>NW_017729026.1:7499232-7502146 GCF_001723915.1 Gavialis gangeticus | reverse complement strand
ATCCAATGCTTCACTGAAAGTTATTTCCACACCTGAGTTAACGTTTTAGCTAGAGTTAAATACAGTCTGCAGGGCTGTGAAATACAACCTACATTACCAGAAGCAGCTATCAGCAGATCTGCAGAAGAACAGATAGCTTGATTAGTGGAACAGCAAGACCATTAACAAGGAGAGAAAATTATTAACACCTGTGGAATGAAGAGTTTAGAAGGAACCAGGTAGATTATAATGATCCATGAAGTCATTTCATTCTCTTACTGCTGCCTGAATAGAAATGCTGCTGCCACTGCCAGGCTCTCAACTTTGGGTGGACCAAGAACCAAAGGGGGATATCACTGCATTAGTGTACGTCCTACATGTGTGCAATCCCACTCCCACTGTAAGTCAGCAGAGAATTCTGATCCAGTAGTATTTCATGCTTACAGCCTACAGGTGTAACTAACTAAAAAAGGCATAAGAATAACAAAGAATCAAGCCTTGCTGCTTTCACAACACAGCTGAAAACATAATCTGGTCCTTCTATTGCTGTCACTTAGAGCTGACACCTTTCTGATGGACTTAGAATATTCTTACCCACACCATTTCTCAAGGGACACAGCAGTTCAAAAGGGCATTAGAAAACCCTGTATTCTTTTAAGACAATACACATGGTGCTATTCTAGCATAAATGCAATGGCAGGAGTTACTTTTCCCCACCACTGTAACTTTCCTTCATAGACTTTTGAGTTTTTCTACAATTTATTGATTGCAAAAAATCTCCAGGATCTATACATGTTCTTCAACTAAAATTGAATCCCTGGCTGGTCATCATTTTTTTCTAAGAACTTCAGTAACAAAACCAAAAACCCAGAGAAAAGCAAATCTCATCAGGAATGAATTGCCCAGGCCTCCTTCACAACTACACAGTTGCTATGCTGCTGAAATCAGTATACATACATACTAATTTGGTCCTCAAGATCATAGCAATCAACTCATACTTCTCCCACATGGCAGCATACACAATTAGATGCAGTAAGAGATATTAAAGAGATTTTGAGAAAGAAATGTATCAGCGAAGAATCAAACAGGTGTGGTCCCTCTGGAAATACAAATTGGACAAAGTGCTCTACTCCCCTGTTTAGCCATACCACAGTAACTACATTACATTTTCTTTAAATCTGTGCTCTCTCCCTCCCAGAAAAGTGGCTGAAAGCATAGCACAGCCACTGGGCGACTTCCTTGCTTCTACTGTTAGGCCAGGAGGATAGTATGTGAAAGTTAAAGCATTCAGAAAAGAACCCCAAGCAGTCAAAAGGTTCAGGGAGAGGAAAAACTGTTGGACAGACAGTTGGCTGACATAGTTTAGTTAGGGATATTCTGGTCGTATTTCAAATTAAAGAATAGGCCTCAAGTAGGGGGCTGAATTAGATGGCCTTGTAAATGGAGTAATTTACTAGTTCAGCACAGAACTAGACTAGCTGACTTGAAACCATCTTTTCCATCTCCATACAGCAAATCCAAACCATGAAGGTGCCAAGCACCCTGACCTTCCATTATGGATAGATGAATGTGCTGAGCCCCTTTCAGAATTAAATCCAACTTATAATGTTAATGTCCCGTTTCCTCTACATCTTGGTGATGATTGAGCATCATAGTTTTGGGAGTCCTGCATTTTTCAGACATGTTGATCGAGACAAGGAGTGGGAAGGGGCAGCTGCTCTCAACACTAAGCTCCCTTCCAAAAGCAGGACATATTTGCATATAGATAAACACTGTTGTTCTCAGCATTGTCTCATGTTTTGCACTTGCACAACTATTGAAGTGGGGAGTTCTAAGGAGCGTGAAGGAAGCCACTGGTAGAACAGCTTGTGATAGGCCTGTGCTACCAAAGCATGAGGGGCAAGACAGCAAGCCTAGTCCTATGTGCAGACATTTCAGGTCTGTACAGCTGTATCCCTGTGCACGTACCCCAGGACCCATGGTATTTTTGATATCCATCCTTTGTCACCTAGTAGCTCTCTCCCCTCAGGAGGCAATCAGAAGTCAAGAAATCCATTAAATCCTGGTGGAATGGCAGAGTAAGTCCAGCCAGGAACAATGACACTTGCTAGTGCATTACAGAAGGGTACGTCTACATAGCAAAATGGAAGTTTGATTGCAGCATGTGCTAGCAAGGCTCAGCTAGCTAGTGAAAAGGTTGTAGCATGGGCTTTAGGATATGCCGGCAATAGAGTACATGCACAGAGTCAGCAGGTGATTTGCATGCCTCACTGCTGTTGCTAAGTTCTCGTTCTGCTGTACAGACAAAACTAGAGATGCAATAACTTGTTCTCCTCTTATTCAAGAGCTTTGATTGCAGTTTTCATTTTAAATAAATCACACACCTCCCAAGTCATTTTTCCTAACACTGCTGGAAGTTGAGATTTTAATTCACCTCAGCCTGGAATTTGACCTATGGGTTCTCAGCCCAGAGTCAAAAAGGTTTTTAAATGCAAAACTTTAGCTGTCAATTTAATTGGTTGTATTAAAAATTCAAGAATGGGCAAAAAAAAGTATTTTTCAAACATCGGACATTTTTTACCCAAGCTAATGGCCACGGTGTGAAGTAGGCAGTTTTGCGTACTTGTGTTAAAGCAGCCAAGGCCTTAGAGTTTGAGAAAATGTTGTGCAGTAGATCATGATTTCAGTGGAAATGTTGTCTTAAAGGTTGAAATTCACCTTTTCCCTCCGTGAACCCACCCACTTCAACCACAGACTGGATAAGAGACTGCAGCTAAACCTTTCCACAGCCAGAGGTAATAGTGACTACATCATCTCTCCTCTGCCTATGCAGAAGTTGATGGCTTGTAAGTTCTGTCATAGCCCATTCCCTAAGGCCATTCCCTGAAGCCTACTCCCATTGCAGATGGGAATCCTCCAGAGACCCTCCTGCCAC
>NW_017729026.1:7491891-7499221 GCF_001723915.1 Gavialis gangeticus | reverse complement strand
CTTGCTAGTGCATTACAGAAGGGTACGTCTACATAGCAAAATGGAAGTTTGATTGCAGCATGTGCTAGCAAGGCTCAGCTAGCTAGTGAAAAGGTTGTAGCATGGGCTTTAGGATATGCCGGCAATAGAGTACATGCACAGAGTCAGCAGGTGATTTGCATGCCTCACTGCTGTTGCTAAGTTCTCGTTCTGCTGTACAGACAAAACTAGAGATGCAATAACTTGTTCTCCTCTTATTCAAGAGCTTTGATTGCAGTTTTCATTTTAAATAAATCACACACCTCCCAAGTCATTTTTCCTAACACTGCTGGAAGTTGAGATTTTAATTCACCTCAGCCTGGAATTTGACCTATGGGTTCTCAGCCCAGAGTCAAAAAGGTTTTTAAATGCAAAACTTTAGCTGTCAATTTAATTGGTTGTATTAAAAATTCAAGAATGGGCAAAAAAAAGTATTTTTCAAACATCGGACATTTTTTACCCAAGCTAATGGCCACGGTGTGAAGTAGGCAGTTTTGCGTACTTGTGTTAAAGCAGCCAAGGCCTTAGAGTTTGAGAAAATGTTGTGCAGTAGATCATGATTTCAGTGGAAATGTTGTCTTAAAGGTTGAAATTCACCTTTTCCCTCCGTGAACCCACCCACTTCAACCACAGACTGGATAAGAGACTGCAGCTAAACCTTTCCACAGCCAGAGGTAATAGTGACTACATCATCTCTCCTCTGCCTATGCAGAAGTTGATGGCTTGTAAGTTCTGTCATAGCCCATTCCCTAAGGCCATTCCCTGAAGCCTACTCCCATTGCAGATGGGAATCCTCCAGAGACCCTCCTGCCACCCCTGCATGGGGAATGCAAATGACAATGTGACCATTTGATCATGACTCTCTCCTTTGCAAAGTGACACTAGACTCTGTATCTCAGCCCTCTGCACTGCAATGCATTTTAATCTGAGGGGCATATTCCTTTCCTGAATTGGTCCACATTCTTGATTGGTTTGTCTCTCACAATTTCCAGTAGTATCAAAAGGGAGTGAGTGTAGAAATTGCAATGGTGAACTTTGTCCTCAACTGGAAGCCTTTTGGAGCCTTTACCATGCTTCCCCTTCACTGGGGCTTCATGTAGTAACAAGGTTCAGAGGTAAAAAAAACCCATGAATAGCTAGGAATAGTCAGGGAAAACCCAACAAAAATTTGCCACTCTGATGTTAAAGTCAGACTCACACCAATTCATACATATGATAGCATGGCTAAAGGATCTATGGATCTTCTCCAGTATTTGTGAGGAAGTACCTCTCCTTCCTTCTTTCAAGATGACCAGATATACTTCTACCTCTTAACCTGTTCTTTCATTTTCCTATGGAAATTACTACTACTACTATTACCCCCACCGCAGAATAAAAGCATGAGGCTTAATATGTGAACGCTTGAAAACTGATGCAAGAGCCTTGGGTTATACGTTGTCCATCAACATTAAGCAAAAACAGGACACTCCTATTACCATCCCAGGCTGGCAGGGAAACTAAATACACTGCCCCAAATAATTTCAGAACCTTCCCTTCTCCATGCCCACAAGGAAAATGGATGTACTGAAACCCAGAAGTTATTCTTTAGCTGTCTGCAGCTACGTGTCTCATTTCAAGCAGGCACCTCCTTGCAGCAGAGGAGAAACTGGCCATATTCAGAACTACTGGTTATCTACCATTTTCCCTCCATCCTTCATGGTATCAGTCTGGAGAGAGAGCTAGTAGCAGAGACTCCACAACCTTCACCAGAAACAGTTTGCTGCTCACCTTGGAAGTAAATGCCTGACTGGATTTGGAGGACCCTGGGGAGGCTTCTGGGATCCAAGGAATGGATGAATTTCTCTAGGGTACAGGCCATGGTCTGTAGCAAGGCAGCATGTGGGTTTGTTCTTTAAAAACCAGCAGTTCCAAGGAGAATCCCCATGGCAGCGCTCACAATTGCATAGGAACACAGTCCAGGACAGCTCTGAGATACTTTTCTCTGCTGGAGGAAAGGGGTGGGGAGGAGAGAAGAAGGGAGGAGCTTTTGCTGCTTCTGTGGCATGGCCACTTCCTCCCACCGCTGCAGCCCAAGGCTGAGGGCAGGGGTGGGAGGGAACTATAGAGTGAATGAACCAGAAGGACTGCCATTGCTGCATTTGTGCACGTGCCACTTAGGCAACAGGAAATGCTGTTTATATTGGGTGTCAGGGGTAACAAACTTCATGGGAAGGATGAGGACGTCCTGTATTATTCAGCCACAAATGTTTCGATATCTTAAAGAATGGAAATAATTCATCTGGCCTTGGGAAAAGTAGATGTTGAATGTCAAGCATATCTGAAGCAGAAAAAACGATTGCATTTACTTTTGGAGGACAGGAAAATAGTTTTGTATTTGCTCTTTTCAGAAACCACAGACCTTCCTCTGAGGAGATGAAATGAAACACTTGCATTTTGTTGCTTTTGCTACCTTTAGAACCCACGTGCACTTGAGAAGGTACAGACATAAAATACAGGCTTGTCTGGATCTTTGTTTTAAAACTATAGTCAGGCAGAATGGCTATGATTTTCAAAATAGTTTTTTTATGGCGGGATGGGGCGGCTACTGTGAAACACTTTAATTGGGATTGGATTTCATAAGGCAGGTGCCAGCACGTTCTGAAAAATCAGACAATGTCTCTTACAATGTCTCACGTTTGGCACCCAAAATCACTAGCCACTTTTGAGAACCCTGTGCCATTATTCATGTTATGCATGAACCTGAATCTGTTATTCTCCACATTATGGTATGCCACCGATTTCGGGATGCCACTGACATCCTGCTTAAAAGACAGGATGTCCTATAGTCTAAAAGTCTAAAATAGAACTAGGTCCTCGCACGCATGTTGCTAAAACTGTTGCATGCACTGCAGTGCCAACATTGCATTTTGCTAGTGTGTTAGAATAATGCATAAAGCTAGCTGTGCAGTCAGAAGAAGAGTATGACTCCCATCTACTGCAATACTTGGTGGTGTTTGTCTTTTCACTTTCACTAATAGTTTCTTAATTGCATTGCATATGTTCTCTATTATACAAGACAGGACATTTTGCCAAGTGTCCCCAGACTTCACAGAAGTAAAAGCCAGTTCTGGGTATATGGTATCTGGTTTATACCAGTGGTTGGTTGAAGGGATTCATAGAAACATAGATTGTAAGGCCGGAAGGGACTTTGGAAAATCATTGTGTCCAGCCCCCTGCACCAGGCAGGAATGATAACTGGGGGTCAGGTGACCCCAGAGAGGTGACAGTCCAGTCTCCTTTTGAAGATTTCCAGGGTAGGTGATTGCACCACTGCTGGAAGGAGCTTATTGCAGAGTCTGGACACCCTAGCTGTCAAAAAGTTTTTCCTAATGTTGAGCCTGAAACAGTCTTCCAGGAGTTTATGGCCATTACTACTGGCTATCTCCAAGGGCGCCCTGGTGAACAGTTGTTCACCGACACCTTGACGTACACCCCTAATGTAGCTGTAAGCTGCTATCAAGTCCCCTCTCAGCCTTCTCTTTTTCAGGCTGAAGAGTCCCAGATCCCTCAGCCTTTCGCCACATGGCTTGCCACACAAGTCTCTGATCATATGGATGTCCCCTTCTCTGGACTCTCTCAAGCGTGTCCACATCCTTGTTAAAGTGGGGCACCCAGAACTGGATGCAGTACTCCAGCTCCGGTCTCACCAATGCTGAGTAGAGTGGAAGAATCACGTCCCTAGTTTTGCTGGAGATGCATCTATTGATGCATGCCAGAGTATTATTTGCCCTATGGCTATGGCATTACACTGCTGGCTCGTATTCATGCTATGATAAAGGATAAGGGTCTTGTTCTGGGTAGGGAGTTATTTCAAAAGATGCAAGGGATGTTTTTTTGAACATCAAGGTAGTAGGGGCAGAGATCAATCATAACCAGTTTGTAACAGTGCAACGAAGAGATATGAACAATAGGACTTGGGTACTCGCAATGACAGCTTTTACTGCATAACTAGAAACAGGTGCTGGCATATCTAGATAGCACCACAAAAAATACTCACTTTCCCCTACTTTTTGCTACAAGGCACAAACAAAAAGAAAGCTATGAAAATTACATGCGTTTAGTTCTGTTTCAGTTTGGTCAGAAAGACATCTGAAAAGAGGCTGGATCATGCAAGTGGCTGAACAGCCTAGTTTCAATCCAACCAACTACATAAGGCACTGAAATAGTTTCACTAACTTCCATGAGAATTACTAAGAAGCAGCAAGTCCTTTGCAGTACTAAATCAAAGGCCTTGGCCCCTTTTGCACTGAGCTCATAGATCTCAACAGTCTTCCAAGATCAGAAGGGGCATGGAAAGTGGATTAATCCTCCTCGTGCTCTTAGACCATTGTTCCAGGTCTGACAACAGTGGAAGAAGCTTGTCCATATTGTACCAACTTTGTGGGTGAAACACAGAATATTTTCTTTAAAGGTTAGCTCCCACCATCACAGAATGCACTCATGTTTGTTTTTTCCTTAATTTCAATCACTTTATGGTTTCATAGCAGGTGCTGTGGTCCTCAGCACCAAAGCAGTGATTCATAATGAACAGAGAATTTATGTAAAATAAGAAAATGCCCCAAAAGCATTTGGACCCAAGCAACTGAATGTATTAGCTAGTTGATGCATCTCTCACCAACACATCAAACTGGGCCCCTAGGCTGCCATTCAGCCAGCAGCATCACTTCAGGAGTATACTACCACAGGATCTGGGAAATGGGAACACCTTTTCATCAGTCTGCTGCACAAGAAAACACAGAAAACTGAAAGCAACCCATGGCATAACAAATAAGACTCTCTCAAATGTGTAAGGGTTCATTTACTAGCAATAACTGAGGAAACAGGGACACGATACCTAGAGCCAATTTAAAATAATGTTCACATTTTCAGAATTTCAGTGAAAAGGTTTACTACCATTTTTTTCAGACAGAACTGTACTGATCCAAAATACAGTTTCTCTCACGGATTTTGCTTGATTCTGCCATGTCTATATATAATTGTTCTGGTAATCTCTCAGCTATATGCACCTGAGGTTTTTGTGCTTGGGATCTGCAGCTGCTGGCAAAACAGTTCATCTTATTACAGTTAAGAGAGAGATTTGTGCGGGGGCGTGGAGGGGAGGGCATGTTGCCTTCCACACTTGGTGCATGTCTGCATATTTGCTCTCTCTCCCTTAGCATGCTCCTTCCCAATGGAAAATTCCACTCTGAGGTGCCCTTTTACCAGCAGAAAATTCCACCCCATGATGTGATTTTTTTCTAGCCACATGCTTTCACGCCCACTACACAGACAGCTCCTTGTGGTATATTCAGATCTGCATCCTGGACCTTCAGAGGTTCTGCTGCCCTGCACATTTGGACAGTCTTCTGTAGGGACACACCTCCCTCATGCAGTAGCTTTTCTTGTAGTGCAGTAAATGCATACCACAAATAATCCTATTGCCAATCAGTGATTTTGTCAGGTTCCCAAAAGCACAGTTCTTCATCTCTTTATTTCAGTAACATTCTGAGTTACATACTTTGTCTTGGTGTTTGTCTGCACATGAAAAGATCCGTCTTTCAAGGGTCTCGTTCTTTTTTGTCCTGCTGGTACTCTTCAAATTTGGATAGTAGCACACTTAACTGCATATTTTGTCCCTCTGCATTTGTCTACAAATGTACATTTGTCTACAAATTTACTTCTTGTAAAAATATATAAATGGCCAGGGGTTCCTCCCCTACAATATGCAAGAAGATTGAGAATTGGATTTTGTCATTTTTCTCTTTGGTCCCCCTTACTGCTAGGTACCACTCAAGCCATTGTCTATCCATCCAATTCTCTAGTATTTTGCTTGACAAGAGGAGGGCAGGTGGATGTTGCGAAGCTTCCATGACTGTCCTTTTACTTAAATGTGCAGGCTGATCATTTACAGAGGCCCCTGTTCTTCCACATGCCTATGTTGCTCCATTTGCTCTCAGGTTCCAACTTCTTTCGTCTGGATCTCAAATTCTTTCAGGCTCAGTCTCATTCACAACTTCTGGCATCAGGTACTGATCGCTGGGTACAATGAACAGGCATATGTGGATGAGAAGAACTAAAAAGCAAGTTTTATTTGTGAAGCAATAGACAATCCTCTGATGTCCTTGTGTCTCTCTAACTCTCTAGCTGCTTGTGACGAAGAGGGTTTCACTCAGGCTAGCCGTCACTGACCTCCCATCTGCCTATGGGCATGCCACCCGTCTGTTTTTCCTGCCATGTCTTGCTGGAAATAAGTTGTTAAATAAGGTGGGAGGCTGCCCATTTTCTTTGCACCCTGATATTAGGGGGTGTCTGTGGCTCCGTACCACCCCTACACCGTGACCCAAGCTTCACAGAAGGCATCTCAAGCAGCTGGTTGGACCCTCGCCTTCACCCTATTAGCTGTGGCCTCCAACCATGGGGACCTTTGTCTTACACAAGCCCCGGCCCCATCTCAGGCCCAGTTGGGACCCTGAGCTCCCTCGCTCATTATAGGTGTCCCTCAAGGTGGGCCCCTGGCCCTTTGACCCTTAGGTCCTGGCCCCAGCATGGACCAGTCGAGTCCCTCAGCAGGGTCTTCCCCTCCTGCTTGCATTTATGGAGTGGGTTTCCCCCTATCCCCAGGTCAGGTGCTCCAGGGAGTGTGCCTGGCCCTCTGAGGTCTCTCCCCTTCTGGCTCAGACACTTCCCCAGAGCTTACCTGGCCTGTACTCCTTCCTTTGATCTTACAAAGCACACACCCTGACTGGTGTTCCAGGGCCTCAAGGGGCCTCTCACTCCCCTCCCCCCAGAGCAGCAGGTCATTGTGCTCAGCCTTAGATTTCTACCCACCAGAAGGTGAGGGCTGGGGTTAAGGCACCCCTACTCACCTTTCACCGGGATGATCACTGGCCTGGCATTTCCTGGGGGCTCCCGTGCCACAGAGAGCCCCACCAGGCCACCCACTCCCGGCAGGGTGCAGTTTTAGGTCATGCCCAGGACCAGGAGCCTCCTATCTATCCCCTACAGCTCCTCCCTTACCTCCAGGATGATACCAGTGGCCTTGCAGCCAGGCAATGTTGTTTTCTGGCCTTCCACCAGCAAAATGCCTTGTTTATACGGGCAGCCCTGGATCCAAAATGGCTGCCCCCATCACATACCTCCCGGCTGCTAGCTTCAGGCCCTTAAGGTGGCAGGCACCAACCTTGCCCTGCCACATTGCTCCCAATTGAAGAACCATCTCTCGTTTCCCAGCTCCCTTGACCTCCTATTAGGGATCATCTCTAAATTATAATATCTATCACTACAAGAACCATGA
>NW_017729026.1:7486440-7486891 GCF_001723915.1 Gavialis gangeticus | reverse complement strand
TGTTTTCTGGCCTTCCACCAGCAAAATGCCTTGTTTATACGGGCAGCCCTGGATCCAAAATGGCTGCCCCCATCACATACCTCCCGGCTGCTAGCTTCAGGCCCTTAAGGTGGCAGGCACCAACCTTGCCCTGCCACATTGCTCCCAATTGAAGAACCATCTCTCGTTTCCCAGCTCCCTTGACCTCCTATTAGGGATCATCTCTAAATTATAATATCTATCACTACAAGAACCATGAATTGCTTCATGGCTGCTTTTTAAAAAAAGCTGATACAATCAATTGCAAAATTTCAAAAATTTTTAATGAAGAATGTTAATGATGACCACATACTTCTTGTATACTAGAGACGTAGGGGGAATCTATAGATAGATAACCAGAGATAAGGATCCCTTGCCTTGTCACCCTACCCTATTGGAATCATAGAATCAATGAGTCGGAAGGGACCTAGAC
>NW_017729026.1:7486209-7486429 GCF_001723915.1 Gavialis gangeticus | reverse complement strand
TGGTATATACCTGAGCTCTTACCTGGGCAGGTCCTACACATGGTTGAGTTATGTCTTGCTCCTGTGGATCCCCATCCCCTGACAAACATAGTTTAAAGCCCACCGGAGGAGGTAAACTAGCCTGTAAGAAAACAAACGCTTACCTTTGGGGGAGAAATGGAGACCATCACGACCCAGGACACCCCCTGCTCTGAAGTGCAGGTCATGGTCCAGGAATCCA
>NW_017729026.1:7464472-7481209 GCF_001723915.1 Gavialis gangeticus | reverse complement strand
TGGTCCAGGAAGCCAAATCCGGCGTGACGACACCAACTCCAGAGGCACCAGTTCACCTCACGGATGCAGGCACTCTGCCACTGATGGCCTCCACTAACCGGGAGGAGGGACGAAAAGACCACCTGGGCCCCCAACTCTCTAAGCTTGGCCCCCAGAACCACGTGGTCATCCATGATCTGGTCCGGACTACTCCGGGCCGCATCATTGGTTCCCACATGGATGAGGACCATAGGATAGTAGACAGAAGGTCAGTGATCTTCCTTGTGACGTCCCCAATCTTGGCTCCTGGGAGACAGTACACTTCTCTCACATTGGGGTCCATGTGGCAGATGGGTCCCTCTGTTCCTCTGAGGAGGGAGTCCCCTATGACGATGACCCACCGTCTCTTCCTCTGGGTCACTGGATGATGCTCGGGAGGTACGGATGCCGGCTTGTTCAATGAGAGCGTGGCTTCCTTCCTTCCTCCTCCTTCGTGCCCAGTCTCCTCCAGTGCTGCCAGGGCCACATACCTATTCCCCAGTTGTACTGGGGTGACAGTTGATGCAGCTGCATGCCACCTGCGATGCCACCTGGCCCTGGAGGTGACCGTCCTCCGTTCGCATCTTGCAGACTCTTAGGTGGTAACAGCCTGAGGGGACGAACCCTGCCGAGAGAGAAAGTACCCATCAATCTCGTCCTCCATGGCCCTGATCCCCCACAGCCTGCTCACCTCCACCTGCAGCTCTCTCACCTGCCCCTCCAGTGCCACAATCCTGGCACAGGTGGGACAGGTGAGAGAAACCTCCACTCCCATGTCCCCCCCCCAGCCCCAGGGACCAAGCCAGGCAGCCCCAATAGGCAGGTGGTCCCACCTGCGTGGAAGCCTCACCGGTCCCCAGGCCAGGAGGCAGCCATGGGGCAGGAGCCCTAGCTGCACTCCTCGTGACAACTCCCATGCTGTCCCCCCCACTCACTTACCTGGAGACGACTGCTGCTGCTGCCGCCATTGGCTCTTCCGCTGCCTACGGCCTCCTTTGCGTGCCTCCCTGCGTGAACCCCGGCGCGAACTCTGGTGTGCCCCTAAAGAGCGTGCCTGTTTGCACTCCCTGTTCGCACAGCTCCCGCTCAGCGCCGCTAAATGGGGTCAGGCGGGGATAGAACCCCCTGCCCGATCGCCCGCACCTGGCCCCACTCGCTCCTTTCCCCTTCCCTGGCTTACCTCCTCGTTGCCGCAGCTGTCCCTCAGCTGCGGATCGTTGCTGTTGCTGCTGGTGTTGTTGGTGCTGCCGCTGCTGCTGCCGCCGCCTCAAGGATTGGGGGACACCAGGGGCACATGCGCTTCCTCTGGCATCCTCAGCACAACTGCCCTGGCCAGCCGATTAGCCTGGGTTCAAATTTCCTGGGCCAATCAGCAGGGCCAATCAGACCCAGCTGACCCAGTCGATCAGCTGTGTCTACCTGGAGCCTCACCCCTTGTGGGAACCCTGCTTGTCTGCCAGAGCTTCATCCCACCGGGGGATCCCTGGTAAGCCGACTCTTGGGCTTTCAAGCCCCTAGCCCTCACCCACCCTGGCTTCTAACCCTCGCCCCCGTGCAAACTCTGGCACGCCCCTAAAGAGCGCGCCTGTTTGCACTCCCTGTTCACATGGCTCCGACCCGGCACGGCTAAATGGCGTCAGCTGGGGAAAGAATCCCCTGGAAGTCTGTAAGAAGACATTGACTGGGTAATGCCAATTTATACTGAAAGGGAAGTTTAATATCTTCTAATGTAAAGGAGATGGTGCAGTATTTGGGCTGATGAAACTATAAATGGGATGGTCAGAGAGGGGTAAGGGGGTTTGTTCTCTCCAAGGACACTCTTGGAATGACTACATTAAAGGACAATATTTAAAATTTAAGTCTTCATTTTTATCTGACCAACCAAGACAAATCCAAAGAAGAGAATTTGTTAGAAAGTGTGTGTGCGTTTTCTTTTCAGAGCAAGGTGGAAACTCCACTCGTCAGAAAAGATAAAGTTAGCCTAAATTACAAGAAAATGTTCCTGACACATGTGCATTCAGCTGTGAAATAATCTCCTAAGGGAACTAGTGAACACTTGAGACATTTAAGTCTAGACTAAGTAAAATATTATAAGGGTGCAATAAAAATAATTCTTATCAAGAAAATGGAGAGGGAATAGTTGATCTAACAGGCGTATTTCACCTCTAATTTCTAACATTCTATTGTCTCCATAGCCAAGTGGGGCTGACTAGTACTCATGAGATACCTGAAGACATAGGCAACGTGTAGGGGAGGTATGGGAAGGCTTGTGAGATTGGCCCTCGCTGGCCGGGCAGTTGGGGGGCGATGGCTAGTGCCACCCCTGAGATTTTGGGGGCACTTCTGGGTAAACCCCCCCACTTCTGGTTTTGACCCCCCCCCCACCTCTGAGTTAGTGATCGGGCGCTGGTGCCACTGCAGTATCAGGAGGCACCAGTGCCCATACCTGAAGAAGAGGACCCAGCCTCAGAAAGCAGAAGAGAAAGTAGCATTGAAGATGCTCGGATGCTGCCCTGTTGATCAGGACTGAAAAATGCTCCAGTATGGTCCTATGAACACCATGTTGGAAGCGACTGACAGTCAGAGTTAACATCTTATCACTGGTCTTTGTGAAATGAATGGATGGTGTCAGTCCACCAGCTATGGCATGTGCCCAACATCATGAAAACCACTTTCACCATTGGTACACTTACCTTCTTGGCAGTCCCAGAAAAAGTGAGCACTGAATGGATATGAAGACTGAGCTGCTAGCAGAATTAAGGCATGCTAGTGAGGCAACGAGAGAGAGCATATTATTTAGCAAGTTATACTGTAGCTGCTCTGTGGATAAGGGGAATCTGTTCTTCAGTCATGTCAGCTGGTCACCTTTCAAAGCACCAGAATCAATTCCACAAGAGATTAGTTTAGTTAACCCATCATCGACATATTTTATCCTCAGACAGCTTTGTAACCAGTAAATTGTTTCTAATTTCCATACAATATATTTAAATTGCTAGTGAAAATTACCATTTCAGAAGAATATGTTTCAGCAGTGAAAATTATGCTTCAGTATGTTGTGAGGTTTTTTTTCACATTTCTTCCTGCTTCTATATTACCTCTGTTTCCATTCATCTCAGGAATTTCTGTGTTTGGTAAGGTGCTTTTGAATCTTGAAGATAAAGGCACAGCAAGATGTACTGTAAGATGAAACTAGACAAATTCAGACGAAAAATAAGATGTCCATTTCTAACAATTAAGGCAATTAACCATTGGAATGCTTAAGAAATTAGGGAATTCTTCATCACTTGTAGTCTTAAATCAGGCATGAAAGTCCTTCTATCTATGCTCAGTCCTGGCTGTTGGGTGTGAAGCAGGGATTATTGGGTGAAATGCTCTGGCCTCTTAGACAAGGCAGACTAGCCAATTGTAATGGCTTCTTTTGGTCTTAAAATCTAGAATTATGAGGCAACAGTATTGTGAATTTCCCTGTATGTTTTCAACACTTACATTATGAAGCTTGTTTGGCATTTTCTTACTGCTCAGCAGAGAGAACATTGGACTTGCTCTTAATATTAAATCTAAATGGTTTAGCAGAAGCGGGTGAAACTCTGCAGCTAAGACTTACAGTCCAGAGGGTAGATTGTCAGTGTTTGACTATAGTGAACAGTCTACCAAGGCACTAAGAATCCTTCTCCAGTGCATATTTACTTTTAAACATTATATTTTAAAATGTAGCAATGATTTTTTTGGCAGACTGTTTTTATTACTTGAGAGAGGTAGTTAGCTGTGCTAGTCTGAAGTCAGCCTCCAGAATAAGACTCCAGAATAATCCACCCAATGAATTTGTTTTCTAGACACCATGATGAAGTTTTGCCATGGCCACATCAGCACCACAATATATCAGACACCCACTGACCACTACAGCTACATTTTTGCCACCAGCTTTTATCCTAAGCACACTACTAGAACGATCAGCTACAGCTAAGCTCAAAATTACAACTGTATCTGCTCTGATGTGGATTCCTAGAATTACAATACAACCCCAAAACTGTTGCTATTCAAATCAACAAAACCATACTCAGACCCAGCTCTGACCTACTACCTACTGGGTAATCCTGCCATTCGAAGATAATTATCTTCCATGACTGCTATATCTGTGGGTCTGAAAGTGGCTGATGAGACCCATCTGGGATCAACAGACTCTGCTGCAACTTGGGCAAATATTTTCATAGAGAGTGGGTGGCTCTGGATTCTTGCTTCTATCCACGACACACTATTTCTATTACTCCCACTTTACTACTGCTCCAACATCCAACCTTAAAAGTGCAAACGCAGCCTTCAGACACCTGAGGAAACAGGTGTTTGAAGATTGCAACATCAGTTTCAAAACCAAATTCATGGTTTAGCAAGCAAACCATGAATCCCTATCTTACTGTAAGGAGCTAAGATATGGACAATGTACAAGAGACACCTCAAGTTGCTGGAGGGGTAACATCAATGCTGCCTGTGGAAGATTTTCCAAATCCAGTGGAAAGACAGACATACCAACATTAGCATCCCCTCACAAGCAAATACCTCAAGCACTGAGGTAATGATCATCCAAAATCAACTTCACTGTCCGCATGATTCAAATGTCCGACTCCAAACTTCCAAAGCAAGTTTTACTCTCCCAGCTCAGTCAAGGCATATACTCAAGAGGAGGTCAGAGAAAGTGCTTCGAGGATGTTTCCAAGGCCAACTTGAAAAAATATAATATTAGCAGCAACTCATGGGAGATTATCATCCAGGACAGCCCCAAATGGAAGAAGTCTGCTGCAAGGATCTCAGTACTTGGAGACCTTACAATGACCATAGGAGATGGGAAAGGAAGACCTATGACAATACCAATCCTGAGACGAGGACAACACAATTCCTCTGGTTGTCACCTGCAATCCCCATCTTAAACACCTGAGACACATTATTAATGACCACAAACCCCTCTTGGAAAAGGACAGCAGTCTCAAGGTAGCCATGAGGGACAAACTTGTCCTGGTTTACAGACATCCCCTCCTCCCCTCCCCCCCCATCTCAAAACTTTAAAAACCAACCCAAAAGTGAAATTTCAGAACAAGAAATCATCCACAGACTGGACTGTGTTAAGTATGGCCTAAACAGGGACTACAGATTCTTATCCCATTACCTCGATATGCTTTTGTGACCACTTTGTTCCTGTGGTGACACAGGCCAGAGCAGTCACCAGAGAAGTTTGCCTCTCCCAGCGCTGCTTTCCCTTCCCTCTCCTGTCTTCCATTTATTTTGTATACACTGCTCTGTTCAGGTCCTTGCACAGCCACTGAAGTAAACTCATGCTCACAAAAACTTTTGCTATATATCACTGATTTAGTTAATCTGTAAGGTATAAATCTATTCTGCCTTCTTTGCTATTTGAGTAACAATAAACTAAGGGCATATCTTATGCTTTGAAGGCTCACCAATTGACTTTAAAGGGAACTGGATTGGGTTTGTAATGAGAAATATTTGAGAGTTCAGATTGGCCAGCAGTGCAACTAAGACAGGGCAAGTGGGGCAGCAAGCTTGGGTGCCAAACTTTGTGGGGGAGGACAGAGCACAGAAAAAAATAACAGCTGCTGCCACAATCAGCCAGCTGTGCTGCCAACAGCCAGAAGCTGCCACTGCTTTATGCAGTGCCACTGTCCAGAGTGACGAGCCACTCTGTTGTACCTCTGAGTTGCCATTGGTTTCCCAGACAAGCCCTGCACTAGGGCTGATATTGGTTTTTTAAATTACCACCTGGTGAAGAATTTTAACACACTCATTTCCAAAGCCTCTATTGTTTCTAAAGACTATTGAAAATTTTGAATGAGCTAAATATTTCTATGAAATCTCTTTCCAGTATACTAACCCAAGGGCTGTCAACTGAGGGTATGTGTACCCCTGGGGTACTTTGATTGGCCTTAGGGGGTACATGCGGGCAGGTGGGGATGGAGCACCACCGCCTCCCAGGAGCAGGGCTGGGGTGGGTGGGGTGGGGTGAGGGCAATGGCACTTCCCTGCCCTGCAGAGGGGTGCCACTGCCCTCACCCCAGCCCCACGCCTGCTCCCAGGAGGCAGTGGCGCTCTATTCCCACCTGCCCGTGTACCATCCCTGCCTCCCTGCTCCATGTCCAGCTGCGCACTACCTCCCCCCCCCACACCTACTCAGCACCTGGCTGCTGGGGCTACTTAGACTAAGAAAAGATAAAAAAACCCTGTACTAACCAATCAGACCATTCCTAACTGTGATTAGCCATAGGATCTAGGTGTAGGTATACATTGCAAATTACATATGAATCTGACTCTCAAAAACTGAACGACTGATGGTACCGAGTACAGGCATCAATACCAGTGCTTGAGTCCAAACTTACACCTCCCCCCCACACCTGCAGAAAGAGGCATGCTTTGAGAGGTGGACTATTAGCCAGGAATTCCCTGTCCATGCCCTTGTCTTAAGCAACTCATTAAAACTTCTGCTAAAAGTTTCCTTATTCATAAAATGCTGATTAATCGTTCATACTTTTACAAGTGTACTGAGGGGATGATTAGTTAAAGTTTCAAAAGGTTTCGGGGGGGAGGGGTTATGTTATGTAAATGCTAAATATTAATTCTGATGTTAGTTCTGGGCTTTTCTAGCTCTGTAACTATCCTGCCATATATCATAACACAACACAACGTAACACAACACAACACAGGTATATAGAATTAGCCCACCAAGTATTATAATCACTTTTTATTTAATGACTTCAGGAGTTGAACTTAGTTTATTGTAAAATCTCTCTAGAAAATGTACATGGGGCTCATCAC
This sequence comes from Gavialis gangeticus, assembly GCF_001723915.1. Classification (NCBI taxonomy): domain Eukaryota; kingdom Metazoa; phylum Chordata; order Crocodylia; family Gavialidae; genus Gavialis; species Gavialis gangeticus. Next base: position 7,474,372 of record NW_017729026.1, on the reverse strand, counting down.
CACAGTACCTGAACACCTTCGGTCATAAACGTTTATGTACAGGGGTGGATCCAGAGGCAGAGGTACAGTTACCTTTGACTATATAGTGCAATGATAGTGACCACGTCTGGCCCGCTATCTACCGTATTCCTCCTTTTCAAGAATGAAAGTCTGCAACTAAGACTCTTAAGCCCAGAGTCAATTAAATCCTCTCCCTCAGCACTCAGCTAGAGACAGGGAAGCTTTGTGCCAATTCTACAGACATAAGGTTAAACAAGAGAGAGATGGTGACACATTTAAGCCACACAGGAAGTAAACAGCAAACTCAGGAACTGAAGCTGACCCTCCTGTGTCCCACTCAAGTGCCATCACCACAAATCTGCACTTCTGCCCTTGTAGAAAGCCATAGAGTCATGACTGTAGAAGAAATTAAATATGTAGAGCTCTTGGAAGATAATCATGGTTGGGTTTTTTTGAAAAGACATCACTCAGTTATACACAGAAGTACAGTCCATTAAAGGTTTACTTTGGGAGAAAAAATTACTTGAGAGATCTTTAAATTACAAAAGTGTTCTGAAGTATGTTTGGCAGATCTTCAGTGAATTTATGACAGCTGGAGACATGTTGGAGAAATTTTTTGAATTAATTTTAAATATTGCTTTCTCCCTCTGTGGTTTCCTGCGTGTTGCACACTGTAATTTATTTTTAAAGAGGCAACATAGGTTCTTGCATGCCATCAAAGAAATCCAAAATAAATGCTTGCACTCAGACACTGTTAAAAGGAAAGGACACTGAATTCATTTAAATATATTTGTGAAAGATTGATTTCCCCAGTGGGATTTACACATCTACTTTCTCTAATTATTTGTGAAGTTTTGCCTATCAACTGACAATTTTCTACAGAAGGCAAGCAAAACAGCTTGGCTTTCCTTGACAGCAAAGAGCTTTAATGAAAACTGGTGTGTCACTTCCTTTATCTTCTCTAATGTCTAAGTTTCAGAGAGAAAGAAGAACAGAAGAACAATAATAATCCATTCTTAAGTGAACTTTATAGCCAAGAATATTTAGACTGAACAGTAGAGGAACACTCAATAAATGTATCTATTTTGATAACATTCACCTTGGTTTTTTGTCATCTACAATATTTATCTTAAATGTCCAATTTGTTATCTGAATTGCAGATTAGCTAGACAGCGATGAAAAACTCTTACAATTCACCCATTCTTATTGAAAATGAAATATCATCTGCCATTTAGTTATACCTACAACAAAACAAGTTGGTTTTTGTTTTTTTAACATTAACAGGAATTATAAGTTCCTGCAAAAACACAGTACATTGTACACACAATCTTATTAGCTGATTTTGAAAGGAGCTTGATTAGGAGCTTTTGGAAGGGGGGGGATTTTTTTATTTCAATTTCTTCCACTGATAAAATTTAATCTAAAAGTTTCATATTGTTTCCTTTCAAAACCTAAGAGGGAGTAGTCATCAGAAGAATCAAGATTCCATACAAAATGCAGGTGACATTCACCAATATATTGTTTAAGTTGATCATAATAATCTCCTACCTTCTGCAAGACACTGGTGTTACACTGCTGCAAGACTTCCTGCATATATATATTTATTTTAACATATAAAAGTTATTGTTGTTTTTGTTACTTAAGTGATATCTATCCATGGCCACAATCCAAGTTTTCACCTTCTTTCATAGGAATGAGCAGTATGCAGATTAAAATAATTGGTGGAATGCATTAATATTTATTTAAAATAGCATGGGGTTGGCAAAGTTGCACATGGATGAAAAAGTCTAATAAATGTTTTGAAAACTGTGATTCAAAATAGAGAGGCTAACGATTAATTTATGGAGATGGTGAGGGACAATAGCTGAAAATCATCAAAATGCCAGCTATTGCAGGGAATATAAACTGAAGGGTGATTCTGTATCTGGCCTTATTAATGGGAGAGTTCCCAGTTGGTGTCTTTAAGCCTGAACATAGTCACAGGTATGTGTTCCTCTCTGGATCTGCTGAGTTTGTCAGGGAACTTCTTATTTTTTTCCCTATTTACAGGTGGTTTCCTGCTGAAGTCAATGGGAAATTTTAATTGCAGAAAGAATGCAGAATCAGAATCAGGCATATAGTCAATCACTGGGTCCTATTACAGAGCTTTTTGCCAAGATCTGGGAATATCACAGGATCTTTGCCAAGTACAAAGAAATCCTCTTTTCTGGAAGGAGCTATGTTCTCTTCCCCAGCGTGCACTGAATTTCTACCATTAGCAGGAGATTCACTGGTGACTGTGGATTTGCCAGTGGATGGTACCTCCTCTATATGTATCACTGTTATTTCCTATTCTAAATAAAGTAGTGCTTTTGATAGCCATTACTGTGTAACTCTTGGCAAACAACTATTGGCAACCAGTGTTGGTAGTCTGAAGTCAGGAAGAAGGCAAGGTAGATATGCACCTTATAGACTAAGTCAGAGCAGTATGCTTATGCTGTAACTCTCTGACTTAGTTTATAAGGTGCAAACCTACCCTGCCTTCTTCAGGGTAAGAACAGCAATATTCAGCCACAGCCAGCTCTGTCAGCCACGTGGACGGCCATCAGCAGAGAGCCCACTAGCATGCCATACACTTCCTTCAGGCATAAGGGGAACTTTTGGGTGGTGAAGACCAAGATCAAATATTATGGACAGAGCTGTGTAATGGTAAACACATTTTTTAGTGTTATTGGTCAATAAGTTTGTCTGGCTGACCAAGGAGGAGGCAGTAATCCCACAATCTGTTCAGTGACAGAATGCAGCTAACCGATCCCTTGGCTGACTGCAGAGTGTCTGCCTTCTGGGACCATCTGTGGTATTTTCTCGATCTTTCCTTTAAGTATTTTGGTAATGCCCTATTAAAATACTATGTTAAGAAAATTCACCATCCGGTGCCTCATTTCTCTTGCTTGCTTTTCTGAAAGCGCCTCATTAAAGCTATATTCAATCAGGTATCTGGATTAGCAGCATGGGAATGCAAACAATTTGTCCATGTCTGCTTGTTAGAAATAGCACAGCAAAGGGGGACATGCTAGGATCCGAACTAAGTCCTTTCTTCTTGTCCTTTTTCATAGACTTCATTTAAACTATCTGAGATTTTTAACTGTTTGTAAGGAAACATCCCTGGGGCTCTTACTTCAGAGTTTAAGTTTTGACTGTCAACGCTTCATCTCATTTTCACTTTGTTGCATCTATATTTACTTGACATCAGAGAACATTTGTGGCCCTGAGGCAATTTCCTCAATGTGTTCATAGCACATGTCCCAGTGGGTGAAGCATACAGTGCAGCAGTTGGACACTTCTCCCCACTCCAACTAATTCTTCAGGAGCCCTAATCTGCATGGTGCTGAGTGTCTTCTGTGAGCAACCTGAACTCCCCTCCCCTTCACAGAGAGCTGCAGGTCCTGAGCACCTTGTAGGGTTTGAGAGTACACAAACAGTGAGGTATACCTTGACAAAGGAGCCTGCAATCCCCTCCACATCTCCTTGAGGAATATACTTGTAAACACGTTCAGAGACTTGTCAACCAATGTATCCAAACTGGCTTCTGGAGGATGAAATATGGCCCTATATATCAAGGTCCATTTTACAGTAATGCATTTGGCTTATTTGTGTTTTGAGGTTTGCTCCACTTCACCCCTTTGTTTAGCACCACAGCCATGGTAAAGCTGAATGTGTGGCCTACAGAGATTTTAAATGCATCCCTTCCTTGCACCTGCCATCTTCAATGAGCACAAAAATCTCTCCCATTCATTTTTGGCTAGCCATTTTTTTCCAGCTGCAATATGCCAAATTCATTTACTATATTATTTAGGACTGCATTAAAATCATTTACAATACAGTTTAGGATTGCCTTTGAAGCCTGTTGACCCTGATTTTTAAGTAGCTAGAATGAAGCCAGCTTTCTCCCACTTCCCAGCCCAGAGGAAGCAGTAGGGGACTGCTAGTTGCTGGGAACTGAACATCCCCATGAGTTTTAAAATGAGTTTATTGTTACTCTGCTTGATGCTACCACCCTAACTATAAATAGGAGGCAACAAGGAAATTGCTCCAACACATGCCATGTGACCTTGGATGATTTATGAGATCAGGAGGGGAATTCTGAGCCAAACTGCTGTCAAACTTCAGCCCAAATTTGAGCTAACTATATGAAAACCATTTTTTCCGGAAGGAAATTGAATAATATGCATTATGGAAGTCACCATGCTACAGACCTCTCACCTGCCTGCTCAATTTTGAACCAGCTAATAAGCAAGAAACTGACTAGCAGCAGAGAAAAAAAAAAATAATGGTGAAGTCATGCAACTTTAAACCAGCTCAGAACGGACAAGAAAAGCCCTGTTCTCAGTTACCTTCCTCATGCAAAAGCCACTTTAACAACAGGAAAGGAGCGCAGGAGAACAGCCATTGTACAGCTCAGCCTATGATCAGCCTCCTATTTTGAAAAGCATTCAAGCCTGAAAGCAGATTTTAAGATTTACCCTTCTTAAACACTTGTGTCACTTCTGCCAACTCTAATGTCTGTAGCTGATCTGAAAACTTGGGTTAATGAATAAGAGCACCAGATCATGCTACAGTGTCTGGGGCTACGCCAGCAAATGAGCAAATAGATGACTTATGACTGAAGATCTAGAAGAATGAATGTTTTGTCTGTCTGTATCATTCAATATTGTTACCAGTTTTTCTCTTCTCTTCTCAGTGCCACCTGCCTACTCACTTTTCACTTTGTCTGACATCGGACTGTGAAGCATATATACCAACTTAGGGGAAAACATAGATCCCTGTTAGATTGTCCCCAAATACTCCAGAGATGTAGGTGGTCACATCATTTAAATATAAATAGCTGTTATCTTTATTAAGTTGACTTTTACATTCAACACAGTCAAAGCTTATTAAGAAAACCCTACCTTTGTAGTAGCCATTACTTCATTTTTCTTCATTCCCTCAAGACCTCAGCCATAATGCTGCAACTCAGAAAAGTTTCAGTGCAGGTCACTGCAGTCATCCCCAGTCTCTGTTTTTCCCCTTTCTTTACACCCCTCTCCCCTTTTTTTTCCCAGGAGAGTCCAAGGCCAAATCAAGTTTCAGGGGTTTGGTTGCTTGTTTAGTGCAGAACTTGCTCATAATGCTCACTTTTCTGCTTATGTCAAGATGCTCAGATCCCAGCTCAGACAATAATTGTAATTTTTTTTTCCTGACCTGATACACCCTTTCCAACTATTTCTTACAAGGAATTGAAAATTATATATTACACCCATTTATATATATATGTAATGTATGTAGATAGACAGATACATTCCTACAGATATTACACATGCAGAGACCTTGGCACTATGTTAACTGAACATCAATGAATTTATCCTCACAAAGAAAGAAATGAGGTGAAACTTACCTGTTACAACCTAAGGTAGTCTGATGGACCTCCCAACCACTGCCTCTGCAAAGCAACTTCACCTTAAGCTCACCCGTTACCATTAATGTGTGATATAGAACTGTACGGGATCACCTAGGTCTTCTGCTCCTCTGCTGAAATCATTACATAGGTAAGGTTTCTTTTTCTTTCCTTTCCCTGATGCTGTTCCTTGCAGTTTCCCTAAGCTTCAGTTCTTTAAAACAGTGGTTCTCAAGCTTTTTTGTACCAGAACCCATTTGTAAACAGCAATAGCCAGTCCCAACCCAGTGCCCCTCACTCCTGACCTGCTTCCCCCCACCCCTAGTCCCCAGCCCCACAATGTGTGGGGCAGGGGATGGGTGTGTGGGGTGAGGGGGATGTGTGTGAGGCACAGGGGGCCCCAAGCAGCCCCTTACAGGCTAGAACTTTCCTAGCCTGCAAGGGGAAAGCCATGGTTTCCCACATTTTTATCCTTTAAAGAAGAATCCATTTTTAAAGTTTCTTTTAAAAGTTTGTTTGCGACCCTTTCATATATTCTTGCAAGCCACTATTGGGTCATGACCCATGGGTTGAGAAGCACTGTTTTAAACTCATTTGAGTCCAGTCTTTTCTCCCGCCCAGGCGGGGGGTCGGACTTGAAGATCTACAAGGTCCCTTCCGACCCTACTTCTATGATTCTATATGATTCTATGAAACCATTGCTTCACCTTGACCTAAAAATAATCATAGCACCCCCTTTCTCTAAAAGCTTCATCGAGTTCTTAATCAGGGTTGCGAACTATAACCAAAATTAATTTTAAAAAATCCAGCGAATATTTCCAGCTGAGATCAGTAAAGTTCATAAAACAACTTCAGCTGTCAGTAAAAACATGAAGCAGCTGTAGCTTGACCGAAGGTCAGACAGACAGAGTACAGAAGCATCACCTGGTGCCTGAGTGGAAGCACAGCAACCTCCCTCCAGGGAGTGTTTTCTCAGCCATGTGCTGCTTTTGCTACATCCCAGGATGCCCGTAATATTGCTGGGTTGCAGGTAGGCTTCTCTGGAGGGGAGTCTTTGCTAGGACAGGGAAGGCAGGGCAAGTGGGAGTAAGACTGGGAGGTGGGCTAGGTCGGGGGCACATGGTACAGGGGACATCACAGTATGGTGAGGGAGGAGTCCCTGGCCAAGGGAGAGGGGCACAACAGTGTACAATCATTGCTTCAGTTAAGCAACCCCAAATTTTATTTTATTTTTTTCCCGCAATTTTTTTTTCTTTTTTTACTTTTTTTACTATGGTTAATGTTGAACCTCTAAATTTGAAACCAGTCTGAACTGGGGCCTGGCAACTGGGCTGAAAAGTTACATTTATATTAAGTAAAACATACTGTAAAAAACTCATCAATAAAAAAGTTTGGCTGGCAGTAAAAAAGCTTACAGATCATAGAAAATTAGGGTTGGAAGGGACCTCAGGAGGTCATCTAGTCCAACCCCCTGCTCAAGGCAGGACCAGCCCCAACCAGATCATTCCAGCAAATGCTTTGTCTAGCTGGGTCTTAAAAACCTTCAAGGATGGAGATTCCACCAGTTCTCTGGGTAACCTGTTCCAGTGTTTTACTACCTTCCCCATGAGAAAATTCTTTTTAATATCTAACCTAAACTTCACTTGCTGCAACTTGCTGCTCCTTGTTCTGTCATCTGCCACCACTGAGAACAGCCTAGCTCCATCCTCTTTTGAACCTCCCTTCAGGTAGTTGAAGGCTGCTATTAAGTCCCCTCCCAATCTCCTTTTCTCTAGACTAAATAAGCTCAGTTCCCTCAGTCTTTCCTCATAAGTCATGTCCCCCAGCCCCTTCACCATTTTTGTTGCCCTCCACTGGACTCTCTCCAATTTGTCCACATCCTTTCTGTAGTGGGGGGCCCACAGTGCTCCCACTACACAGTACTCCAGATGTAGCCTCACCAGTGCTGAATAGAGGGGAATAATCACTCCCCTTGACCTGCTGGCAACTCCTACCAATGCAGCCCAGTATGCCATTAGCCTTCTTGGCAACAAGGGCACACTGCTGGCTCATACTCAGCTTATTGCCCACTGTAACCCTCAGGTCCTTTTTTGCTGAGCTGATGCCCAGCCAGTCATCCCCCAGCCTGTACAGGTGCATGGGATTGTTCTGTCCTAAGTACAGGACTTTGCACTTGTCCTTGTTGAACCTCATGAGATTCGTTTTGGCCCAATCCTCTGATATGTTTAGGTCACTCCAAATCCTAGCCCTATCCTCCAGTGTATCTACTGTTCCCCTGCCCACTTCCCCGGCCCCCCGGCTTGGTGTCATCTGCAGACTTGCTGAGGGTACACTCTATGCCATTTTCCAGGTCATCGATGAAGACATTGGACAAAACCGGCTCCAGGACTGACCACTGTGGCACTCCACACTTGATACCGGCTGCCAACTAGACAATGAGCCATTGATTGCCACTCTCTGAGCCTGATGCTCCAGCTAGTTTTCTGTCCACCTTACAGTCCATTCATCCAGCCCATACTTCCTTAGCTTCCTAGGAGAATGTTGTGGGAGACTATCAAAAGCCTTGCTACAATCAAGGTATATCACATCCAACCATCTCCCCAGACCCACAGAGCCAGTCACCTCATCACAGAAGGCAATCAGGTTGGTCAGGCAGGACTTGCCCCTGGTAAATCGATGCTGACCATTCCAATCACCTTCTTCTCCAAGTGCTTAGACATCGATTCCTTTAAGATCTGCTCCATGATTTTTCCAGTGACTGAGGTGAGGCTCGCTGGTCTGTAGTTCCCTGGATCCTTCTTTTTCCCTTTCTTAAATAGGCACTATATTTGCCCTTTTTCAATTGTCCAGGACCTCTTCTGATCACCATGAGTTTCCAAAGATGATGGCTAGTGGCTCTGCAATCACATCAACCAACTCCCTGCTGGCTTTTCTAGGCAGGTAGTCCCTAACCTGTTCTTTCACCACTGAGGGTTGCTTACCTCCTCCCCAAACTGTGCTGCCTGGTGTAGTAGGCTGGGAGCTGACCTTGCCTGTGAAGACTGAGGCAAAATAGGCATTGAACACTTCAGCCTTTTCTGTATCCTGTCACGAGGTTGCCTCCCCCATTCAGTAAGGGACCCACACTTTCCCTGATCCTCCTTTTGCTACCAAAATACTTGTAGAAACCCTTCTTGTTACTCTTCACATCCCTTGCTAGCTGCAACTCCAATTGTGCTTTGGCCTTCCTAACTTCACCCCTGCATGCCTGAGCAATACTTTTATATTCTTCCCTAGTTATTTGTCCAAGTTTCCACTTCTTATAAGCTCCCTTTTTGTGATTTAGTTTACTGAAGACTTCGCTGCTAAGCCAAGCTGGCTTTCTACCATACTTGCTAGTCTTCCTGCACATCAGGATTTGTTCCTGCACTCTCAGTAAGGCTTCTTTAAAGTATAGCCAGCTTTCCCGGACTCCTCTCCCCCTCAGACTGGCTTTGCAGGGGATCCTGCTCATAAGTTCCCCAAGTGAATCAAAATCTGCTTTTCTGAAGTCCAGGGTCTTTACTCTGCTGCTCTCCATTCTTCCATTCCTCCAGATCCTGAACTCAATCATTTCATGGCCACTGCTACCCAAGTTGCCATCCACTACTACTTTCCCCACCAATTCTTCCAAGTTTGTGAGCAGCAGATCAAGAAGAGCATGGCCCCTAGTTGGCCGCTCCAGCACTTGCACCAGGAAGTTGTCCCCAGTACTCTCCAAAAACCTTCTGGATTGTCTGCGCACTGCTGTATTGACCTCCTAACAGATGTCAGGGATATTGAAGTCCCCCATGAGAACCAGGACCTGTGATCAGGAAACTTCCACTAGCTGTTTGAAGAAAGCCTCATCCATCACTTCCTTCCAATCTGGTGGTCTATAGCAGTCTTTCCTCCTTGTCTGGTGGTCTATAGTAGACTCCCATCATGACATCACACTTGCTGATTTCTCCTCTGACCCTAACCCAGAGACTTTTAATAGGCCAGCTTTATACTGGAGCTCTGAGCAATCATATGACTCTTTTATGTAAAGTGCAACTCCTCCTCCTTTTCTCCCCTGCCAGTCCTTCCTGAACAGTTTGTATCCATCCACAACAGTAGTCCAGTCATGCAAACTGTGCCACCAAGTCTATTTTTCCAATCACGTCATAGTACCATGACTGTGTAAGGACTTCCAATTCTTTCTGCTTGTTCCCCATGCTCCATGCATTTGTGTACAGGCACCTAAGGAAATTAGTTGATTGCCCTGATTTCTCAGAAAGTATGAGAACACCTCCCCTATTTCCCTCTCCTCCTCGCTCTTCCTCCGAGTCCCCCACTTCTCCACTTACCTCAGGGCTTTGGTCTCCATCCCCCAGCGAACCTAGTTTAAAGCCCTCCTCACTAGGTTAGTGATTCTGTTTGTGAAAACACCCTTCCCCCTCTGTCAGGTGGATCCTATCTCTTTCCAGCAATTCTTCTTTTTGGAAGGA
>NW_017729026.1:7409065-7459472 GCF_001723915.1 Gavialis gangeticus | reverse complement strand
TCTGCTGCTCTCCATTCTTCCATTCCTCCAGATCCTGAACTCAATCATTTCATGGCCACTGCTACCCAAGTTGCCATCCACTACTACTTTCCCCACCAATTCTTCCAAGTTTGTGAGCAGCAGATCAAGAAGAGCATGGCCCCTAGTTGGCCGCTCCAGCACTTGCACCAGGAAGTTGTCCCCAGTACTCTCCAAAAACCTTCTGGATTGTCTGCGCACTGCTGTATTGACCTCCTAACAGATGTCAGGGATATTGAAGTCCCCCATGAGAACCAGGACCTGTGATCAGGAAACTTCCACTAGCTGTTTGAAGAAAGCCTCATCCATCACTTCCTTCCAATCTGGTGGTCTATAGCAGTCTTTCCTCCTTGTCTGGTGGTCTATAGTAGACTCCCATCATGACATCACACTTGCTGATTTCTCCTCTGACCCTAACCCAGAGACTTTTAATAGGCCAGCTTTATACTGGAGCTCTGAGCAATCATATGACTCTTTTATGTAAAGTGCAACTCCTCCTCCTTTTCTCCCCTGCCAGTCCTTCCTGAACAGTTTGTATCCATCCACAACAGTAGTCCAGTCATGCAAACTGTGCCACCAAGTCTATTTTTCCAATCACGTCATAGTACCATGACTGTGTAAGGACTTCCAATTCTTTCTGCTTGTTCCCCATGCTCCATGCATTTGTGTACAGGCACCTAAGGAAATTAGTTGATTGCCCTGATTTCTCAGAAAGTATGAGAACACGCCCCCTATTTCCCTCTCCTCCTCGCTCTTCCTCCGAGTCCCCCACTTCTCCACTTACCTCAGGGCTTTGGTCTCCATCCCCCAGCGAACCTAGTTTAAAGCCCTCCTCACTAGGTTAGTGATTCTGTTTGTGAAAACACCCTTCCCCCTCTGTCAGGTGGATCCTATCTCTTTCCAGCAATTCTTCTTTTTGGAAGGACATCCCATGGTCAAAGAAGCCAAAGCCCTGCTGGCAACACCACCTGTGCAGCCAGGTGTTACTCTGCAGGATGCACCTGCTCCTGCCTGGCCCCTTCCCTTGACCAGAAGGATTGATAAGAATACAACCTGAGGAGCCCCTGACTCTCACCCCATTCTCATTAAAAAATTAGGAGATTGTGGTGTTGATGTCTACACAGTCGGATGGGTCACCAATTGGCTGGAGGGCTGCACCCAGAGAGTGGTGGTGGATGGGTCATTTTTGACCTGGAGAGATGTGGGCAGTGGGGACCCCCAGGGCTCGGTCCTTAGGCCCACACTGTTCAACATCTTCATCAGCGACTTGGACAAGAGGCTGAAAAGCACCTTGTTCAAATTTGCAGATGACACTAAGATGTGGGGAGAAGTGGGCATGCTAGAAGGGAGGGACAAACTGCAATTAGATCTGGACAGGTTACAGGGGTGGGTGGATGAGAATAAGACGGGATTCAGTACTGACAAGTGTAGCGTACTGCACCTAGGTAGAAAGAACCAGCAGCATACCTACAGGCTGGAGAACTCCCTTCTCATCAGCACAGAGGCAAAAGGATCTTGGAGTCATTATAGACTCCAAGGTGAATATGGGCCACCAATGTGGGGATGCAGTCAGGAAGGCTAACCATACCGTGTCATGTATCCACAGATGAATCACAAGCAGGTCCAAGGAGGTGATCCCGCCCCCCCCCCCGTGTGACACTGGTCAGGTCGCAGATGAAGTACTGTGTCCAGTTCTGGGCACTGCACTTCAGAAGGGATGTGGACAACATGGAGAGGGTCCAGAGGAGGGCCACTCCCATGATCAGGGGCAGCAGGGCAGGCCCTACGAGGAGAGGCTACGGGGCCTGAACCTGTTCAGCCTCCACAAGAGAAGGCTGAGAGGGGATCTGGTGGCCATCTGTAAACTGGCCAAGGGAGACCAGCAGGCAATGGGAGAGTCCCTGTTCCCCCGAATACTACTGGGAGTAACAAGGAATAACAGCCATAAGTTGACTGAGAGTAGGTTCAGGCTAGACATCAGGAGGCACTACTTCACAGTCAGGGCTGCTAGGATCTGGAACCAACTTCCAAGGGAAGTGGTGCTCACTCCTACCCTGGGAGTCTTCAAAAAGAAGCTAGATAGACACTTTGCCGGCGTCATTTGACCCCAGCATTCTTTCCTGCCCATGGCAGGGGGTTGGACTTGATGATCTGCTCAGGTCCCTTCCGACCCTACCAACTATGAAACTGACCCCCTCACCCTTGCACCCAGAGCCCTGTAGTCACTTTTGATCTGCTCAGGGTCTCTCTCTCTGGCAGTATCATTAGTGCCCACATGGATGAGCAGCATGGGGTAGTAGTTAGAGCACCAGAGGAGTCTTGGTAGTCCCTCCATGACATCTTGGATCTGGGCTCTGAGCAAGCAGCAAACTTCCTGAGACAACAGGTCAGGTCACATGACTCTCTATCTCCTGCAAAAAGGAGTCTCCAACCACCACCACCTGTCACTTCTTCCTGCCGGTGGTTGTCTCAGTCCTTACCACTTTGGTGAGCCCTGGCCTGTCTTCCTGCACCAATGGAACATGCTGCTCCCCCTCTGTTGCTAGGGCTGCATCTGTTCTCCAGATGAACTACTGCAGGTGGAGGTGAAGACCTTTGCTTGCTGCCAGAAGTCACAAGCCTTCAGCTTCCGCCCTCTTGGGTGTCCCTGTCCTCTCTCTTCTCTAGTGCTACCTCTGGCATTTTTTCTTCCACAGTCCAGAAGGTCTCCTCCAGCATTGAACTGATGAACTCCTCATGGCAGAGGATACATAAGAACCTCACCACCTACTCCTATAGCTCTCTTGCCTCTTCCCTGAGAGACACCACCAAGAGGCACCACTCATTCTACAGGTACCCCCTGACCTGGCTGTCACTGGAAGGAACCTGCAGGCTGCAGGTTGTCAGTAAAAAAAACAAAAAACAACATTTTTGGGGGGGTTAGCAACCCTGTTTCTAGTTCCTTTAAACCAGTATTCGGCAACCTATGGACCATGGGCCAGAGCCAGCCCACATAGAGGTTGGATCTGACTTTAAAAGGTGCATCCCATTTTGGGGCAGCTTCAATGAGCTGCCCATCCCTTCCTCAGTAGCCTCCCCTGCAGCTTACCCTACTGCTCTCTGTATCTGTGTTTGTACTTGCTGCAGAGAGGTCAGCAAAAGTAATTGTATGTGGCTTGACCTCCTGTGGGGAAGAAGAGGAGGGGTGGAGTTTTCCAGCTTGAGGCTTGGTTCAGTAGAGTAACAAGCAGAGTTGGTCCCCAGGCAAACCTTCCAGGAAGGGCATTGCATGGTCGCAAGAGTTGGGTGGGGGCATGCATGGATTCTGAGAGTGGGGCAGGAGGTGGCACCAGTCTTACCCATGCCAGGAACTTCTAAGTAGTCTTTGACTGAGTTACTGCTTCTGCCATCACATGTTCTGCATGCCATGGCTGTTACTATTAAAGTAGTAGCAGCAGCAGCACTCACCAATGTCAACGATTGTTTTGGATTTCTTGGCATGACTATAGTACCAGGGCAGGAACTCCTCTGGGGTGGGGTGGGGGGGGCAATTCTGGCACCCCTCCTAACTTGGCACAGGACAGGTGCCCTCCCCTAGCTATACTACCAGCCAGATTGCAACCTCAGTACCATAGGGGCAAAGGATTGCCATCCTCTGCTTTAAACCACAACTTCCATATGATCCATTGACTAGCTGTGCTTCTTTTGACTAATGTGGACTCTCTTTTACAATCTCCAAATATCATTATTTCTCTGCCTTTTTCCTAGTCTATTCATGGTTGGCATGTTTACACAAGACATTTACTGTGGAGTTGCCTAATTAGCTCCATAGTAAATGTTTCAGCATCTACATGTGCGGCTCTATTAGGCCACAGGAAACAAATCAACCCTGCAGCAGGGTTAGTACTTGTAAATACAAGCACTTACCCTGTTGCAGAGTTTTTTCGTGCATAGCAGTACATGTGTAGATGCTGACAGGGTTTGCTGGGGCATGAGGGTGCTTCAGTGTTGGGGCTGCCTACCAGTTAACATTACACTGAAGCACCTTGTTCCCCACCCAGCCCCTCTGCAGCACATTGAGCCAGGTTGGAGCAGCTCTGGGCTGGGAGGCTGACCCCCTGGGCTCCCTGACAGCCAGGGCTGCTCCCTGGCTTAACATGCTGTGGTCCCAGACACATGTGTAAACATGACTCCTAGGAGCAATTAACTCTGGTGCAATATGCACTAGTTTATTGCTGTGCATTTATGCACTTGTAGATACACTCAGTAGCTCCTAAATCCTTTTCTCATGCTGTTCCTGTTTCAAGGACACTCAAAAGATTTAGTTTTCTTATTCAAAGCAGTTAGCTCCGCCTCTGAAAGCACAAACCATATTCTCTATACTTTACTCTATTTTCGTAATGCTCAGTTCCTCACTTCTTCATATTTGCCTAAAATATCTATCTTCTATCACATCCATACTTACTTCTTGTAGTTTACATAGTGATAGATTATTTATATATGAATGCACAGATGTTGTAGATTAAGCATGATGTTTCAAAGGAACACCATGCCTAAAATGTCTTTATTTTACTTCACTAAGTAATTGAAGTCAACAGGTATGTGCAAAGAAGGCTCCCTAAAGGCACAGTAAACTAGAAACAAAGCCGGCAAATTTTTTTTTAAAGAAATAAAAAAAACCCTGCCACAAACAAAACCACACAGTTATTTTCTCAGAGTTGTATTAATTGTTTTTCCCCCACTAAATGAACAAATACATCTCACCGAAGAGGAAACTAACTTATTCTGTACCTACATACTTCTTTGCTCCACTTATTTCTACTCGAAGACGCCTGACTTGTGAGAACTACTGTTCAGATACTTACTTCTTAAAACAAGGTAAGTTGGAAGCTTCACTGTTTTGAAAGGTGAAACAAAATAGCAGTTGATTATTTAAGTTTGAACTGTATCAACCTAGGATGCCACTAGGTGCTATGCACAAAGTTACTGTGATGTCACACCAATAACTTTAAAAATCTCTACAATTTGTATATGCTCCATAATGGACACATACACATTGCTATAAAATTAACTACATCTTCAGAACATACAGAGGTGACTGTGGGATTGTTCATTTCTATCAGGGGCCAGTTTGGCAAGTGTTTCAACCTAAAGTTGGAGGAGTAGGTAGGAGGCTGCAACCCTGGAGTGTAAACCAAATACTGCTGACCTGGATCAAGGGATTAACCTGTTCAATTTTGTTGTCTACATAGATGAACAATCAGTTCAGAGGTACTGTGTAAAATCTTACCCCTACTGAAGTTAATAGGTCATTTGCTCTTGGCTTCAATGGGGGCCAGGATTTCACCTGCTGTACTTGATTAGCACAGTTTTAGTCTCTAACAAAGAACATTTCTTTTGAAATTTCTTGCACTCCATAAATCTACTTTTCACTTACAAAAAATAACTTGCTTTTGTCTTCAAGAGAGGAAGCCGAGATTTCAGGCATTTCCTTATTATTGAGGAACTCTCCTAGTATCTGTAATCATTGCAAAACTGGAAAGAGGTTAAGTTTGTCCACTGTAATATGACTGGGTAATTGCTTTCTTTAACTGAAGCTGCCTTTAAAACGTTAGGACTGTGACAAAAAGTTCAAAATTAAATTGAACTTCATTCTAGTTATTGTTCTGTAGATTATTAGATTCAGAGAAGAAAGAGGCAAGCTTTCTACCATCAGCTGGAAAGATCTCACACTGTTTTGCACCTGGCATGAAAATATGTATGTGTTAGCACAATCTGGAGGTGCTGTGTTTTGCCAGATGCTGCTTTGTGCTTGCTACCAAAAAGCTGCAAGATACTCCAAAGCTTGCAAAAAGATTTTGTTTTGGTGCTCAGTATTGTAACATCCAGAAGAGTAATGTTTATAGAAAGAGAGAGAGAGTCTTCATTTCTTATGCTTACTGGATGGGATGTGACAAATCTCTTAGCATATGGGGCGTCAAATTTAGCTTTTATCATTTGCAGAGTGAGGACAATGTTCTGATTCAGATGGCAGGTAGAATTTTAGAGAGGTTTACAAAAGGCCTTTGAAAGACTTTTCTATGTCAAGAAGGCATGAAAACATCTGTTGTTTTTCGGCCAAGGCAAAGAAAATAAGCATTATTATTAAGTAAGAAACTTACGTGCACAGAACTGTACAAGTTATCTGCTGCAAAAACTAGAACCAGAACTCAATACTGGGAAAATAATTCAGCTGCAAAAGTAATATTTTTATTGGTTAATTATTTCAAACATACTCTCACACACATCTCAAATCTAAACCATAGAATAAGTATCCAACTGACTGGAGACAATCTACCATTATTTCTTTGATGTTGTTCATTTGCATTTCCAAAACTGGGTCCAAGAATAGGACTAAAATGTAGAGATTTTCAAAGCAAGTGCAGGATTTTGCTGCAAAAAGTTCTGTTGAATTAAATGGAAATTACCTAGTTTAGACCTCTTTACTTGGCATTCAAAATCTCATCCTGAAAATGCAGCAGCAGTTATCAACAGATCCTCCAGTTTGGGACAGTAAAGTCATCATCAGTGTATATTCCCAGGTATATTTGACTATTCTGGATCTGCAAAGGTTGCACATTTTTTCTGTTGTACAAAGGGAGAACAGTTCTAATAAACAGCTACACAGGCGCTTTTGAGAGATTGGGATCACTTAACACAATACAGACCTTTCTACATGCCACTGGAAAGAACAGTAAAATTAAGAGTTACTTTTCTTTTCAGTGCAGAGCAGGACAATATAAAAGCAGCTTTTACATTTAGTCCAGGATCTCAGGCTTTCTTTTGAAACAGCAGCAGAATGACAATTTAAAAGCCTTTGCCTGTCCAGGTGTCTAAGCACTGACTGTAACAACATTTCTTCTTGGGCAGCCCATTTTCTTGTAATTTTAAAGTTCAGTTCATTTAGGAGTTTAGAGGCTTTGTGACAGCACTTTCCTATTATTGCCCCTTCACTTTGTTATTTTAGAGCTTGCATTTTGGAAATCATTAAGCCATCTGTAACAGCACCTAAGTGAATTCATGCCGTGGCTTTTATTTTCAAGTTTCACTAAGAAACATTGTGTTTGTTAACATAATACTCTGGGCAAAATGAGGACACACCATTACCTAAGTAGTCCTGTTATCTAAGCACTCTCTTGAGTGTACTATATCCTGGTAACTGGTTACATAGGCTGAGGATATGAGCTTGAGACCAGAGCTTGGCATCACTAAGTGACCTGCATTGGTATTGCATCCAAAGTAAGTTACATTTTGCCCTCTGAGCAACTTTGGAGGCCCAGGTCAGTCGCTTCTATTTCAGAACAAAAAATAAAATACCGCACAATATATCTGGCTTTATCATCTTCTACTGGTCCTTGGTTCTGTGGGATGTATTACATTTGGCCCATCATCCACTAATTTCTTTACTGCAATTTCTTTGTATTTTCTTATTTTTTCAGCTATTTGATCTCACTCCTTTTTAACTTTAATTCAGTCCTAACCTTAATTTGAGTTTAATTCACTCCTACCTTGCTTCCTTGAAAAGGAAGCTTGGAGGATTGTGCTTTATTGATAACTGAAGCAGATCAAAGCAGTAGCAATAGGAGCTCACAGGTGACCCCCCGGCTAATGAGTGAACTAACGAAGAACTAACATGGGATGGGAACTGACATGAGACACAAATATTGATATGAAACCTTGAAAGCTACGGACTTCTTGGGGTATGAGTTGCTGAGAGGAGGTGTTGCTGGATCTGGTAGCTTTTCCATAGCTACAAGGAGAAAGTATTTTCTTTCCAAAGGGCCCCTGGCATCCACTTCTCCCTCAGCCCAGTAGCTGACCAGTTCAATAATTTGAAGCGTCTTTTCTGTCCCCAGTGGGACAACAAATGCATGCATTTCCATCCGTTTCCCCTCTTTTTGTCTTATATGATGATGAAAAGGGACCATGTAGTGGCTTCTGCCTCAGGGGGAGGGGGGGGTGGGGAACCAAGTAAGTCTGGCAGATATAGCCACCGGGTGAGGAAAGGAAGGACAGGGAGCTGGTGTAATGGTGGAAAATGCTCCCCGCCCTCAGTAGGTACTACCACTAGCCAATTCTGATACTACATTATGCATCATCTTGCAGTCCCCATTTCTAATATGCAGCCTTCAGGACTTCACTACTGTATTTTCTTGCATAGAATATACACCTTCCCCTCAATAAGCCCCAAACACACACACACACACAATTGGGGTGCAAGTTTTAAGCGAGGAAGTGGTTCCCTTCACTGGAAAAGAATAAGCGTGGAGATAGTGTGGATGCTATACAGCTGCCAGGATGGCTGTTGCTTTTGTCTGGCCCAGCAAGCTGAAGAGGTGGAGTCCCATATTAACCCTTTACAGCCATAGATATTGCCTAAGCACTGTAGCTTGTGCCTGAAGCAGCAGGTGACCTGCTGGTAGTATCTTGATAAGGCTTGTGATGTGGAAATCATATTTATAGAAACATATATACAGACCTACTTACAGTAAAGAATTAACAGTCTTGCAAAGGTCTGAAGCCTAATCTTGTATAACACAGAATAATCCTATCCCTGCCATATCAGGGAGCTCCTGCTGTCTGCTGCTTCACCCAGGCTGTCTCCTGGGATGTGGATGCCACACTTTCTGGACACTGTTCCCAGGAGGACTTTATATCACAGTTGGCTATAACTCAAGAATTTTTTTTTCTACATTCTGTCTTCTAAGAACAAGACGCATGTTTGATTATGGGCATGTGTATGTGAGAAAATATGGTATACAAGCATCTATAGTGCAGGATGAAATTTCTGAGGCATCTTTCTCACCAGACCATCATGGAGCAATTTCCCATGACTGACTCTTGCACCATTAAGTATGCATAAAAATCACTGTCACTGTAAAAAAGCAAGAACATACAAAAACTACATACCCATGTCAACATATATAAATTTCAAGGAAAAATGTCACTGTTAATTAATCATTCATTCAGGAAAACTATATTGAAGCATGAGTCACCTGATATTTGTTTTGTTGGGATAAGAAATAAGATAAGAGTCAGAGGTTGCTCAGGTCAAGACTGCTTTGGATCTCATGTTCTACAGTCTCTAATATTCCTCCTACCAAGGATAATGGTTATTGCAAACTGAACCTTTTCATTCAAGTTAAATTCCATTGTCTGTATTGCAGGTGGAGTGGCACACATTATTTTTAATGAGGTAAACCTCAACAGCTTGGCCATCCAGAATTTTTTATGGGATTTTTATATGGGCAGGAGCTTGAATTAGAAGAGAAATTTGGAGCAAGCAGATGTGGGGTTCTATGTACTGTGAAGCAGGAGACATTTTAAAACTCTCTGAATATTTTTACTGATGTTTTCATGGCACCCATAGTATTTGGAAGGTGAATCGAGGGCCGTGCGTAGATGAAATGAGAGGCATGTGTGCATGACACTTTAAAGCGGGCTAAATGCTTTTGCACTGCTTTAATGGTGTTGGTATTTGCACGCTTCAGTGGTGTATTGAGCATGAATTTCACCTCCTGTAGGAAATTCAGCAGTGTAATGCACCTTAAATGACTTGGAGTGCAGCAAACTAAAACTCCTTCGAGGAGGCTCTGCACAAGAAAAGCGGTGAGCCTGATCTCCACCCCCTGGGACCTGCCTACCTGAGTATTAAATATGATAGTTGGGGTGCAACTTTAAAATTACAACTTCCTAAGCTTCTGAGAAGCTGAAGGGAGAGAGAAGCAAGAGATGGTTCAGTCTGGATAGGCCCTATATAAATACTCTTTCCCTTAGCAACCACCCTCTGCCACAGAGAGACAGAGATACTGGGCTAGATGGCCCTGTGGTTTGACTCAGTATGACATTTCTTCTGATGTATAAAAAGAAACGCCAAGTTCCTGTTTTCACATGGAGATACTTTTTCATATCTGTCTTGAAACACCAAAGCGAAAAGAGTATGCATTTTTTCTTCTACAGAACATGTGCTGCACAAATATGGATGATCTACTCTGTGAAAGACCTGTATTTTACCAATGATAATAAATGAGCTGCTATTAAAACAGGAAATAATCTAGAATAATTTTTTTTATAAAAGTTTAATTCATTCATACTTTACATAAGTATTTATAAGCACCTTGTCATTTACTGTCAATTCTAAAAAACAATAGACACTGGAATAGACTCAGTTAACAAAATATGTCAAGACTTATGAACATATGGATCAAGAACTAAGTAAAACACATGGATATTTTGTACACCAACACCATAACCAGAATCTGGCATTGATTTATTCCAATGTTGCTTTGTTGAGGCCAAAGCTTACATGTCTGTAAACATCAAAATAAACATTTTACAAACAAACATTTCTTACCCTGAAAGGATACTTGCTGCCTTCTTGTCTTGACCTGTGCTTCAAGATTTGGTGAACAATGTGTTCCCTTAAAACTGTAATGGTGCTTAAAA
Organism: Gavialis gangeticus; assembly: GCF_001723915.1. Lineage (NCBI taxonomy): Eukaryota > Metazoa > Chordata > Crocodylia > Gavialidae > Gavialis > Gavialis gangeticus. The sequence continues at coordinate 7,448,990 of NW_017729026.1, read as the reverse complement.
ACTACTTCCAACATTGTGCAAGTTATAAGCAAGGCCATTTGCATGTGTGCAGTTTCCTTATATATTCATTTGATCAGTATTTAACTAATGAAACTGTGAAAAACTATACATTTTCAGCAAAACGTTCTGATTTTGGTCCTGTACTTAAAGACCTTCTATAACAGAGTTGTTTACATGGATTTAATTCACAAGCATGTACACAACAAAACCACTATACCAATGTTTCCTGATCTATGCATAAAAAGTATGCCTTCTACTTACACTAAAACATACAAAAAATAAACTACAAAAATCGTTTACACTTGATTTCAGCAAAAAAAAAGCTTCCTCCAAGAAAAATGATTGTTTTTTCAGCCATCAAAAAAGGAATGCAAGTAAACAATAAATACAATGTGCTTTCTCCATATAGACATATTTACACTTGAGTCTTTGGCTTATGTTTAAATTTCTCTATAAAGAACTTTGTGATCCAGCCATCATTGCACATTAAAACAAAATAAGCCATTTATATATATATTTGCAACACTTGAAACGTATAAAGAATGAATTTTACTATCATTCTGCACTGTGATTTTACTTTAACAATTTATCAAAAGAAAGAAAGGGAAAATTAATACTATATATTCATACATGCAACAGATGGTGGCTCTACTGTAAGTGAGACTGCCACATATACAAACACGGAAAAGTCATAATTTAAGCAAATCTCTTCTGACTCTGGTTTTCATTGAATTTATTTATGTGGCACTAAATGTTGATACTATATACAGGCATAGAAACAGACTGAGTTCTTCTAATAAGATACACAACTTCATAAGAAAAATACTTTTGCATTTAAAATTTAAAAGTCCCTCTCACTAAAATCTTTCTTCACAGGTTCAAGAACTGTTGTTTAAACAGTTTATTGGGCTTCATATATTTGATGCACTTTGTCGCATCCATTCCAACTAAGATGATTCAAGATACTCCAAAGCGACATCATAGCAGAAACGATATTGCTCCTGAAAAGAGAGAAAATTAAACAGTCTAAAATATTAAAGAGGCAACAGATCTATGCATAATTATATTAATTTCCTACTGTTGTGCCATTTTACTTGGTACAAGTCTCACATGGCTTTTCCTTTTTTTAAATTTATTTATTTATTTTTTAAACTCAGGAGTGTGTTGCCAGTTCTGACTGAAAATCTCAGCCTACAAACAAGGGACCTGGCCACGGACAGCAATCAACTATTCATTTCCCTGTGGTTTGTTCAGCTTCTAAGTTAGCGACAAAACGTGTAGTTTTCATGATCTGTCAGGAGCATTTCTGTGGTGCAGAACTTCATCCACTGAAGAACTGACAGCTTATGTTTTTAAGTCTGATGGTATTTAGCAGTTAACCAGCATCAACATCTTAATACCACAGCAAGGAAATACTTAACTGTGATGCTGAACTGCATCAGGCCTGAAGCCAGTTTTTGCAATTGTGATAACGTAATGTCAAATAGATTAGAAGGCTCATTTAAATGAGGAGATAAGAAAGTACAGCTAAGCAAACTGACTGTACCAAGTGTTTATCCTTTAACTAGGTTACTTATTCAATGTCAATACTTTGGGGGCGGGGGGTCAATAAAAGGGAAGGAAGTGGATTCCATTCCATAACCCTTTAAAACTGAACAAAATGAACCTGCGCGCACGATTTACGGTAGTTTGCAAAGTAAGTCAATACAATCCATTAGCAGGAAGTGGTGGGGATAACTTTAAGGTTCAGTTCTGCTGCTCATTTTTGTTATCTGATCATCTTGCTGAATGTAGGGCAGATGACAATGTTACATTGGTTTTCCTGGTTTGTTTTCTTACTAACGACTCAACAGCTGCTACCTTTGTTCAAGAGTTCTGAATAAAAACCCACACGGCACACACCACAGAAACACATACCTGCGGAAATTCAGTAACCTGAAAATTGAAACTGCAATGGAATTCGGGGCTATCTTAAACCTAACAATAAATATTCAGAACATTTCCAGAATCACACACAATATACACTGGGGTCTCTTTTTACAGTAGCACATGTAATTTTCCATGTGATCTAAGATGCTTTTACTCACAGCAGTAAACTAGAATCCATGCAGCAATACATGCCTGTCTCTCAAAAGTCCACTGCGTGGCAAATGAAAGAAAGATAGGGTCGCAGACATTTCTGCAGGACTACTTGATAACACCTGTTAAGATTCTAGCCATCGTTTCATTCACTTGGTACCAGTGGACAAAAGTCACAAACAATCATTATGTAAATTATGCCACAGAAATATGGCATGCTTACAGTATGGTGTTTTTTTTGCAGGTGCCAGCATTAACAAAGGGCACTCATGGAAAGGAAAACTGCACCTACTTTGTTTATATGCAGATTCACAGGGTCAAAAGCAATTTTTACTATGCATAAACCTTGAATGTTTTTAGTTTCAATTGAGATATCTGAGTGTAGTGCTCTAGGCAGCCATCTGGCTGAGAAAAGTGATGGTATTTGTGACACTGTTGGCAGCATCAGAATTTAATGGCAGAAATGCCAAACTAATTTCTAACCTGCTTTCATATTTAGCCCTCCTTAAGGAAAACTAATCATGAAGGACTGATTAGTTTTTTGAAAGGATTTCACATCCAGCTTTTAATTTTAGGGATAAAAGGAATAATGTTAAAGCTGCACTGGGAAAACAAAAGACTGATCTTTAAGTTAGGCATTAGCCTATAAGGTGCGTCATTACCTTCCTTTCTGCTTGATTTCCAATTAACATGACTAGCTACCTCTTTCTGCTAATAATAATTCAAACAGCAAAAGGAAATAATCTTTACAATATCATTTGACTCCTCTCAGGAGCCAGTGTCACAGATGAACATATCTCACTGGGTAGCTGAGACCCAAATACAGCAGCTACAATTAAAAAAATACAGTGTTTTGTATTTATATATTTATTTTTTTTCTATTTATTAAACTTTTGGAATAGCTTGTGTGAGTGAAATAAAATGGAATTTTCTCTAAATATACTGTCTTATCTTGAGAGATTACAATATACCTATATTGTTCAGAATATTTGCCCTACAAAGTATTAGGTAATAATGCTAGGAGAGCAGTGGCCTTCCGAAATATACAATCCAGCCTTTTATGATGCTATCCAATGAGAGCAAACAATAAGCTTCCCAAGTCCAGGATATATCATTTCCTAATGCTCCATTAATCCAGGATGTTGAACTCAGTGGTAGAATTCCACTGTGGCAGAAAGAGCTGGCTGTTCATAGACCCAGTAACATATCCAGGGAGGGATCTGGTATGACAGCTCCTTGGGGAGTCTGTGGTGATGCAGGAAGCTCCTTGGGGAGTCTGTGGTGATGCACGAGCCCTGTGCTACAGCTACAGCAACAGCAGCTAGATGCAGGGACACTGTGCCATTTCTGTAGCAGCAATAACAGGGTGTGCAGATCCCTCAGCAGCAACCAGGGGGATGTCCCTGGGGCAGGTAAAGACAGGTCCCCCCTCCCTTCCCACCTGCTCTCTGGGGCTCGGCACCACCCTAGCAGGGCTTGGCTTAGGGTACAAAACTTGCTAGTTATGCCTCTGCATAGACCCACTTCAGTATGGCTCCAGATGGGAGGTCAGATAAAATGAAGGAAGCTTTGCTTGCTCTCACAGATGAATTCTGATATGAATTGCGTTGCACTGTGAGCACAGCAGAAAGGATCTCACACTTAGATAACACCACTGAAACAATGAACAATCCCCTGAATCACAAGTGAGAATGAGTGATCCCAAGTGAGCATATCCACACAGACTGCATATTTTTCACCTTGTCCTCTAGCTGCGTGAATGCAATTCAACATGCTCTAACTTACCGGGGTTTCTACCATGTTTGGCTTACTGTTCCGTAAAGTCTTTACCGCGTGGAAAACATCAACCACACTTTGCCTTTTGACCATTTCAACAACTATGCCTATGGCACAGAACATCCCACTTCGACCACCACCATTCCTGAAAGCAGATAAAACAACAGAGCTAATGCACCTCTGGTACATACACATTTATCAGTCACACTAATTTGAACTTTAGCTTTGTCAGGTTTTGTGTAGGGTGAGTCCCCATTCTTTTGCACTCCAGTGGACGTGATGTGAAACATTCAACTTTTCTGACACAATGATGCCCCTCCTAATCATTTCCTCTGCGTGTTGGTGCTTTATAACCCATTATGTAGCCTAGCTCTGTTATAATACATCTTAAATGGGTGGTAGAAATTAAAAGCAAGTGCTATGAATATAAACTGCAACATTTTTCCATTTGTCTCATCTAACAGGAATAAAGTGTGATGTATCTTTGATTTGATCTCTGGTTAACCTTCAGATAAACCACTAATTTGATTTAATATGACTTCAAAAAGTTTGTAGAGGTGCTGTTCTTCGCTTAAATTTAAATTACACAAATTTCAAAATTCTATGGACACTGTACTGGTGACCCACAATGCTGTTACAGTTAAGCATCAAAAAATATATTTTTGCACATCTAATTAGAAATCTCTTTGTATGCATTTTATAAAATTTAAAATAATATAGGTTTTAATAAAAGCTAAAATTTAAGCTTTAATTTGAAACATGGTACAAAATAGATTAATCATTTTCTAGTCACAGAGGGTGCATCTACACATGTAATTAATGCGATGTGATAAACTCCAGAACTGTCTGTGCTGCTCAGAGTCAACTGCTTTTGGGTGCAGTGTCTGCATGGGCTCTCAGGACAACAGCAGTTTGAGTTGGGGTGGAGCAGCACTGGGCTAGCAGCAAGCTCGGGTTAGCTAAGATGTTATGCAGCAGAGGGGCTGGCTGGGGCACGAAAGTGCTAAAGTGTGAAGCCACGCAGCAGGCAGGCCCCAAACATTAGCACTCTCATGCCCCAGCCAACCCCAATCACCGTCTACACATGTGTTTCGGTGGAGTAAATAACTGTGCCATAAGAGAGTACTATCCCTGACAATACTATGTTATGGCGGAGTGAATTAATTTACTGCACCCTATTATGGGTGCACATGTAGACAGTGACACTTTACTGACAGGCTAATTAGTTAATGCTGCAGTAAAGTGCACATATAGATGCACCCTAAATGTACAAAAAGAATGATTATATTGACTTTTCCCCCTGAAAATAACTTTTTAATGGTGGTGTTGAGGTGCTATTTTTACTGTGATGTTCCAGGAAATGTGAGATGTGAATTCCTGTGGGTCATATCTTTTACTGGGCAAACTGCACGGTTGGGAATAGACACAGTGCCTGAAATACCTGAAAGCTTGCCTATCTCAACCAAGTAGTTGGTCCAATAAAAGATTGGTGACACTGAATTCTTACATCTCTTTTTTTTAAATGAACTTCTTACTATTATGCATGCGATGAACTTAGGAGTTTTCTCCCCTTTTTAAATAGTAGAGCTAAGAAATGAAGGTACTTTTTCCTACATCACATTCCTGCATCATTATGACAGATACGCTCTATGAAGTCCTCCAACTTCACATACACATATTCTTTGTCCATGATGATAACAAACCCTGCAATCATGTTGGAGAACTATGCTATGTATATATGAAAAGCTATAAATACTCTACTGCCACTTGGTACAAAGGAGTTTCCTTCTGGAAGAACTCAACAGTGTAATGGCACTGGATCAGAAGACACTGGAGTACTCTTTTAGTCACCTAGAAAAAAACTGCCATTACATGTAAATGGAGAATATAAGCAACTCCGAGAAGCTCTAGGAAAAGAATATGCATCTAACAGATAAGGTTCAAATCTAGCCACTCCTTACCATGATACCAAGGCTCTTGTCTAGAAAAATCTGGGTGCGAGTGAAAAGTAATAAAAGTGATAAAATGAAGGAAGGGTAAGAAAAATGACATGTGCAGAAGAAAGTGTGGGGTTGAATTTAAATTAAAAAAATGGATGCTAAACAACAGTTAGAGTTGGCACCATGTACCCAGCTGGCTTTAAAGAAATTACTCACAGACAGTGAATGATCATCCGGCCTTCCCCTTCTTCACATTCCTCTTGCCATTTTTCAACCTGGAGAATTAGCTTCAAGAATGAACGTTTGGAAGCTGGTACGTCTCTGTGAGAAGTCCATCCCAAATACTGGAACTGCTGCACCATCAGATAGCCTTCCTGGGGCTAAGAGAAGACAAACAACTTCATGTTAACAAGCCATCTATAGAACTGAGTTTAGGAAACCAAACAGACCAAATAATGTGGAACCTAATCAGAAACAGTACACATTATGGCAAGTGCCATTCCACACATGTGCAGAGCTGAGCATGCCTACAAAGCAGAAGTGTAAGGGTCCCTACTGCAGCAGAAGCAGGTTACAGAAGAAAATGTTCTGGAGTAATTTCTGTCAGAATGACATCAAAGTTTATTGGGCTGTTAATTGTTTCAATGCCACAGTTGTTATCAAGGTATATCTATGGGTTCTAAAAGAAAAATCTTTTTTTTTAACTTATTCGGAACGGCCCTCTGCTTAGTCAAATCATGGTATTTCTGGACCTTACACAAAAACAAAAGTGGCCACACACTTCCATCTGTAGTTCTTACCCAAATAAACTATTTTGTGTTATAAATTATGAATACATTCTTTTGGCTCAAATATGAATGGTCACAGTCTTTTCCCATTTTGCCAGCTCATCACATTTGGATTGTCCTGGTCTAACTCTCTGACCCATTTCCACACTAGACTTGAGATAGGAAGAGTGCTGGGATGGGCTTAAAATATCACAAGCAGCTCTGCTCTGCCTCGCTGCCCTGAAGAATAAATAACCTACTCTGTCTGGTTTCCTGTAGCAGGGGCAGGCTTAGAAGAAAAGAGATGCGAGAAAGAAAGTGTCAAAAGCAAGACCTAAAGGAAATAAGGGAACAGAAAGGAACAAAATGTGTTAAAAGCCAAAACACAGAAGCAGAAAGAAGAAAAGGAGACTAAAATGAGAACTGAATGAAAGAAAGAAGGACACTAGAAGACAGAGGATTATAATTGTTTGTAGGCGTTCTTTTGCTTAACTACAGTATTGTAGTTCCCTCAAGGAGAATAAAAAATGGGGACGAAAACATTTTACTTAAGACTCATCACAATCTGAGTGTGGGGGTTTGGATAAAAAAAGGCCAAAATCTAAACTAGCTCTTAGTTCAGGGTTTAGGAAAAAAAGCAATTAAAAAGTCTTTGCAAAAACAATAACATAACATATTTCCCTTCAATGTTTTAATATTTAAGAAAGGTGAAGAAATATGCTAGAGACAGCCCACTGTATTCAGAGCTTGATTGTTAAATACAAGACAGAACAAGTGAGGGGAATAAACCAGGGATAATTACAAAGGTACAAAACCTGTTGGTGAACACAACATTTTTTTCACTTAATTTTTGTCCGCAACATGGCAGAAGTGAGCTTTTAGTGAAGATCTGAAGGAGGAGCTGGTAGCTGGCTAAAAGGGTTTGAGAAGATGTCAAAACAACAGAGGAGAGGATAGCACAGCAAAATGCTACACTGGGTGAAGGAAATGAAACTGCATTGTTAGTGGAGCTGTAAGGAACAATAAAAATGAAGACCAGGGAAAAGTGGTGCAAACCTTAAAGCCAGCATAATTTGAAAAGGCTTTTCACACAGGCTTTGCAAACTGTCAGTTTGTCTGCTTCACTTTGTAGACCATACACCTCAGAGGTGGTAACTATATACTGTATTTACCCAAATCCAAGGCTACGTTGAATTTAAGATGAACCCCACCCTCCCCGAACACCAATAATTAGATTCTAATTTATAATTTTCCATGGATTTATTTATAATAATTCCATGGGATTATTATGAAATCTATACTTCTCCATGTGTAGAACCTAATTAGTTGAGGGTCATCTCAAATTCGTCCTCCCACAGCTATGGCTAGAAAAGCAGCCAGGCCCAGACACCTCCTCCTTGTCCTTCTTGTCTGTCCCTTGCACCCGGCTGCCCTGCCATTTGCTTCCTACCATGTTGGAAGCCTGCTGCCTGCCCCATGCTGCCTGTGCCTTCCCCCTGCTACCTTTCCCCCCCTTGTCTGTCCCTTGCTGTCTGTGACCCCCACCAGTGCCTGCACCTCCCTGCAACCTGCCCCTCCAGACCTTTGCATCCCCCATACCTGCCCCCACTACACCCATCCCCCCCCCATCCCCTGCACCCTTACAAGTGGTGAGAAATTCTATTTGAAACTGCAGTAAACCTTTACTCGAGTCTGCGGGAGTGTGCTAATTAGCGTGCTCCAGCCAGCCTGCATGTCTTGCATATTAGCATCCCTGGGCTTCAAACTGGTGGCAGGGGCACTTTAACTAAAGCTCATTTAATGGGGATACATGAGATGCTGCAGGCCCTTTAATTAGAATGGCTCCCCCTCTACCCCAGGAACACATTTAAAAATGCTCAGAATGTCTTAAAAACATCACTACTGTATCTTAAATACCATTTAAAATACAAATCCATATGTTCACCTAATAGTGTTAAATAGTTCATTACTATTAATATAATGCTTACTCTTGTTAGATTGCATATCCTGAAAATTCTGTTTATCACATCACAATCCATTGTACAAGACATGCATTCTACTTGAATGGGACCATATCTCAGCATTCCTTCTTCAGGCCAATATTGTGGGCAGCCCTGTACAAGGATAAAGTAAGTATAATTAAAATTTAAGTTATATTATCGTAATTGCCTGCAATTGTAATACTTGGTCTTGACAGAACAGCAGTAATAGTCATTAGCTGTAAATTAGCTAATAAAAACCTTAGTCATGGTATATATAGAACGTAATGACATTGTAATTACATATGCTCTATTACCTAGTGAAATCACATTGATTTATTAATTTGTATACCAAACCCCACCCCCCCCATGCACCAAACTAACCTGTGCTAAGTCAACTTCATTCAGCATCACAAGAGAGGTGCAGCCATAGTCATACACTAATCTCCAGAAATCTTTCACAGTGTTTGGCAAAGGATGTTGTGTAACTATGAAAGCAGCTGGTTGCCTGTAGCTCTGTAAAGAAAAAAATACTTACTTTATCAGTATTATTAAAGAAAGCACAGAATAACTTTCATGCAGACTCTGAAACAGGAATATATTAGACTGAACCAAAACAAACCACTTAAAAAGCAACCTATTTTAAAGTAAGAATGTATTGATCACTGTATTCATGCTTTAATTTTATTTTAGGCATGTGCCCTGTTAAGCTTAAGGTTGTCACACAAATTTAAGGACATTTTTAAAGACTTTGCTGAACTGAGGCATATATGACTTCCATTCATCAGAGTTTTAGATTACTTTATGATACTCAAAAGAGATATTATCCTATTTCAGAGGGGAATACTAAGGTGGAGAAAAATTAACTGATTTACTGGAGCCATACAGGAAGGTCTCTGACTGAGCTACCCAGATCTTTAGTACTAGTGTCACAGCTCAAATCACAAGATCATCTTTCCTCTACTACCTGATCTTACTCATTTTTCTGTTTTTTAAAGGCTTTTCCTTGATCTGACACCAGGAAGATTTACAAGTTGCTTAGTAACTTTTAAATTGTTTTTTTGGAGAACTTTTTTCTCTCTCTTGGTTGGAGTTGGAGCCAGGCTGTGAGCATTGCAATATTTTTGTCTGTGGAAGAAGCTGACAGGGTACCATCAGGCAGCAGTACCATGCAATTACAAATCCGGAAGAATACTGCTGCACATCAACTGATACACTAATTTAAAACCACAGGTGTCAAACCTGGGTTGGATCCTGTCCACAGAGTTCCTTATGGGCTTGATATAGATTGCACTGAGCTTTGCAGGCTGAATCAAGACCCACTTCCAGGCTTGGGACAGATATTACACATAAAACGGTATAAGTGATTGGAAACCAGTTCAAATCTGTAACACAATAGAAGTTCAATGCACTGAAGCCACTTTAAAAATGGCCAAAACCAGTTTAAGATGGTTGCATTATCAGACTTAACTGATTTAGGTTAAATTAGGTTATTGAACTTCTGTTCCAGATCCCCTTCAGCTTCAAGTTAACTCATTGTCCTCCACATCCCAGGATGCTTTGCACCTCCCCCACAACTCTGCCCCTCCTTACCACAGGGTGGGTGGGCTAGCCTTTGTCAAGTAGTCTTCATCAGCTGAGCAGGTAGGCATGTTCTAGCACCTCCCCCCCCAACTTCTGGCCTGGGCCACTGAAGGTGTGAGGCTGCATTTCCGGAATCAAAAGTGAATGTCTCTTCGCTTGCTTATCGGTTCAATCTACGCAGCTTAGACTAACTTGCGAAGACTGAATTGATTCAGACTTGGGCTTTCTGACTGCCTGCAGCGATGGGGCAAGCAGCAGCAAGGGGGTTACCGCAGCCCAGTCACTTCACCTCTGAATTCCTGGCATCTCCAGGAGTCCCACGGGCTGGCTGAAACATTGTTTTTGGGGCAGCAAGCAGCTGATAGGGGAGCTGTGACAGCAACAGCTGACTGGGCTCACTGACAGGCTCCTTTGAGGGTGCGGGGGATGGGGTAACTATGGAAAAGCCCCCTATTGCCCCCTGGGTGGAGAGCACAACTTTGTGAGGATTTTGTAGCACACTAGCCAGAGGCTCAGAATGTGTGTACATTCCCATAGACTTTTATTTTTGTAGCTATACAAATGAATGTGCGCACATAGCCATTTTCTACTCACCCAATCACCCAGTTTTCCAAAATTAAACTAATTTCCCAAAGCTGTGCTGGACAGATCCCATAACATCATTTTCGCCCAGGCATTTAATAAAACTATCATTCCAAAGAGAAACACTCTGTATCTCTCACAAACACTATACGCTATATTGTAATAGCTAGTTTCAAATTCCCATGTACAGCCCCCAATGACCTTATGAAAGCCAGGTACAAACCTTCCATTTTTCTGGCATAATAGCTGATTATATTGAGCAACTTTATTTTGTCAGTTTAGATATTTCATATATAAACTTAGTTAAAGTTCTTGGATTAACAACATGATATCCTGCTATTTATCAGTTTGTTCCAGTATCTTTCACTGACACTTCAGTTTTTAACAGCAATTCATTTTTTTAAGGAAAAAAAAGAGCTGTACATACTTAGAAATTAGGCCACCTATCTAGAGGCTTCCTGTAAATTCATATTTAGATGCTTCACTTTAGGAGACGCCTAAATTTGAACATTTTAGTGGTATATGTGAGCAAACACATATAGGCATACGATGAGCTGCATTATCACCCATATACTTTTAACTGTCTCAGCTCTTCCCTTCTGGCCTACTAAATCATTTTTACCTTGGGGAATACTGCAATCATTCAAAAACTCCAACTAGCTTTACACACCTGCAATTCGAAATGGCAAAGCCCCTCTTCCAAAAAAACCAAGCAAGCAAACAAACAAATAAACAAACAACCCACATACCCCCAAACAGGAATACTTCTTTTTTTCCCTTCCACAACAAATGTAAAATTTCTCTCAAAAAACAGGCAAAGCTCAGATGAACAATATTGCTCTCTGAACCAGAGACAGATTTTTAAGATTTGGTATCTTGTGGAAATTGGCATTTAGTACTTTAGTAATACTATTAAAAAGATAAGATTTCTAGCTTTTTGGTGGTTCTCACAAGGCCACAAGTCTGAGATATCAGACCTTGTAAAGTAATAACAAAAAAGTTGGTAGTATTTTCAAAATACTACCAAGATTTCTCCCTCCCTTCTTTAAGACTGTTTTACTGAACGCTACAGTAAGAAAGAATTACCCTTTCTTTAACCAGTAAGTGCTCTCTCTCATATTACACAGCTTTTCATGGCACGTTACGCAGACAAAGGAGATAGTCTCTTACGTCCATAAGAGCAGCATTGATATAGTTGCTGCTCTCCCCATCAATAGTAATTAAGAAAGGCAGACATCTGTCAGGTGGCAGCGTATCCATGAAGCGATTCTTGTCATGATTCCTTGGCAAGCAGGCTATACTGCAGTCTTCAGCTTGCAGCCGAGGGGTCACAGAATTCAGAGTCTAAAGGACAGAGGGGAAATAATGTCACATTATAATGCATCTTACACATAATGACCTGGAAATTTACTGCTTTATTAAAAATGTGCACTGTAGGAGGCACAACAAATCTCAGGCAAAGAAAGGCATGTATCATATTGGGAATCTTGCTGAGTTTTTCAGTTAAAGTCAATGAGAACGTAAGTGTGAAGAGAAGTACAAACTGTTGAATGCTTCCTTCCACCTACATCCTCCCCAAAAAGGAGGTTGAATAAAGGAAGAAAATAAGGAAGACCCCTGTGCATCTCATATGAATTGTGCCTCAGTTGTTTAAAACGCAATATGATGCTCCATCTAGTTCAAGGTCAGTGCTATTCATTATAGTTCCCAGTCTACTGCAATTACAATCAAAGAAAGTTATTTCATATTTAAGAGTGACTCTGTAAAGTACGTAATGAAAGACATGGGTGCTGTATTTTGTTGAATATATGAAAGGGACAAAGGTTACGATCTTGATAAGAAAGCCCTTTTCCTTAAAAGATATTAAATGTACCTAGAGGCAAGGAAGTTGCCATTACATGAAGAGCTAGCAGTAACTGCAAATACCTGGAATTCATCTTTGAGATGTGAAGAGTTTGTTTGAGAGTCTATTCTAATCATATCAAAATATGCAGCTTTGAATTCACAGACAGGGATGGCAGTTTCTCCACACAAGCAGGCTTCTAGAATGGCATCATGAATAAAGATGTACTGCTCCTAACCAAATGAGGAAAAGGAAAAAAAGTTCCAGCAATTTAAAAACAAAATAATATCTTTCCTTCATTTATGATGAGCATATCTTCCTTTCTCTATAAATCTTATTCAAAGCAGCTTCCATCAATCCTTTTGATATTACTTTTGCACCTTTAGTAGAGTACACTCTTTATAACTGGAATACAGTTAAATCAAGATGTTTCCCTCAGAACCAATTTAAGCCCAGTGAAACTTAAAAGCTTATGTACAGTAATTTGCTTAATGGGGACTTTCAGGTGATTTTGTGGTGCTTGGGTCTGTGTGTATGTCAGTGTTATGCTAGCGCTGCTTATTTGCTTCCTTAACAGCAGCTTTAAGCCCTACAATACCTACAAAATGCATAAATTAATTCAAGTACTGCCTGTTCCTGACAATTACTTGGCATATTCCATGCACCTTATGTCTAAGAAGTTGGCACTGGGCTAGTAATAGCTTTTGCACTATCCCAATGCAGATGATGCTTCCCTTAAATTTTGTTGTTCTGTCCAGTGCTGATTTGAGACCTGGACAATTAATTATTCTTTCCATCAGCATCTTCTTTTGATTATTTTACAACAACTATAGAGAGCTAGTGGCATCACAAAACTGGTAATAACCTAAAGTAGTATGTCTACACAGCAAAACAAAGGGGTGATTGTAGCAAGTGCTACCTGTGCTAGCTTAATTTTGCCAGCACAAGTGAGAATGGCAGGAAAGTGCATCATGGGCACTGGCAGATACTAGCAATCAGTGCACATCATCAGGGTCCCTGGAGGGATTGTATTCTGGTTCCTAAGCACACAGCTTCCTACATGTTCAAGTTCATGCTGCTGCCTCTTCACTGCTATGCTTACCTGTCCTGCCCTACTGGTGCCCATATTCTCTGACCCAAGGAGCTTAAAAAGAAAAGAAAGAGAGTAATGGGAAATTGGGAGAACAAGAGGAAGGGACAACAAAGATGACAGTAAGATTACATGATGACTTGGTAGAGAGGTGGTAAGCCATGTTAGTGTAAAGTCAAGCAGAAGGTAGGGCAGGGCAGGGAGGCATCTTAGAGACAACTCATTCAGAGAGGCATGGGATTTTATAGGCAAAACAATTTTGTCAATTTTTGCATCTGATGAAGTATGTTGTTTGTCTATGAAAGCTCATGCCTCTCTACACCACTTATTCTCTAGGGCCCCTAACACACAATACACTTAAGATGCAATTACCCAGTTAATTGCATCTAAAATAGTTACCTGGCAACATATTAGTGCAGTTAATGGCATGATGAAATAAGGAATAAGCCAAAAAGTTACTACAGGAAATATTTGTAATAACTTTCTGGCTGGTTCCTATCACATCATTAATTGAACACTGTCCGCCCACAGGGCTGGCAGCCCCATCATCTAATTTGCTCCCATGGCTGGGAGCCCAGATCAGCTGATGGGGCTTCCAGGCATGAGAGCACATAGTGCACCCCCATGGTTGCGATTCTGAATAAGCTGATGGCTGCCAGCCTCAGAAGCAAGTGGTGTACTAGGGCTGGGAGCTCCATCAATTGATGGGGCTCCCAGCTGCTGGAGTTTGCTTGATCCTGGGCTTTCCCTGCACTGGCAATATGGTGTGATGGGCTCTGATGCTCAATCTCATAATCATGCCTCTTTGCCATGTGTGTTACATGGCAGGAAGTACAATTGTGGGGGTCACATATCAAACTCCACCGTGCCTTTAATTTCATATCTGCCAGGGGTGTAACTTGCCACCCTGTTCAATCACAGTGACTTTCTCATGGGGGTTCTGATTATAGCTTAGTTAGAGTGATTTTTTTGGGATAGACTGCTGAAAAAATATTAAGGGAACTGGTAGAACTGTGAAGATGAGGAGGTGATGTAGCAAATGGGGAAGAAAGGATGTTAAGATGGAGGGAAAGAGCGAGGATGCAAATATGAAGCAGTGAGGGATGAGATGGGTAAGTGGCAGGTCTTGTGAGATCTGGCAGTCATAATGGTGGCATGCTGTGCACAGGCTGAATAATGCTAAAGTCTAAAGTAACCAGCACTGAAGACAATGTATAGGGACTATATGAATGCTAGCTTCTTGGAATTACTGCTACTATAATTGGGACGTCTAGAGGGACAAGAAGAAAGGATTAAAGTCATATCCTTTCCCCAAAATCCTCCCACATGGACTGGGGTATTTGGAAACTACATTTTGTTAAATCTTTTTCCTGCCTCCCAACAGATTCTCCGGACTCCTAGTTCCATGGTATTTTTCTTACCTAGGAATTCCTCTTATTGAAGGTAAATGGTTACTCTCCCAGGGGTATAGATGAAGGACTCTACTCTATTGATTATAGGATTCAAATCTGCCCTATTGCATCTAGGAAAGCATTCGTTCCATTTTAGGTCAATACCATACCTCTGTCTGGACCATATTGATGCGACGTGACCGTAATGCTTTGACACAATTGTAGATGTCCACAACACCTTCCCTTTCTGCCATGTCTAACATGATATCGATCACAATGTAACAGCCTGTTCGTCCAGCGCCAGCACTATAAAGAAGTAGGAAATAATTTCCAACCCAAAAAGTCCATTTCACAAACTTTACCAACTTTCATTGACATTTACAACAAAGTGCCTGGAACATTTTGATGAAATGCAGAAGTGCTCATATATTTCTTTTCTTTTCAGCTTCCTCTTTTCTCTGTATACTGACATTTAGATACTTATGAAATATATATAAAAGCAAAAGCAAACACTTCTCATTGGAACTCATATGTTAAGTAAAAGCAATAGTAGTGAGGTTCCTTTTTATTATCTCAAAAGGTTTCTTTGTGGCCTAGGAATAGTAAGTACATTTTAGCAGACTTTTTATAGAGTCTGCTAAAACATGAACTCTTTATAGAGTAATATTTGTCAGCTTCCCTAAGGAAGATCAAGCGTGACTTCCCTCACATAAAAGTTTTAAAACAAGAGAGTTATGGATGTATTTTACAACCATTTTCTCAAACTCTTCAAACTCTGGTTTGTCAATTACAACTCATTTGTGCTTTTCAAGCATGCATAGGATTCTTCCCTGCTTTAGAAAAAAACAAAATGTTGCAGATATTTGCGAAGAGATTTCATGCAATCTGTACAGAATCTGCAGACTGTCATTAAAACATCTCATAACATTTGGGGGAAACTATATTTCAATGAAATGTTCCCCATACTACAAACTGCAATATTTGTAGACAGAACATCACAGAAAAAAACCTCTTCGTAGCTATTGCCAGGACGTCCAGTATCCAGACTCACTTGGAAATATTGCTTCACTTTTACTTGTATTTAATTTACTTAAACTTATATTTCCTTAAGGTTCATTTTAAATCTCAAAGAAGCTGTAACAAAAAATGTCACAAATTTTGCTCTACATCAACTTGAATGATAGCTTACTGTACCAGTACAATCTGATACTGTTATCAGAGGAGAGAGGGAGGAGGGGCTTTCTGTCCATAATACCTAGGGAAATTCTACTAGAATCCAGCTACATTTGTGGCTAGATTAGTCTTGCTTCCAGTCCAAACAAGGACTTGGAGGACCTGAGCCATTCAAGAAGTTATACAACAACTACTCTACAACGATGAAAGATTCAAAGATAGCACCTAGGCATGGTGTGATATAAAGCTGCTGAAAATTCATCTACCTCTGCTTTACGCACCTGCAATGTACAACAATAGGCCCAGCACTAGGAGGGTTAGATAATTTGACTCGGCGTATAAATGAAAGAAGGCCTGTAGCATTGTAAGGAACTCCATGATCTGGCCATCCAGTGAAGTGGAACTGCTTAACTTCACGGATTTCATTGTAACCTCTCTGTCAAGACAATAATCATTTTTTCAGAAGAAGGTACAGCATTTAATATCTTCTCTGAATCAACCAACTACAAAACTGTTAAACAAAACTGTTAAAATCTATATGTAGTTTTCATAAAATATTTTAAGCAAAAACCCCATAGAATTCCTTCATTAAAGACTTATATAAATATAGTATATTTATTAAGAACCATGACAATTCCTGGACCTCCTTAGAATATTAATGAGAACAGAAATGATTTCAAACATCTTGGCATCTTACCACAAGAGGCTCATAAAGATGGCCTAATATGTTTCCTTGAGAACATACTGCAAGTCTGAAACCCATATTTATAAAATGATACTAGTTCCATCTACTGTAGATTAAAAGTCCCATTAATTTTGAGCATCCATACAAACAGCGGAATTTTATTGAAGTTTCAGTATGTAATCCTGTGGTTCCTGAATGAGGCAGGCGGGTATAGTGCTTTAACAGAAGTAAAGCAACCAACTTTGGTTGGCAAAACAAGGAATGCAGTCTAGACAGTCTTCAGGTATCTAAAACAGAAAATATTCCATGCCACTTTCAAATCTGGAGCTGCTGGCCACTGACCTGCCACAGGATCCTGGTCTCCACCTGGGCTTGGACCCATGTTGTCCTACACCAGTCAGTCACCTCTCCAGTCAGAACAAACCCTCTGCTCCACCTCTAGCTGTTCTGACAACACCTTTGTGTCTGCCTTGGTGTGGCAAGTCCTGTGTTCTACTCCCTGGTGTTTGTAACCAGCTAAGTAAGCCAGCAGTGTGTCTCCCTCTCGTGTCTCTCTGTGTATATCCCCTGATGCCAGCCAAAGCTCCAGCCCCCTGTCCACCTCTAGATCCCCAGACATGGTTGCCCAAAGCACAGACCTCTTAGCTGAGACCCTGCTAAAAACTCTGCAGCTGGTACTGCCAGCAACTGAGGAGCCTTGGATATACTGGAGGATCATTCTGGCCAACATCATCTTCACTGGGGATCTCCTGGACTATGCCAGGCAGGAGTGGGTGGATCTCTCTGCACTGGCCCAGTGCATGGACATGCCTCTACTGCATGCAACCTATTGTTTACTCCAGGAGGGAACAGGGTATATCTAGAGTGATCTATCCCCAGTTCTTTACCCACCCTGGCATTCACCATCATTGGTTTAGAGATACCAGTAGATACATCTCTTGACTGTTCTGTTTAACAGTTATTTATAGAGCGATTATCTATGAATTTGTCAAATCCTTTTTTTTTTAACCTGGTTATACCACAGGTTAACTGCCTTCCACATAAAAAAGTAACAATGCCTAAAATGTTTGGTTTCTACCCCAAGGAATGGCAGGTAGTTAACAGCAATATATTTGGTCCCAGAACAGATGTTGACTATTGATGAAGGAAAGGAAAATGAAGAAATACTATTAACAAAATACTAAGGTACAAGGGTTATGACAATATGCGTGACAAGGAACCACTGATGCTGACATATTCCTCTTAAGGCAAAATAATAGTTGCTCTTTATGGAATTGTTAATTAGGCAGGATGATTTGTTATTCTATTTGAACAGGTGCAAGCCTCTGCTTAGCTCATTGAACTGCTGGGAAACGATATTTTGAAGACATCTTTCAAAGTACTTACCCTTTCAAGGGTGAATGTCCTGACTACGTATTCTGCAAGTGGTTCCATTTCTACACAAGTAACTTTGAAGTCACCATAAACTTCAGTGTCATCAGGCCAGTACTTGTAGCACTTGACCTAAATACAAAATTAAAAGGTGAAAATTAAAGCATGTGAAATTGAAAGCATGATAAATGGTAACTAAATATGCTATTATTTATTTACTTCCAAAATGACACTGCCATAACCTGATCTCCACTGGGGCCCACCTATACTGAATACCAGTCAAGTTTTCCCATAATTTGAAGGAATTTACAACACCTTATACTACTTCTTAAGGGCATCTATACAAATGCTCTGGGATGGGTGAGAGGGATAGGCTTTAATTAGAGTGGCTCTGAGAGCACCTATGCACCTTAAATGCAGAGCCCTGTCACGTGTATAGGTGCCCTAAATGCCCAATTAAATTTCTGAAATAGTGAAACTGAATTCCTTAACTTCTGAGATAGGTGATTTATAATCTGATTTCTACCTTGTACTAAAGGTACTGTGTGCTTGTTCTTTAGCCAGGTAGTTGTGACCATTTGAGTAGGGTAATATACAAATGATTCTTATGTACTAGATTGTGTTACGACTTTTGGATTTAGGCAGCATCATTCTCATAAAAACAATACACCATCATCTGCTGCACTAGCTCTTCTTTATAGAGCTGTCACGTTTTAATTTGCTGTTTTAAGCTGCAAGGATATTTGAACATAGCAATATACTATCTAGTCTCTCCATTTCCAGAAGCAGGGGTCCACTTGTCAAGACCCTACTGTTCTTTCTCTGACTGTGAGAAACCATGGATTATTAGGTAACTCTTTTATTAGGTTGTACTGGTTTTAAAATCAAGTTACTTACCCGCCCAACTTCAACTAAATTTGTAACCATCACAACACAAGCCGATTGCTCCTGCCATATCATCCTCCAGAAATCATATACTGTTTCATGGACTGGACCTGAAAGAAAACCAATACTTCAATATTATATAATAAAACAACAATAGAAGTGAATAGGAGAACCAAAATCTCTTTGCACAATAAGTTATTTGTTCACATTTGGAGGGGTCTAATAGTCCTTGCATCACCATACTGATCACTACTCTTAAACTGTAATGTTATTTTGAATGAGCCCAGGAGTATCTCAGTTTAATCAAATTACAACTTGAAAGAAGGCAGGTATTTGATCACTGTGCTAGAAGCTGAGATATTTCCAGGATGGAACAATGTGTGTATACATCCCTACATATGTTTTATTTTTAAAACTTATAAATTAAGTTAATCATAAATTCCAGTTTAGGCACCTTGCAAACACTTGACAAAGGACCCAAACCTTTCACTGTAGGCTGCCAAGTAAGATTAAATACAACTTGCAACAAAAGGTGTGTCCAATATGCAACCCCACAACCTGGGGGTTCACAAGACTTTTCTGGGAGGTACACTGGAGAAATTGTGTAATGACAGACTTAATTTTCATTATAATAATAATTGGCATTTAAGCTGTTAAAATATAAAATGTATGCTGGTAGGATATGTGGGCAGCTGGTGAATCTGGAAGGGGGTACTCAATAAGAAAAAGTTTGAGAACCTCTGCATTAGAGTTTATGACTTTATCAATTAGCTTGCTAAAACGCAACTAAAATTCCAATCTAGATAAAAGCTATGCAAGTAGGTGTGTATATATATTAGACAGAGTATAAAAGACTGGACAGGGAAAAGAACAACATTTTACAGGCCATTTTTTTAAACAGGCATCCATTTAACTTATAACTTTGCAGGTGTAATCAAATACAATGATTAAAAAATGATCAGATGGAGGCATTTCATTACCTGGATTAAGAGCATAAATATTTAGCTATATGCTATAATCCTATCAGATTTATGCCTGTAATTGATCGCAAATGCAAAATTAGAGGAAATCTTCAAAATCTGTCCACATAGCATGAAATAAAAACTATTCAGCCTACTTGTTTATTTTTTATAACTTGCATAGCTTAATTTCAGATGTCAAGGGACCGATTTATGAAATTGACACCTTTTCTTCTAATTCTTCTTTTATTTGCCGAGTATTGAATTTCAAAGACTGTCTCCTCTTCTCTAGTTTTGGCTCATCTAAAAAACCTGCTGCAACATTATTTACTTGCATTATTTATCCCAGCAATACTGGTCTTGGATGGACACCATGCAATAGGATAGTATGCTGAATTATGAGAAGAAAAACCCCTCAGCCAGGATGAATGTTTTCTGCTCTTTCAGCCCATGTGCTTCTCCCAGGCTTGCTTCACAACTGGAAATTACTGCAGTAACTAGTGGCATTATTGACTGAACTTACAGGGGAAACATTAATATGTGGAGATAGTCAATATCTAATTAGTGTGACATATTAGTGCAAGTTTTCATTTATGCAATGTACACCTAGGCAAATTATGCAAAATTGTTGCAACAGAGAAAAATAAACAGCAACTGTTGCACACTATAAATCATACCAAATCTGGTACCATTTTGTTATGCAACAGATAGACTATTATGGAACAGGTTTGCTGGCTGACATTTACTCTAGCAAAGTCTTACCTTGGGTTGCAATATAGTGACTTGGTCTCTGATATCCCTAAAAAGTCAAAACAGGTTCATATGAGTATTGTAATACTGACAAAAGCACTGGAGGCAGGGAGGGTAGGAGGGAGGAAAGGAGGGGGAAATGAAGGCATAATGGATTGCAGACGTGTTAGTTATAGAGACAACCTTTTCAGAACAGATTAGTGGTTAAGAGCTGTATGCGCTCATAACTGAAACAAGTCTATTCAGACTGAAAAGGTTCAAATGGTTACAGATAGAATGGAAAAATTAACATCTGACTTGAACATACATCGTACTGTAACAGTAAATATTATTTTAGTTAGGTCACTGGCCCTTTAAATTGGCCTTGTTTTGACATGTCTTCCCCTGCTGAGTGTACTGGATGGCTTATTTAAAAATTAGAAGCGAAAATGGCCTTTGCCTTCACAGTATCTAAAAACCAGGCATTGTTCCTAATTTATATGCCATGAAACAAGTATATACTTCACATTTTCTTTAAAAAATAATTATTACTAATGTATGAAAGATGTATAGAAGAGCCGTAAATAAATAAGAACAGAACATTCCAGTGGTAGAGCTGGACAATGTGTGCGTGCACAGAATCAAGGACCTGTTGTAACTGGCTTCAATGGAATTTTCTGCAGAATATGTTCAATGCTATGCAAAATACGTGCATACTATATTACACATGATACACATACTGGTATACACACACACATATATGGCAGTAAACCTATTCACAGCCAATCCCTACCAATTAGTTGGACACATCCCATCACTTTACAGTGAGGGTTGCCAAAATATAGACTAAGCTTCCAAGGGAGGTGGTGCTGTCCCCTTCCTTGGAGGTGTTTAAAAGGAGATTGGACAGACATCTGGCTGGGATCATCTGACCCCAGCACTCATTCCTGCCTGAGGCAGGGGGTAGGACTCAATGATCTAATAGGTCCCTTCTGACCCTAACAACTATGAAACTTGCTGTTCTGCCCACCATTAACTATCAATTCTTAGCATACGAACAAGACAAATAGACCTGCCTGACTTGTACTAAATCAAGTCCGGCAGATGGGAATTTAGTAGCACTAGATTGCATGGAAACAATATCAAACATCACGCTGTGCAAACAATAGAGAAATAACGCTTATTATAGTTTAACAAAGTATACAAATTCCAGTACCCATTACTGGTACGGTGAGTCACGAAACTGAAGAATTTCCATGCATCATGAAGATTCATCTCCTCTTCCTGAGAACTTCTTAAGCAACCTGGCCAGGGATTAAATACTATCCTTTGGGGCTCAAAAAAAATACTTCTAAAGAGTGTTTTATTTTTTGCCTTGAGAGTGAGGATAGAATTATACTGAATATTAGGTATTTCCAAAAAAATCCCATGGAAGGATAATACAGTCTTCCAGGAGGACTTAATATTCACCACCACCTTCAAATAACAGAAATAGAATGCATTCCTAGCTTCTTTATACTGAAATACTGCTTTGAGCAAAGTGCCATTATAAATATGCAGTCTTCCTCTTGGGTTATGATGAGGTGGCATTTATTTTTAGTGAGAAAATAGTACCTTTGAGAAGCAGGGTTTATTATAAAGTCACAGAACCTTTGTGGAAGTCCCTTGGAAAAATATCATTGGGCCTACAAATCACAGAGGGTGAGGTAAAAGGTCCAGTGCTACATATGTTATAGAAACTTTACACCCTAGACTATCTTAAACATTTTATAAAGCACTGCTGGAAGAAGAAATGTAGCTTGGTGCTACATACCTGAAAGCTTATGAAAATCCCCCAACCTGTTAAAACATACACTAGATATTGTGGATGACACTTTTTTCATAGGCCTTTTGTTTAACCAAATTATCTCCTGTGTCTTTGCTTTCTTATCCCAAACAATGCCATATTTTGCTGACCAAGAAACATGGCAAAGATCATTCAAGTTTCTAGTGCCTTTAAGTTATTTCTTAGCAAAATGTGGAAATCAAAACTGAAATTTGAAAAAGAAAGTTTTCTACAGATGAAATCAGAAAATCTATACTACCTCTCAAAAATTATGTTTGTGTATACACTACATAATATCCAATATATGGCACCTGAAGAACAAATATGAATTAAGTATTCAACTTGTCTAGAAATACACAAAAATGGCTTCTCTTTTAAAATAATTAAGAAGTTGGTATTATTCTTACCTTCTTCAAAAGCACATATTAGAAATGCCTCTTAAGTATGTTTTCAGAACCACTAACATACAGCTTACTACCCAACTTTTCACATACAAATGGCAGGGGGAAACTAGAAACCCAAACCATCAAAAAATAACATGCATGTGAACATCAATTTTTCTTAAAAAGACACGGTCACCTGGTTCATCTAACAATAGCCTGAGATATGTCAGGGCTAAGTACAGCCAGTCAAAAAAACCAAGGCTGAATTGATTCAATATTCACAGGCTGTCTAAGCTGCCTAGACTGAACCGAGAAGCAAGTGAAAAGACTTTCACTTTTGATTCTGGAAATGCAGACACATGCCTACAATGGCCCAGGCCAGAAGCCAGCAGTGCTAGAACATGCCTCCCTGCTTGGCTGGAGCAGACAGCTTGGCCCAAGTTTAGCCCATCCACCCTGTGAGGGGAGGATTTCAGTGGAGGTGCAAAGCATCCTGGGATGCTGAGGAACTGAGAGCTAACTTGAATCTGTAGGGGATCTGGGACAGAATTTCAGTAAACTGATTTAACCTAAATCAATTAAGTCTGATACTACATGCATCCAGGTTTATCTGAAACAGGTTCTAGCCATTTTGCAAGCAGTTTACGTGCAGTGAACTTCTGCTGTGGTACAGATATAAACCCATTTCTGGCCACTTATACTGGTTTACGTGCAACTTCTATCCCTAGCCCAAAAGTCTAAACTTTTTCCTAAAGTACATACAAAAATATTCACAGCAAAGAAATGATAAAAACAGATGAGTAAATTAAATGAAGCATGCATAGATATCTAACAACAAAAATAGAAGTGTAAAGTAATTAAGAACAATGTCCATGTTAAATATTTATAATAGGATGCTGTTATTCACATATAGTGGTACTTACATCCCTGTACAGCCAAATCTACAGCCCAAACCAAAGTCAGATGTGAAAGAAAGCACAATAATGTCAGTGAGTACTAGGACGTAGAACAAGGAAAGTGTACATTTTGTTCTTAATTAAAAAGCTTTCATTACATTTGTTGGCATGCAAATAAATTTGTAACATGCAAAAGTTTTGCATACAGAAGCTGCAGAGTGATACAAAGCCTTGCAATCCACTTACATCTATGTAGTTGGCATTAATGTAATCTGAAGAAGGATCATCCTCAACAGGTTGCAAAATCACTCTGGAGTGGTCATCTGTAAATTTGTTATAGGAAACAGACCAAAAGTCTACTTTCATATGGCTCCAATATATGTGAATTACAAATCTTATAACTTTATGGAAAGGCTTCTGGGAAACTTTTTTATTTAGCCTCACTGCTTGATATTTTAGGAACTTTAAATTATAAGGATTTGCATGGAGCCCTTTTGTTCAAGGGCCTCAACATGTTTCAGACAGACAAGGTTCTTTGGGTGAATCTGCCTACACCCCTCAACATGTTTCACAAACTTTAATTAAGCTTCATTAATTCTGTGCAGGTGGCAGGTATCATGTTACATATGGTAAATAGGCAACTAATCTAAGTGACTTGTTCAGGAACTTAAGTTAGTGGCAGGGAGGGTCATCTAGAGACCCAGGATAGCTCTGGCTCCCACTCCTGCACTCCCACTTCTAAAGGTCATATCTATATCCTCAAAAACCTTCCAAGTGCTTCATGGTAACAGACTTTCAGTTACTTAAATTGCTAAGCACCTAAATCCGTGCCTATCAACTTCCCCAATGACACTGTAATTACACATGCAACTCACTTTGTACAATAGAAATTAAATGTGTTCCCCCGTGCATGACTCTAAGCTATCACAAGCTTTAAATCTGAGAACTAGAGTGGGGCTACCTGGTCCTAATTGCCAATGTAAAACACACCAATGTTAAACAAGAAGACTTCTGACACACTGGCCCCTGAGCTGCAACAAAAAATAAGGTGTGAATAGCCTGCTACACTTTAACCAAAAATACAATTTTAGTTGCAGAAAAACACCATTCAAATAAGACCCAAAGACTTTTGTTAGCTTGCCATTCTCAAATGATCACCACCACTTGCATATAGTATGGTACAAACACAAACTTCTACCCACATTAGAAGAAGAAAATCTTGAATTAATGTAACTGTTGAAAGACAATGACAAAAATTTGAGAGACAGCACTGTAATTCTGTACTGAATGATAGCAAGCATTTAATTTTATAAGCGGATGTACCACTGGATTATGGAATTATGTCTTTTCAGTTTAAACATATACACAAGAAATACAGCAGTGCACACGAATTTCTATGAATATTACCAAGCATTTCTCACCAGCTATCTCTGTACTTACATGCAATAATGTTTCCATATCGGTTCTTTGTTCTGTTTTGATCTTTTTTAGCAACATCCCAAGAAGCTGACTGCCCCTCAAAAAAACTCTGTTTTAAAAAAGTACACAGATATGGAAAGTATTAAAAATGAAATCATTAAATCTAGAATACAAACTAAAGATTTGGCAACACAATTGCTAAATACATTTTTTCTGTACAGTACAACAATTCTCTGCCATAAAAGAATCTCAGATTTGAAGGTCTGGATACACACTTGCACCTTTGCTAGCAGAGGTGGCTATGTTTCTAAAAGGAGAGTCTCTCATAATAGTCTGCATGGTCAAAGAATGAGCCAATGGAGTGATTCTCAAGGGATTTCTAACCCAGCTCTTGCTTGGTGAAGGACTGAAAAATGGACAGACAGGTGCAGTGATCCTCACAAGGGAGGAAGATGGGAAAAATAACAAGGAATCAAGGATTAACACACTGAGAATCTGACCTTCCTTCTCAGAACACCTTCTAATATATTTGTACTTCTACAATATTTTATACATTTGTTTTTATAGCAAAGCAACCAACACTAACTTTTCAGCAGAACCCACACAAAGCCTCCTTCTAAAATTACTGTTAACACTTCTTATTCATTTCCAAGCTCATTGTCATATTGCATAGCTGTTAAAAAAAAAAGCTGCTACCTCAGTGATAGCACAAGGCTTTTTACTCTCGTTTTACTGAATGCCCAACAATCTGTTTTCTACACAAGTATTTCAGAACAGGTGGTTCTGAATGAATTCAAGTCAGCAAGGCCTGATGAACTTGATCCCAGGATACCAGAGGAACTGGCAGAGGAGATCTCAGAGCCCTTGGCAGTGATCTTCAGGAAGTCATGGGACACATGCCAGGTACCAGAGAATGGAAATGGGCCAACAAGTGCCCCTCCTCAAAAAAGGCAAAAAGAAGGAGCTGCAAAACTGTAAACCAGTTACCATCACCTCAATGCCCAGGAATTTACTGGAGCATATCCTAAGGAAGGCCTTTTGCGAGCATCTGCAGGAGGAAAGGCTGATCACAAGCACCCAGCACAGATTTACCAGAAACAAATCATGTCAAACAAACCTGATGTCCTGCCTTAACAAAGTAACCACACGGGTGGATGAAGGGAATGCTTTGGATATAGTTTATCTGGCTGTTCGATGCGTTTATTAATGATTTGATGCTAGCACAGAAAGCTTCTTGAACAAATTTGCATCTGACACTAAATTGGGAAGGACTGCACTGTAGGATGGGAGTGCAATTCAGAAGGATCTTGACTGATTGCAAAGCTGAGCTAGAGCTAACAGGATGAAGTCCAGTGCTGACAAATGCAAGGTGCTACACCTTGGGAAGGATAATCATAAATACACATTCAAAATGGGTGACACTTGGCGAGATGGCAGCATTATGGAGAAGGATCTGGGAGTTTTGGGAGATCACAGACTCAGTATGGGTCTGCAGTGTGATACAGCTGCACAAAAGGTGAATACATCAATAGAAACATTAGGTGCAAGACACAAGAGGTGCTTCTCATCTTGGCACTGTTTAGGCCTACAGTATTGTGTATAAGGCTCTCTACATTTTAAAAAGGATGTGGAGAAGTTAGAGAAAGTTCAGAGTCTGCCAACAAAAATGATAACATGGTTGGAAGACAAGTCATAGGCGGACAGTTTAAAGGAAACAGGCATATTTAGCTTGTGGAAAAGGTGCTTTAAAGGGAACACGACAGTAAGTCTTCAAATATCCTCTCATTACTTCTCTTGAGATTCTCCCACTATTGAAGACATATCACTGCCAAATTCTTTTTCTTTTTTTTTTTTAAATCTCATTACACGTGGTATAGTAATCCAGAACACTCATGTCAAAGATGACGCCATAGTAATAAAGTACTTTTTTTGGTAAAATAATCTATTAGTAAACCAGTGAAATTTTACCTCATATTCCTCTTTAAAACCATAACTGTCTGATGTCTTCATTAGGTTAATATGTTGCAGCAAATCAGCCACTCTGATAGCTGGGTGCAGCTGTCCAGTCTGGTATGGGGACTCTGTTCCTTCACATAAGTAGCGGGGAACATCTAGCAGACGACTAGATTCTGCTGTTGCACTGTGATTCTCATCTGTGGTGATAAGAAACCACATACTTGAATATCAGTTAGACTAACAATAGTATATGTCTTGAATATGTAACAGCTACAGTAGAATTTTAAATGAACTATTGAAACAGATATTATGATTAACTCCTCCACCCAAATTTATGAAAGTACAAGTTAGCACCTAGCACATTCTAGGTGTTAAATTAATATATGTATTTATTTATTGGATTGCTCAAATTGAAGTTTGAAATTCTCTTCTGTAAAAATAAATGTCTAGGGGTACTTTCTCAAAAAAGTTACACTATTGTTTCTAATGGCCTTTATTTTTTTTAAGAAACGCCATTCTCTTGGTACCATTGTAGAAGTTAAATTTGATTTAAAAACCCCTACAAACTTATATAAAAAGATGGTAATACTGTACAATAAGCAATTAAATGAGGCTATTTTCCCAATGCTACCAGTATATCATGACATTATATCCAGAAACAGTGAGTTCTGATCCCAAAGAGAGAAACATACAGAAGAAGAAACACCATACGTTCCAACACATACTGTTCATCATAAAAATTATTTCAGTCTGACTTCAAATTCATCATTCTAGTAGTAATGGAGGTGTTAGTACTGCCATTGTGTATTCAACAGAACAGATGAGCCAGCAAGTGTGCGACTTTCAGCAGGGCAGTCTCTACTTTAAATAATGGGGGCTCATGTATACACCACGATTTTTCCCTTTCATGTGCTGCAACTGCATGTCTTTTGCACAAGCAGGATTTCCCAACACTTTAAAGTCTTTTTTGTGCGTTAAACTAAAACTCCTTGGACATAGTTTAGTTTGGCTTGCTGGGAATTAGTGTCATGTCCACAGATGCATTGTGTGCAAACACAAAGGCACTCAAAGACATGTAATGAGCCTCTCTGTCCACCAGATGGCACTGCAACTTTTTTGTAGTTCACCCCTTTGAATTGCTTTTGCTTTTTTTTCTTGTGTTGTTTGCCAGCTCCTTGCTTCCACAGCTGCATGGCAGGGCATGGATATGGGGTGGGTGGGGGCCCTGGGCCAGGGGGAAGCACTGGACTGTCCCGGTCTTCTGTGGTGCCAGCCAGGGACCCAGCTTAATTCCTTCAAAAACCTAGTGCATGTAAACACAGATGCAATGCTCCAAGGCTTAATTGTTTTAAAACCTAGTAGATGCAAACACAGATGCAATGCTCCATAATAAAGAAGTTGACATTTTATAAACTTATTTTATTTAATGAGGATTACAACCCATGGTGTGTACAGGTGCCTTGAGATGCTATTTAAGAAACCAGTTTTTTAAATTTGTATTAGTGTTTAACAACTGTTCTATCATAAAGGATTCCAGCACACTTCTCAAACCTAAACTGATGTAACAGGCTCAAATGTAATCAACCTGTTGCTTGAATGCTGCAGTTTTTTAAATCCTACTGACTGCTTAGTCTTGGAAGAACGATTTTTACTGAAATAGGGGAAGTATTTAGGAAAAGTATCATTGCAGAAAACACAATTTGAATATTAGATTATTCAGCATGTGTTGTTGTTGCTTCCCTACATTCTTATTAAGAAA
This sequence comes from Gavialis gangeticus, assembly GCF_001723915.1. Taxonomy (NCBI): domain Eukaryota; kingdom Metazoa; phylum Chordata; order Crocodylia; family Gavialidae; genus Gavialis; species Gavialis gangeticus. The sequence goes on along the minus strand of NW_017729026.1, from coordinate 7,419,919 downwards.
GAGTTCACTTATCATTCAAATCACTGCACAAGTGATCTAACATGTTGCTTTGCTCCTTGTTCCTCTCAAATAATCAAACCCTTTCCCCAACAACATTTTAAGTTTTGAAGAGGGACTTAAAAATTCTCTATAGGTTTCCCAAAAGTACAAAATTCTTGCTGTCTTTATCAAAAGAAACACTAAAGTTAGTAACCTAGCTTCTTAAGCTGTCACACATGAGTTGCTAATTTCAATACATTTATGCCTCATTGACTCACCTAATAGCATGAGTGACATGTACCAGTCACTTTTTACTATGGTATTATACATATTAAACCATACACATCTCAAACAATCTCTTGATTTGCAGTTCTCCACAATTCCTTGCAGTGTACTTACCCGTAATAGGCACTTTAACCCATTGAAGCAGTAAAAAAACAATGAGTGAACAGAATGTAAGACATTTATTTTAAGTCTGTATTAGATTAGAAAATGACTAAAAGAAAAATAGCATTAAAAGTTGTGAAAGCTTCATAATATGCAACATTTAGTTTCTTTAATATATGGGTGCTTTCATGCCATCAAGTGAAATGATAAAGACTTAAGAGCAAAATTACCAAAGTAACTTGCTACCAATGCACATAGAACGCAATGAGATATTAATATCCTAAACATGAGGAAATGGATAACCCAGTACAATTACAATCTAACAGAAACCTCAGATAAAACTCATTTTCTATAGTTTTGGTCCCATAAAATGCTTCTCATCTGTGAAAAGTTTACTCTGATGTGAATACATACATAAACTACAAAACTGTCCTTTGATTAGCCCACAGGCCTTATTCTTCATAGTAGTATGTTAGAGTATAATCTCAATAGATTAACCTTTCAGTATCAACTATGTGATTCCTGTAAATGAATCTGAAGTTTCAGTAGCTCTGATGACACTGAAAATATTGTTGGACCCACCACTAGTGGTGGGATAAGCAGCATCAGGGAGCCATGTACATTAATACAGCTGTTACACATCCTCAGCTGGCAACATCTCCAATGGGGCTCCACATCCCAGATTTAAGTAGCAGACTATGTCCCTATTTGCCCCACCTCCTAATTTCCAGCCCCTCCAGAAGCCCGGCAGGCAAAACAGTATGGCTCTGTGGCTTGGATCTGGCTTGTAGGCTGTACATTTGGCATTCCTGGTAAAGAGAACATTATCGTAAGTGGGTATACAGGTGGCTGAAAAACCTGACCTAGAGTAATTATCAATGGTTAGCCAGGAAGACTTTTCATTAGGATCTGCAGGGGTTTATCCTTGGCCTACCCAATATTTTCATGTAATGACCTGAATTATAAAGGTGTGGTTAGAAAAAATGCAAAAGACATCAAGCAAACACTTTGGAGGACAGAAGCAGAATTTGAAATGATCTTGATAAATTGGAGACACGGGGCAAAATCAAACAAATTAAATTTAAACAAAGACAACTGAAAAGTGTATTAACACTTCTAAAGGAGAAATCGAATGTAGAGATACAAAATAGGGAGTTACTAGTTTGGCAACAGTACTGGGGTTTACAGAGAATCACAAACTAAACATGAGTCAACAGCATGATGCAGCTACAAAAAGAAACATATCCCATTGGAGGATGTATTAACAAAAATGTCATATATAAAAGAAGGGATAGGACACATTCTTAATATTAGTTTAGAGTCCCAATGAGAGCAATAAGAATGTTAAAAATCTAAAAACATAACCTATGAGGAAAGGTTAAATAATTCGGATTTGTTTGAACTGGAAAATTGAAGACAAGGTGGGCAGTGTGGACAAAGGGGACTGGAGGCCTTCCAGCATGGAAAGAGCTGTTATAAAGAGGACAGTAATGCACTGTCCTCTATGTCTACTGGGGATTGGTAAGGAAGAAATTAGTTTAATTAGCAGGAAAGTTGATTGAAGTTAGGTGTCACGGAAAAACTAACTCTAACAGTAGTAAATCACTTGAAAAGATTACCGAAGAAGGCTGTGAAATCTTCCTTACTGGAGGTTTTTAAGAACAGGTTAGCAAACATCTGATAGGAAATTGTTAGGCATAGTTAATTGTGCCTCAGAGGAGTGAAGGTGGAGTATATTACTTGGTAGGTCCTTAAAGCTCTAAATTTCTATTATTTTAATTTCCAGTCTAAATGTATTAATGTATAACACATACCCATTTACTGTCCTTATTAATGTAACCAGGGTAACTGACGGAAACATACTATGCATTAGATTTTATCACACCAGGAGAAAGAATGAACTCAAATTTTCCACTACTTTTTATAATCCCTCCCTAAAAAAAGCAATGTCTTTAATGCTGTTTGTAAGGCAAAACCCCCATATGCCTGTTCAATTTTTAAAGTTACTCCAAAGTCAACATAGCCTATCACTCAGAGGCATTTGCAGTTACACAAGGTCTGGAAAGCACAAATCAAGATTTTATTAATCTTTCTTGTATGTTAGGTATTTTAAGCTTTTTTCTACTTAATTATTACTGTTCCTGTTTAGATAGAAGACTAAGCGTTGGGTTCTATCTAAACATAATACAGTTTTTAATGAGGATTCTGACCTTATAGAGTAATTCATCTGAATTAGTTCTAGAGCCTGAGGGTGGTAAATCTCACTAATGTTTAACAGTGGTTTCATTTAGCTGCTATTTAGTTTGCACTGGGAATAATTTTAAATGCAGAAATTAAAAACTACTGTTTTTGCATGGCATATAAGCCAACTTTAAGTCTGAATCAATAAACTGGGTATGGAGTTGAATATACCTGCATTGTCTAAAAAAAGCCTAGTTTTTTATTATCTAAAACAAGCTGCTTCACTACTACATACAACATATTTGTTGACAGAGATCTAAACCGTGCAGGGAGATGGAAGTCCATGCAGGAACACAGATGAAGGACCAGGTCCTCACCTAACACAGCAGTCGGCACAAGCGGATCATTGGGCGCTGTAGGAAAACAAAGCTCATGAAGAAATACATTACCCTCAATTTGTATCTTTTTAAGCAGCAGAACAACACATAGAAAATAACAACACTAAGTGAAACTCTCATTCATTTTGTTACAGAATGGTAAAAAGAAGAATAAGAATGCACAGTGCCTTTTACAGGACATGTCCCATAGAAGTCAGGTGAAAAGTTACCTGGCTCTATGCAATACGATTTTTTACTATTATCTACAACAAACTAAACTTCATTTGCAGTAATATAGGCAGTGATTTGGGAGTTCATAAGCATATACAAATTAAATTCCTATTTGTAATTATGTTCAAGAGATATTACATGCACTTAATTTAACAATCTTTTACTCTTGGAGGGGACTTTCCCCTCACTAATCTTTACAGCTAAGTACAGACAGTCAAATGACCAAGGCTGAATCTTCACAGGTTAATTTAAGCTGCGTAGATTGATCTGATAAGCAAGTGAACAGATATTCACTTTTCATTTCAGAAATGCAGCCACATGCCTACAGTGGCCCAGGCCAGAAGCCAGGGGGCGTTAGAGGTCCACCTCCCTGCTCAACTAGAGCAGACTGTTTGGGCCAAGGCTAGCCCCCATGCCCTGCAAATGGGGGTTTGTGGAGAAGGTGCTGGGATGCTAGGGGACTGAGTTCACTTGAAACTGGAGGGGTCTGGGACAGAAGTTCAATAAACCGATTTAACCTAAATCAGTGAAGTCTGATACTATGTTCATCCAGGTTTATCTTAAACTGATTTCAGCCATTTTGAAAACAGTTTCTATGCACTGAACTGCTTTTGTGTTATATATTTGAACCGGTTTCCAATCACTTTATACCAGTTTGTGTGTAATTTCTGTCCCTAGCCTATTAGCACTGAAGTAATGGTTCACTAATATAGAACTATGCTTTCCACTTTATCCCACACCTTCCTTTAACATACAATTACCCAGCTTCCCCAATCCTAAAATAATATGGTGTTAGAAAGGTTGCCAATTAACTTAGAAAAATACATTAGAAAGTGTAGCTAATAGCACCATTATTTGCAGAACTCAAGGTACTTTTTACAGCAGGTACAGGGAAAAACAGGGATTCTGTAGATACTAAAATAGTGGCACCTTAGGCAAATCTGGAAGGATTTTAGGGGTTACAAGTAGAGGCATGCAGAGAAAGATATTAAGTTCCTCTGTGAAACAGATATTTCAAAATTTGGTTTCACTCCAACTGGGCATAAAAAAACAAATGTTAGAACTCCTCTGTGAGAAAGCATGGAGCTCTAGCTTGCTCTCCAGAGCAGGGGACCAAAGGCTTCCGGCTAGCCTGCATGATGGGGTGCTTGAGAGCTGTGCACCCTGGAAACTGCAGGAGCTGAAGTATTGGGAACTTTAGAACCAATGCTACCAGTTTTCCTGAGAGCCGACTAGGTGAGCTCTGGAGGAACTTACGAGCTGACATCTCTGACATCTAGATGTTTGGCTCCACCTCAGCCCATCAAGAGGGCTGCCAAAGAGCTGGGAGCCAAGTAGATGAGGCTCGCAGGTAACCAGGCAGGTTCATGCCTGTCTAGGTTCCACTGAAATTTCATGGAAATCAAACTGTTTCTGTACAATGTATGGATCTTGACAAACTGGCAATTGTCATCTCTAACTACCATGATAAACCATTACTATTAGACTACTTTAACTCCATATTCAGTATCTGGCTAGTGTTAAGCTACAACTGAACCTGAAGAGAATGTTCTTAAACTATGTTATCTCCACAGCATATGATCTTCACTGAACATCAAGATCTCAAGCTACCCCCAAATCTCATTTCCTACATAACACAAACCAAGACAGTTTCTACTCAGAGTTCTAACTGAGGGTTCCAAGAATAAAGGGAAGTCATAGATTCATTGATTGCAAGGCCACAAGGGACCTCAGAAGATCATCGGGTCCAGGCCCCTGCACCAAGCAGGAAAGATAACCAGGGGTCAGGTGACCCCAGCAAGGTGACCATCCAGGCTCCTTTTGAATTTCCACATGCACACTGCCAACGGGTGCTTTGTGCCCACACACAGCCATGAACTCTCAACCTTCAGGCCGAGCTCAGCATGCAAACCGCTAAGCCAGCCAGAAAGACCAGGTATAACTTTTGATATCACCATGGCCTGTTTTTATCCCTTCTGAAAATATTAAGGGGATCTAACAAAATAAACCAAAGAGTCACTTTTATGATCACTATTCAGTTCTGAAATAAGTCATGTAATAATGGTACATTGTAATATAGGCCTGGATTCAGGAAAGAATTTAAGCACCTGGTAAGTGCATCTGAAATCAGCATTGAAGTGCTTTATGGAATCAGGGTTATGATAAAGTGGAATGATGAGGCTGGCATAAAACTAAACATTTCAGTACGAACCTTTCTCCTCTCTACACAGAGACACAAGCTTATCACAAACCTGGAGATACAGCAGCAGATAGCTTATAGAATCACTGTCCCCTTCTATTATAATCTGCTCAGAAATGTATTTGAGGCTCACGCTCTCACAAACAAACTGGTTACAGTTACAAAATGGTGTACAATAGCAATGATTGAATATTTTCAATGTATAGCTATAAAAATGGTCTAATACAGAAAAGCAAAAACAGGATGTGCACTAAATGGTAGTAACCAAAACTAACTGCAAATATGTTAAACAATGTATTTCTAGGAAAACAATACTCTCCATCCATATGACCTAAACATTCCTTTCCAAACCCTTGTATTTCCCTGTAAAATCTACTTACAATGGTTCTACGTGTAATCATCCTAAAATGCCAAATAAGGTGCTTTTCTATTCCCTCACATTCAGCTAAAATCTTTACCTGCAGTATGTAACATTGCTTTACTTACATCTTGGACTAAAGTTATGAGAGTCCATGAACGTGATTGAAAGAGGATCCTCTGCATGAAGGGTGCTCTGATCGGCATAACTCCTATCCATCGCATTCACCATGTGTGTCATCTCTTGCCTGGTGTTCCCCATGGCATCTTTGCGTTTCTTAGCAAGTTTGCTGTCCAGGCAAAAAATAACAAAAAAACAACCTTAATACTAGAAGCATTAATAGCTGCAATAGAAAATAATGGTGGTGCTTAAAGAGCACATGAGTAAGATGCAGTTGCTGCAATGTCCAACATGATATTAATACAGTTATATTCACAGCCATAGGCAAAGCATACTTGAGCATATTATGGGCAGAGGCATATTTATGCTGCACAACTACAGCAATATGAAAATTCCTAGTTTTCTATGCAGTAAAATATTTTTCCCAGAGTAATTATACTATAAATACATTAAAGTATAATTAACTTTTAATTAAAACTGTAAATAAAAAGCATCTGTGTATGCAATGTTATCAACCATCTCATTTAAAATTGTTTTGATTTTATAAATGGATAATTCATTCCCCTTGTTTTTCCTGTTAGGGAGAAATCATTTCACCAATTAAATTACTTTAATAGCCAAGAAATCCAATGAAATAACAGAACACGCATAATTATTCAATGCAAATTAATGTTACCTTCTGTGTTTAATAGTGCTCCATCTGTTTATAAATGAAATCCAAAAGGGTGTATATTTCCTCACTGTACCTGACACTAAGTTTTTTTTTCCTGAAAGAAAATCTGTATTCTTCATGTGTTTTGAGGGCAGTACAGACTTTTGGCATTAAACACCTTGGACTCTCCATATACCACAATCAGGTTTGTAGCACCCTGAATTGTATTGCTAAAACCAAAATTTTATTGCTACCACCTTTCAATTGCACACTAAATTTTCTAATACACCTTCCTTTTGAATGCAGCATCAGAAGTTGCTTACTGACACTGGAGGCCAAAACGAACATATATTGGTAGTCATTTTAATACTACTGCACTTAAAATCACTCTATCGGTGTAACAGGTATGCTCTTTGGTACCTTAGGAATGCTCTACAGGCATTTTATTATACCAACAAATATCATACAAATCTTCAAAATTTTAAACAGTCACAACTATAGATCAAAGCAGCATGATAACCACACTTGCATATGCTAGGAAACCATCTGTCATGCTTTCCTTGGATGAGCACCAGATATGAAAAGATAATAAATATAACAAATACAGTATTTTTAAAAATCTCAATTTTAAAGTGCAGTTGAATTTCATGGGTGTAGGTTGTAACCCAAAGAAGCTTGTCTGCCTGTTGAATTTCATGAGCTTTTCCTATGGAAAGCAAGGTTTATAATACCTGTTAAATGTATTTTCAATGTATATATCTAATATTTCAATCATACAAGCATTGCTGGCTACTTCTGGGTGGGCTGCCAAATTCTAATATTCAGTACCTCCACATGAAGAAGAGGTAAGAGATTGACCACTCCTGTAAGTTACTTATAATGTTATAACTTTGATGTGTACCAAGATTTCCCACAGAACAGAAGGGGGAAGTGACCTCCCCAGGTCTCTGAGAATAGGAATGGGGATACGTTACCTTTACTGTCTTTGCAACCTGGGGACTATCTGTGGGAGGGCTGTGTCTCAGGTTACACAAATGTAATTCAGCTATTTACCGTGCACTAAGAAGTGCCATTGGTGGACAAGACAAAGCTGATTTAAGAACTGTTGCTCAAGTGCAGTCAAGTGAACAAACAGGATTCTTACATTAATCAAACACTTTGCTCTTCTTAGCATTTTCATCTTAAAAACTACCTGTTAATTAAGGAAATTTTGAAGGTTGCCTCTTGAGACTATTCTACTTCAATTAAAACCTTTGGGTCAAAATGAGAACTCAGATGGGCAAGACTAAGCATACACACATACATGACTGTGTTGGTAAATAATAAACAAGAACAAAGGACATTTTCATGTCTTTTTAAAGCCTTTTATGATACAAGTGTTTTTATTTCCCCTCTCCTCCAGAAAGTTTTAAAGTAGGTTTACACAATGCTGTGGCTGAACAAACCTTTAAATGTATAAAAATAGAAGCTCCAGAACTGAAAATGCTTTTGATTTATGACTGCTCTATAATTCTATCAAAGCTTTCATGAAACTGGCATTTCTAGTTCATGTTCTGTTTGCCAGTGTCAAAGCTTTTCAAATATTCTCCATACACTAAGCTCTTATTTGGAAGGATTCTATTTTTGAGACTAACCCTGGAATGGAATGGAAAAAAGGCTGTTAAGTCTCCTATCTCACCATATTAAACTCCCTTCTGAAGCAGGAAACTTGCTAGCTATGCTAAATAAATCAGCATCCATTAAAGCTTTCAAGTTATTAGTGTCTAATAGAGAAGCTTGCTACTAATTCTTACATAACGTGCCAACTACTACTTCTTTAAAAAAAAAAAAAAAGTTTATTGTATTCCAGCACTGGAATCTGCAGATGGCAAGTGTAAGGACATTTTTATTGTTCAACAGCTCCTGACTCCTCGTAGGTTTGATTTTCTCTCTTAGTGAGCTAAAGGCACATGCAATCTGTGCTTCAGGACACTTAAGCAATTCATTATGCAAGTACTTGAGGCTGACAGAAGTGTAAATGATTCTCATTATGTATTAAAAGCTCCAACTGCATGAACCCATGAGGTGGGTGTTTCAGTAGGAGCTAGAGGGGAAAAGTGCTCCATCATAATATGAACCTGTGCAGTTAATTATCTTTTGCTGAAACTAGTGTTATTTAACATGGAAATTAAAATTCATCACAATAAACCAGAGGATGGAAATGTTAGTTTAATATTGCTTGCTTAGCCTTCTAGTGTATTTAAAGTTGTCAAATATCAAACCTGTTTAAAAAAAAATCATGGGGGAGGCATTACTATCAGACACTGTTTCAGAACAGGGCTGAACCACAGGCTTTGGTTTTTAAGTCCCTCTCTGAAATCAATAGGATTTAAACATGTACTAAAAATGAAGCACATGATCAAGCACTTTCGCATGATTACTATCAGTAGTGCAGACATTTTGGTCCCCAGGTACCATGCAAAGAGCCTAGTTTTACATGTCTGATATTTACATCTGATTTTAACAACAAAGGTGTTGTTCAGGATTAGTTGCAAATGTACCTTTTCTACAGCAATATGCTTGAGTTAAAAAAAAGAAAAAACCTTGGTAATTCATGAACCCTAACTTAGTAAATGGGGTAGCTACCACAAAGACAGTTGTAAGCACGATGTTTCGGTTTTTAGTTACAATACAAATTAAATTGTGACTATACCAACTAAAATGATAATTATGGAAAAAGAGCAGGCAAAAATAAAAAATCTCAGTATACAATTATAAATACAATATCCCTTTAAAAAAACAAATGATGTAAAAGCAGAAAAATGACAAGGGAAATTTTTAACCCCTTAAAACCAAGGAAACATAAAAATCATTCCAGCTTTACCAAAACTATAGACTTCTTTTCTTTTTTTAAAAGGGATACTGCATCTTTAAAACATGAAAAGAGTAATTCACCCATGTTCTACTTACAGGTAGTAGGAGTATGAATAGTAGCTCCTCCTGGCAAGCAAATCACAGACAGTGGAAAAAGAGAAGCAATGGTGAATGAAAAGCGTGACTCCGTCACAATCAATAAAGCAGAGAAATGTGCGTTTAAAAAAAAATTGAAAAACTTGTGTTTCTTCAGTTAGCATTTCAACTTGCTCATGCACTGATTAGCCTTACTTTGCCATGCAATTAAAAAAATACACTCGCATATAAAAATGGTTTGGTTTTTAGAAAGATCACTTGAGAAAAAATAATCACATGCTGACATTTCATTTATTGCCAAAAAAATTGAAAAGTAAATGGATTATGTATTTTCAACATGCAGCTCAGCGTAATATGATGATCGATTACCACCTAAATGTCATGAGAAAAATGGAACAGCTGTGTACATATCTTGTGTACTAAGTATCCTTTTTACTTTTCAGATAGAAAAAATAATTATCATGTTAACAAATACATTCAGAATCAGAAAACAGCTAGATTTCATTAATGCATTTGAAAGTCTTAACTGGTACACAGGTGTACATATGTTTGTAAACATACTGTATGTAAATACATATGTACACACATACTGTACAACAATGCACATTTTTACAGTAGATGTATGCGCATACTAACACATATATACACACCTTTGCTGAATGCAAACATGTTTTATATATTTAAATCTTAACTTTGGAAATGTTGATGTAGGCATGCTAAGCATCTAAAATATGGAAGGTAAACAAATGGAAGGAAATGAAGTACATTTGGAAATCATCCAATAATGGTTAAAAATGATATTGATACTTAAAAGATGCAGTATCCCTTTTTGGGGTAGTTTGATTACTTTGTAAAACTTTATAAGAGCTAATAGTCTCATCAAGTTGAACTTCAACTCAATTTGTACAAATGATCAAGCAAAAGCATAAAACATCTTTCAGGCTTGTAAAAGCGAAAACAAAACTTCTTAAGTCATTGATTGCTTCAAAAAAAAGATAAAGCCACATTTAATCAAATTTAGGGATCTAGGTCAGTCCATGAGACTTATTAAACCTATAAGGATAAATAAACTCATTGTTTTGTTGAGTCTTCTATAATAACAGGTTATGATCAACCTCAAGTCTCAAAAGGGATACTACATTATGGAATCACTGGATATGTATGCTGAAAATGATTAAAACACATCAGTTTTCAGTCCCACCAAATCTAACTGGAGTGGATTTATATGTATGTGTTGGGGTTGTTATATCTCTTTGTGTTTTTCTTGTACAAGGAGCCCTGATTCACCAGAGGGGTTGAATTAATTTAGGTGTATGTTATGCCATTCTCCCAAAGTTTTATATATTTGTCATATGTGACCTTGACTAATGGATGATCTAAAAAACTGTCCACTTTCCCTAAGGGGGAAAAATGAAAAGAC
>NW_017729026.1:7391722-7404065 GCF_001723915.1 Gavialis gangeticus | reverse complement strand
GACAAGGTTGTGATATTTTCACAATGAACTGACTGATGTCTTTGGAAGATCTGTTTTGATTTTCAAAGGACGTCCTATTTTTTTGATGGAAATGAAAGCATTTTAGACATGTGATTAAAAATCCTCTCACCATATAATAAGTAGAATGATAAAATTTCAGCTTTTATGACCTATTATATATTCAGTAGACAACCAATTAAACTATCATCATAAAAAATTACCAAACATTAAAGATTCATTAAATAGGTTAATTTTCCCACCTATTTTGAATACAAAATAGAAAAGGAGTTTGGATGTATTATGTATTTCTAGACATGATCAAGTAGAACTTCTAACAAGTTACTGCCTGCAGGGTTTCATAGGGTGATGGAGGGGAGGGGAGTTAAAAAAAATATAATTGTACTGACATTATTAAATTGATGCATCAGGAATTAAAACTCATTTGACAACTAACAAAAGCATGATCTTAGGAGAATTCTCAATGTAAAACTGAACCAGTTTGCTAACAAATATTTGCACGCACCCCTGAAGTTCTTTGTTTTTTCTTACCCACAAGATTAGTCAGTCCCATCTGGAAGTGACTGATGATATATTATGTGGACCCAGTCAAACAATCTTGTATCAAATATGAAGGGACCACTGTAACAAAGGGTGAAAAGAAGATTCCCCGCCTCACCCCAATATATCTTCTGATGGCTAAATCAAACATAGTTCCTTGATGAAAGCTAAAAACCTATTATTGCTTAAATAATCAGATTTTATTTATTTTTCAAATATTATGACTTGGTCTTTTGCATATGTGTTAGTTCTCAACCACAGAGGCAGACAACAGAGAAAATTAAAAGCACTTTTGGGAAAATCACATATGTAGCTAACTAACACAGAACACTGTAAGCATACCTAATGTTTCTAATGCAGACGTTTCTTCTCCAAGTTATATATCTCCAGGGGGTAATTGTAAAGAGGCAATAAATTAAAAAAAAATCTAATGGAAACCAGTAATTATAACATATAGTATGATCTTAGGAACAACTTTAAGGTTTTTCTACTTTAAAAAAAATAGAAAACTTAATTTCAGTTTAACATATGCAACATTTACAAATATATTCTTTAGTATGAATCCTAGAAAAAAAAAAGAAAGAAAAAGACTGAAATGCACAAACCTTTGGAAAACAAAGGTCTCATTTTGAACAAAACAAACTGGATTGCACATTCTAAAAGGGGTTGGGGCTGGAGTAATAAAGGGGTAAGGAAAAAGACAGATCTCATTGTTTTTATTAGTAGCTAAAACGTTAGAACTAGGATTTTATAGAACTAGATTATGTAATTTTATGCCAGGTTAAAAGAGTTGCAACTAATGGAAATTTAAACGCTGTTTAAAAAAATGCAAATGTAAATACTTGAAGGACACATTAAATGAAATTAATCTTGTGCTTCATTATCCTTTTACAGTTCCAGAAGATGGCACTATTGGTTATTTTCTGAAGACAATACTTAAAGAAACAAAACAAAATAAAACAAAAAAACACCCTGAAGTTCATTCAGATTAATCCATTAAAAATGTGCACTCAGAACTCACTAAATAATATAATAGTGCTATAATGTCATTTTAAAAAAATGTTCTCTAGATTTAAATGAACATAGCCAAAAGTATAAAATATTTACATTATTTTGAAAGAAAAGTTGGGCAATATATGGATACAAATAATTCATAAGAACTGTATGTGGAATCAAATACATATAGAAGTTGGCAATATGGAAGGTGCAGAAAGTAAATAAGGATCCATGAATTTCAGTTACTTTCATTTTTATATACTCCTGCATACTTCTACAGCTTTACAATTATGACTACCTGGGAAGGAATAACAATGAGAATATATGCCGCTATTAGATCCCCAAACTCGCATCATATATTACACATCTCAAGATTCAGAATAAAAACGGCATAGTAATAAAGGTGGAATATGTAGAAACCACTTAAATGCTGAGAATATATTTTGAGTTACTGGTCCTCACAAATTGAAATGCCCTGTGAAGGAATGGCTTTTATTTTAGTTAGTTTTTTCCTAGATTACTCATTCTAAAGGAAAAAGGAGGGGTCAGGACAGTTTAAAAGTTCTTACCTTTTTTTGACAATTAGTATGACAACTAGGAGGAGGAGGATGAATACCAGAATTCCAGCACTTATTCCTGCTATTTTCACCACTCGGTCTGTCTGCTTGGCTGGATCTGGAATCACTTCTGGTTCCTCTGTTGCTGCTGCTAAATGAATCCAGAAAGAAGTTACTTAAAGTATATAATGACTACCGACAGCAATTTTTGTTAACTGTAATTTCCCTGCTGGCAATTTTGTATATTTTTAATTCCATACAAAGGCACCTTCTATGTGGATAGTACTTACATGCATGTCCACATGACACACACACGTGCCTATGTATGCATCACAGAAATGTGTGACCTGCATGTGTATAAAATGTATAAATTATAGTACACACAATATATGCATTCACATGGATTTCCAAACAAATGCAGAATGGTGCTAAATGGAGTCCTGCCAGATACATAAGCTTGTTCTTACTTTCTTAACAACTATTTAAAAGTATTAAAAATCCAAAGCCATGCCTACAAATGAGCATTCAAGATCTTGTATGTTCCATGTCATAATTTCCACACACTCGCAAGCTCAGTTTACACCAGCTATTACTCTTGCCTTTATATTTTACACTATTATACAAAAACGTCAAAAGAAATATTTTATAAGAGTTGGACCTAATTTCTTGAATAAGTAATCAAATCTCCAATCTTCAGCACAATTATTTTGATCTGTGATTTTGAATGTAGGGGTCTCTCACTCGTGTCTCTTCCCTACATGCTGTTCTAAATTCCTGCCTCCCTTATGTGGTCACATCTCCACAGCATCTGATTTCCTAACCATTTTTTTAATGCATCTACCCTCACAACACGTTTCTGAATCAGTGATGAGGAACACAGGTAAAGAGACATTAAGTCATGGCAGGATAGAACTTCTTAGGCTTGTTCACAAAGACATAAGCTTTTGTAGGCAACAGCCCACTTCATCAGATACTATGAATAGACCTGCAGAGAACAGAGGTACTAACATTAAGCAATTCATCCACAGTCATACATGAAGCCTGTCGAGGTCTCTAGAATGAGTGCACTAACAACCTTTTTCCCTTTATTCTTATGCATGGATCCTCACATGGGAATCCTGTGACGAAGCCAGGAACAGAACCTATATGTCTGGAGTCCCAGAGTCCTTCAAACCCAAGGATCATCCTTCTCACTTGAAATGCCGAGCATGTTACAGTGCTTTTCTACTACAGCACACACAGCCATAGATGCAATGGACCTGTTCTGTGGGTAGAAATCTATTTCCACGCCCACTTAGACGCACAAGTTTAAACAGTATAATTGGATGGACTGAACACATGTATTGGCTGCTGCTTTCATTACTCCCGCTAGCCCTGGGAACACGTGAGGTGTAAGGGAGGGATGGGAAATGAACCAGGTGGAAAAATGCAACTCCGCAGCTCCATGGCTGCTCACTGGTCTGTGCACACAAGCACAGCACAGCATAATGGTGGGACTATGGGGCCTGGCACAGGAGCTGCCGGGCAATGAAGAGCAGCTGCAGGCCCTACCTGTCTGCAGGATGTTGGGGTGCCCAGCACCAAGAGAGAAGAGAAGTGATCACTTAAATCCTGACCCTTGGAAGGAACTGGCAGCACCCTGGTTAGGAAACCTTGTGTTAAACCAGTATTTTCACATTATCCTGCCATGATTCATATTGCTTTTTCATATCTATCTATAATCTTCTACATAATGTTTTTTATCTTATATCCCATATTGTTTTTCTTCATTAGAATTGATTTTTCTGTATCCCAGCAAGTAAAAATTTATTTAAAAGCAAAATAAAAAACTCTAAATACGTACCATCCTAGGCATGTACCAAGCCTAGATACATAAACTCATGTTTGCTTTTGGTGAGTTGTAAATATTGGAACATTAGAATGCGAATCTTTCATAATACAAATCTTGTCCCTTGTATTTTCTTAACATGGCAAAAAAACTAATCAAACCGTTGAATATATGTAACCTCCTTGGCTCCAGATTTTAACATTCCCATTTTTATATCTAGTCCTAATATTTGTTTTCATATATTAGTTGGAAAAAATACATTAATTTGAAAGAGAAACTTTTGGTATTATAGTGCATTTAGTAAAAATGATTCTTCTAATTACTAGGCTGTGTATGTGTTGTCTAACCACTTTTTGCCTTTATTTTAGTATGCATATAAAAAAGTCAGTGTACATTGTATGTGTTACTGCACATTTTAGGACTGACTTTGTGATCTTTATTAATACAACATTCCTGTTGATTTTAGTGGGTTTATTTGCTTAAAGTAAGACTTATTCGCATAAGACACTGAAGAACTGGAATTGTTTTCCTGCTTGGTTTCTGATAGGGTTGGGGGGAACTGCAATTTCTTTTTTAAGATGAATGACTACATACACAGAAGACTTGATGGTGAGAGCTTGTGGGATAAACTGGTGCATGCACTAGATTTCCCCTTTAATTTGAACTATGGTACTTGCAGTAAGTGATTACATTCACAATTGATTCTTATGCCCCAAGCCCTCTTGTAACAGCTCTATTAGTATTTTTTCCCTCTGAGGTTACACTAATTATCAGCTCTGGAATCCAGATTTTTATTTTGCCTTGTAACAATTAAGCAAAATTCTATTCTTTTTGCTTTTGTGAACAATCCCTTGAACTCACGGGTAAGCAGGAATATATTTTACTAAGAGTGAAGCAGCTCTCAAAATTATGGCGAAATATGCATTGGCTGGTGGATTTTCCCTGTACAAAGATGCATGGACAGAATTCTTTTTTCCCCTTACAAATGTCTGATAACCTAAACCCCTTTGATGATTTTTTTTTAAACTAAGTGTATCATATACTTAATAAAGCACCTCAAAATTTAACACCCATTACAAAATGGGACTGTATGGTCTATACTTTAATAATGTAATGACGTGATGGGAAAATAATTCAGTTATAGTACACAGCTCTTGCTTTTTGTATTCTCTTTCCTTCTGTAGCTGAGAATTTACATGCAGCCTTGCAAAATTGTCAGAAAATTTACGAGACTAGGCATAAAATCTACTCACCTGCTCTTTACTAAGAAGATGGTGATGGAAAAAAATAATTACATTTTAGTATCTCATCCAAACAAAATTGTTCAAGTAGAAAAGGCAGTTAGGATTTTGCAAAGACGTCTGTTCACATGGCAATATTTAGTGAAAAGACAGCCCTCTGAAAGCCAGCTTTAAATCCAGAGATTCTGCACAAGATTTTATATATGAACTCTTAACCTGGTGGTTTTACTCCCTAAAACTCACTGCATTTTATGCTGAGCTTCCCTACACTGTGCTGGAGGAGAAATTGTTTTATGAGCTGCTGCAAGGGCTCTTTTGTTATGTTATACCTTGTTTGCATGTTATTTTTTGGTTTATACCACTTTGTACCAAGCATTAAAGTGCAAATATGTATCAAGCACAAGGCGGGACATGCCTGATGAAGAAAAATTGTCCTACGGTACCTGATTGTTACACAGCATGCTAAAACTTAATTTTAATGAAAACAAAAAGGTGGAATATATTCATCAAGTATGGAGGGAGGGGACCTTAGACAGAACTGATATTCTGTCTAACTCAGGTAATAAGTCAATTCACTTTGGAGAGAGGGGGTTCTGTGAGAAAGGAATGCCTTTCAGACTGTCCTGCTCTACATGTTAACCATTGGATTAGAAAGACCAGTCTGTTTCTATCAGCATGCTGCTACCTTGCCAAAAGTTAACAGTAAGAAAAATCTTTAAAAACCTTTAACCCTACTACTGGGTAAAGTCCTTTGTGGCTCCATCTGTTGAGAACATGTGAATGACTATACTGGCATGAAAAGAGTCTAGGCTGCCAAACAGTGGAGAAACCTGCCTGAACATTAGTGCATTTTTTTAGATTTTCCTGGGTGAGTGAGACACTAGGAAAGCATTCATCTGTCTGGAGGATTATAGGATTTTTTGTGTTTGTGGAAATACCAGCAGGAGAGAGTGTCGGGAAAAGAAGAATGCCACATTATTTCATCTCCTTCCAATTCTTTTTCAGTAAGATTTATTGATGATGACGGCACAAGCATATCTTGGAGCAGTAAGGAATTCACTAGGGTGTAGGTGTAGCCATCCTGTTGCTCTCAGGATTCCAAGCTGCCACCCTTCTAGGCAAATGTATTCACGAGAAAATTTGCATTTTATTATGAACTGAAAATGTGATCTCTGAGCCTTGCTTTGAAGTGTCAAAACCATCCTTACTGCTATATGAGGAGGAACAAGGGCCTGAGAGCAGAGGAATTCAATTGATTTTGCCCCCAGCAACAACTGGCTTCTCTCTCCTACATGGCTACTGAGCAGGAAAGGGGAAAATAAGGTGAAACTGAGAAATAACTACCAGTTACAGCTCCCTGCTGTTCCTTTGCAGCTCCATGTAGAAGTAGCCTAGAAGAGACCATATAATTTGAACTATCTGTTTGTGATCCCCATTCTATCTAAAGTGCTGCCCTTTTCCCTGATCTAACCCTTTAAATTTTTTTAGGGACTACAGGGAAAGAGATGCAGAGCCCCTACACCTGTAGCCCTATACCTGTGGGAGCTTCAGAGAAAAGATCTCAGGGTCCCATGACTTTTCTGAAATAGTGATGTAAGCATCCCAAGTAAAGGCAAACACTGCAGATTTATAACTTGCTTCCTGGACCCCTAAGAGACAGACAGCTCTCTAGGGTTTCTTCAACCCATGACTACCTTTTTAATGGATGGTGCTACTAAAATGTGAACAGCTTTAGGCCAATTTTTTGTTAGCTTCAGATGGCAGAGTGTAGGGGTAATAACGCAGGACATTTTCTCTAGCACAAGGCCTAGTCTCTAAATGCAAACTTCCACACAGGGACGTTGCCATGGAAGTAACAGGCCACCCATTTCCATGAAAAGGGGCCAAGATCTGCAAATATATAATGCAGAGTTAAGCTGGGTCTAACATTACATAGTTTTTTTTTTTTTCTAAAGGCTATGTACCCAGTCATATGCATTATTATATACTGTCTTATCACATAGAACTTTTTCTCTCAAAATCAGCCCCTCCCCCACCCTCAAATAAATTGGGGTGCCTATTTTAAGTGGGGAGCCTGTTTTATTCACTGGGAAAGGAGCACTTCTGGAGACACTGTCCATGCAGCTGCTTATATTGGTTTAGCAAACTGAAATGGTGGAGAGTCCTGTGTTGACCCTCTGACAGCCATAGCTGTTGGCTGAGCATTGTAGTTTATGACCAATGCAGCAAATGAGCTGATGATAGGATCTTCATGAGGTGTGTGATATGGAAACAAGATTTTATTTACAGTGGTGAGTGGTTACAGAATGAAATTCTTACAGGAAAGAGCTAATAATCCTGCAGCTGCCCTTTGCAAGGTGTTGGGGCCTAACCTCGCATGACAGGGCAATTCCTCCTGGAAACAGTGTCTAGAAAGTGTGGTATCACAGTTCTTGATGCCTCACTTCCTGGACACTCTGTATTTCCAGAAGGACTTACTCTGTCACACAGAGCTGGCCATGACTCTGGAAAACAACTTTCTTTTCTACAATCTGCCTTCTAATAACAAAGTGTGTGCTTTCTTTGTGGGGTATGTTGTTGTAAGAAAATATGGTATTTCGTAACAGACAACTTATATTACCATACCATGTGATGGAGAACCATCTGGCAATTCCAGCATATAATTTTCAATAGGTTATATTCATTTCTGGCATAGCTAGGCTACCACAAAGGAAGGCAGAACTGGTTTTGACACCCCATTTTTTAATTGAAGAAGTTGCATCCTATTTCCGATCTCCAGAACATTTTTACATTCCCCACAAAAAAGGTTCCTCTCCCAAGGAACATGTTCTTCCATTCTTCCTTAAAAATGCTTTGCAAAAAGCTGTTTAAGAAGAGCTTGAACTAATGAGAGAGGCTTTGTTTTCTCGATGGTCTGATAAGCTCCCTGCTGGCTGCTGTCTTGCTGAGAGGTGAGAAATGACCTGGTTTGCAATGAATGCAGTGCCTGTCAGTTTGCTGCAGATTATGAAGAAGCAGGAAGAGGGAGACTGAAAAGCTCAGTATCATCAACAGATATATGCAGTCCACATAAGCAGTCCTCCCTTCTCTGCCCCACCCCTTGCCTGAGAGTGCTAGCTAGGATCCAGGGTCTGGCAACACTCCCACCCCTTGAGCAGAGAGTGGGGCGAGGGGGAGTGGGGAAAGCCTGATGAGGGCCACTTCCCACTCCCCCTCCAGACACACCCTAGCTGGGATGGTGCAGGCCAGGGTGGGGGTTTATACCCCTCCCTAATCATAACATCCTGCCATGGCCTTGTCATGCCCCTTCTCAGCTCAGCATTATAGAAGGGAAGGGAGGGCTCAGTTTAGCACCCCCTGGCTTCTAGCCTGAGCCACTGCAGTCACGTGCCTGCATTTCCTGAATCAAAAGTGAACATCTATCCACTTGCAAATTGTTTCAATCTCTGCAGGTTACACTAACTTGCAAAGATTGAACATATTCAGGCTCCAGCTTTTTGTATATCTGTCCCTAGCCAAAACGGCCAAAAATAGTTTAAGATAAGCCTGGATGGATGTAGTACCAGACTTAACTGATTTATGTTAGTTTGTTGAACTTCTGTCCCAGATCCCCTCCAGATTCAAGTTAATTCACAGACCCCCACCATCCCAGGAAGTTTTGCACCTGCCCTGCAAATCCTTCATGCAGGGTGGGCAGGCTAGTTTTGGCCCAAGCTGTCTGCTCCAGCCAAGCAGGGAGGCATGCTGTAGCCCCTGAGTCTAGCTCCCGGCTTTTGGCCCGGGTCACTGCAGGCGTGTGGCTGCATTTCTGGAATCAAAAATGAATGCTTATTCACTTGCTTATTGGTTTACTCTATGCAGCTTGGACTAACCCGCAAAGACTGAACTGATTCTGCCTCAGGCTTTTTAACTTTCTGTACTTAGCTGTAATGTTATGAGGGAAGCAAAAATGTTATGATGATAATTCTGACAACAGAAATTTCAATGAATTTCAGTCAACTCTTGACATATGAGAATTAACATTGAGATGTACTGCATGAAAAAGGACCATCTGTCCAACTCCTCAAATGGGTGGAGTGAAATAACTGCAGACTAGGAACAGTACTGAGGATATACTTTTCCAGCAACAATCCTGTTGATCTGCATTAGATGGGTACGATCAGTACTGATCTATTGTTACGATCAGTACTGATCTATTGTTACGATCAGTACTGATCTATTGTTTCAACTGCATCCCTACAAAGATGGGCAACAAATACTCCTGTCCCAGCTCAGGAAGCATGCTGTAGGGGAGAGTTTTGAATACATATGGATGCAATGTTTTGGTGTGTCACCAGATACCAGTGGTATTACTTCTGGGACAGCACAGTAGCAGCCACAATGTTGTCAAGCCAATTAGCATTGCCCTTTCCCCTGGCATTCCTGTGTCCAGTACTACCGCAACATGCAATGTTTAAAACTACACATCAGCTTATCCAGTAGGAGCGTGTCCTACGAATGAACATCACAAGCCCTACATTAAAAAAAATCAGGCCCTTCCCAAAATCATGAGACAGCTTTAGGATAAATGAGATTTAAAAAACCCAGGTGAACAAGTACAATAAGCCTAGATTCTTGTTATTAACTGTTTTCTAAGTTTCTTACATTTACTCAAGTTCTGGTTTTAAGCTCTTTTTCCCAAACTATGAAGGTTAGAAATGTGTTGCAAGAGGAAAAAAGAAAAAACCTGGAGGCTCTCACATATTCATGACTTCAGGAAGTGGGGCATTAAGAAAATTACCAAATAACATTAGAGTCATGATAAAAGTCACAGCAATTGTCAAAGGTAGATCTGTTTATCATCAGTTTAGAGCTCAATCTCTAGAAACTTAACCTGTGGAGCTCCCATAGAAGTCAAGAGAAATTGTGCATGCAAACCGCTTGCCAGGTCAGACTTACCTTTTGAGACTTTGAAAATCATATATTCTGGATAACACTAGTGCCATTACATGGTAAGCATTCATTAGCCAAGTTTCAAATCCAAGGAGCAATATGAATCCCATTTTACTAGATATGCTCTAAAATAGCTAAAGTCAAAGTATGCTTTTGAAGGCAAGGCTTGATAGCATTGAATAACATCAATCACCTGCCAAATTAACATGAGCACTGAAAGTATAAACCAACAGTTCTTAAAAAGATGAAAGGTCCTATATATATACACATATATACATACATACACACACACACACACCCACACACACACACACACACACCCACACACACACACACACACACCCACACACACACACACACACACCCACACACACACACACACACACCCACACACACACACACACACACCCACACACACACACACACACACCCACACACACACACACACACACCCACACACACACACACACACACCCACACACACACACACACACACCCACACACACACACACACACACCCACACACACACACACACACACCCACACACACACACACACACACACACACACATACACATATAGTTTTGCAAGCTGTAGCCTCGATTATTATTGCAACACAAATCTGTAACAGAAGACTTTCCTATGATATTGTCCTTGGTTTCATAAAAACCATACTGCTAAGCATAACGGTCTTTTGAAGACACCATGATCCATCAGGTCAAAACCTTCTAAAGATTCATCAGTTTGTAGCTCACTGATCCTATGGACTATTACTGCCAGCCAGGTCACTATGAGGGGTGCCCCCAAACGGAAAGACAACATGCTCAAGTCATGACAAGAATTTTCATGAAAAGTGTACAATGACTACAGTAATACCTTTTTAAAAAAGCATGCTTTAACCTTTGCAAAACAGAATGTGGGTAATTGCAGCATATTATGAGCTAATCACCTGCCAAATTTGATGTGAAAAACAAAGCTATTTAACTAAAAGAATACCAAACTTTAAGCCTTCCATTGTAAATAAAAGTGAATGTTAGTTAATCATTAAAATTCAGCTGTGCATTCACACACACTCACAAACACATACACTGCTTAGAATAGGTTCCTCAGGTATTTAGCAGCAATTTGTATATGACTTGTTTGCCCAGAATTAACAATTCAACAACACAGCTCAAATTAAAACCCCCTGAAGATCAGAAAATCCACAAAGTTTATCATGAAACAATTTTGTATCAAGTATATAAAATAGAAACTGTTTAAGTGTCTTTCCACTTCACAGAAAACAACACATTATGGTACACAAGGAATTAAATTTAATTCAGAAATACATTATAATAATTATTGTTCATACAGATGCACAGAAGATAAATACAGAACAAAACTGTTATTACTCTCAAATGCCTCCAGCTCCATTCTTGCTATTTTTATGGAAAATAATGTTCGATGAATAACTTCAACCAATTTAAAACACCTATAAAAATTACAAGCAAAATTTTACTGGCATAAGAAATACCTTGGCCTAGGCATTCCAATGTTGCTATAGTCCATGAAAAATTATGTATGCAGTTATAATGAAGAACGCAAAGAAAGTTTAACAATCCTCCGTCACAGAAGCTCAAACCCAAAGAATTTTCTTCATTATACACTGCTTCATAAACCCAAAGAGCTTCTATTCAGCTACTACAACACAGGAGGAGCTATTTTACATCAAACAGAAGATTATTATCTACATCGAGGATGGATGCAGAAAACACAATAAAAACAGAAAAACACAAGCCAAGAGAAGGACCCAAGATAAAATGCATTTTAAGAATATGGTGTAGTTAAGCAAGTAACAGTTGTGAAACTACTAATGATAATTACAGCTACTGTCTGAAACTGACTCGTGACCTGCATGGATGATATCAGAGAAAAACCCTTGTTAATGGAGATAAATCCATGTGAAGAGCAGCATCATTCACCAAGCCCTGCCCAGGCCCCTACTTGGCCCAGCCCCCCAGGGAGAAAAATGTAGGAGGGGGGTACTCACCAGTTCCCTTCCAGTAGGGCAGGGCCCCCCAAATCCTGGGCAGGGCCCCCCCTTGCCTGAGAGCAGCTTTCCCTCACCGCAGGCCCACTGCGCATGCGTGCAGTTTAAAAGGGCCTGCCAACAGCAAAAAAAGCCCCAGTTAGGCTCTGGAGCAGCGAGAGACACGTGGGTGAGAGCCCACTGCACCCCTGCAGCTCCCCAG
>NW_017729026.1:7390070-7391310 GCF_001723915.1 Gavialis gangeticus | reverse complement strand
GCCCCACCCAGGCCCCTACTTTGCCCAGCTCCCCAGGGAGCCACGCAAACAGGCGCACTTGTCTGCTGGCGCGTGAGTTAGCATGGGGTTCAAGCAGGAGGGTGAGTGGGAGGGCCTGAGACCCTGCCTGTGAACTCCCCAGGGTAGACAGTCCCAGCTGTTGCCAGCCTACCAGAGGCATGACACGGATGGGCACACGCCGCACCCCGAGGGCCCCCTCAGGCTCTGCAGCCCCCCCAGGTACCTCAGAGACTGCTACCCAGACAGAGCCCATGGTTCCGGGCTCCACACAGATGGAGCCTCTGGCTCTCGGCTGCACAGGCTGCCTGTCCCTTTTTCAGGCCCTGGGGCCTGGGAGCATGGCCACCTCCTCATGTGGGGTCTGCTCCCTTTTGGGGTCTCTGGTGCGTCAGCTGGAGGAGCTCCAGGTCGCAGTCCAGAGACTGCGTGCCATCAGGGACTGTGAGCAGGAGATCGACTCCTACCGCCAGGCCCTTCTTCCCCAGGAGCCGGAGGGTAGACCACCGTCTCCCTCCAGGACAAAGGAGGACTCCGGGACCTCCCACTCTGTCCAGTCTGTCCAGTCAGGGGCATGGACCAAGGTGGTCAAGGACCCTAAGGCCTGCCGCACCAAGGCCCCTGCCCCGCTGAATCTTAGCAACAGGTACGCACCTCTTGCTGCTCCACCAGAGCCTGATGAGTTGCCAGCTCCCACAGGCAACACAGGCTCAACTGCAGCTACCATCCCGCTCTCCCCAAGACAAAACATAAGGTGTTTGTTGTGGGAGACTCCATCCTGAGGGGGACTGAGGGGGCAATCTCCTGCCCTGACCCCTTAGTCCAGAAAGTCTGCTGCTTCCCGGGGGCCCGCATCCAGGACATTGCGGAGAAGATCCCAAAGCTCCTCCAGCCCACAGACCACTATCCTATGCTCCTTATTCATGTGGGCACCAATGACAAGGCTCAGAGCGCTCCCAGCTGGGTCATGAGGTGCTACAAGGATTTGGGAGCAGGGCTAAAGGGTCCCCTGCAAAGCCAGCGGGCCAAGGCACTTAAGGAAGCCCACCCTTGCCCTAGCCCTGCTACAATCTGTGGGCAAGGCAAGAGTCCCCAAGGGGACACTTGCCTGCCTGTACACAAATGCCAGGAGCTTGGGGAATAAGCAGGAGGAGCTCGTCCTCCTGCTCAATGCAAATAATTATGATGTCATAGGGATAACAGAGACCTGGTGGGACTCCAC
>NW_017729026.1:7388268-7388653 GCF_001723915.1 Gavialis gangeticus | reverse complement strand
GGTTTGTTGTGGGTATGTCTTGCTTGACCAATCTCATTTCCTTCTATGACCAGGTGACCTATCACCTGGACAAGGGAGAAGAGATTGATGTCTTATATCTTGACTTCAAAAAAGCCTTTGATCTGGTATCCCATGATCACCTCTTGGTGAAACTGGCCAACTGTGGCCTTGGGTCCACCACGATCCGCTGGCTGGGTAATTGGCTCCGTGGTCAGACTCAGACAGTAGTAATTGATGGCACTCACTCATTATGGTGTCCTGTGACCAGTGGGGTCTCCCAAGGCTCCGTCCTTGGACACATATTGTTCAACATCTTCATTAATGATGCGGACATTGGAATCAGGAGCAGACTGGCCAAGTTTGCCAAAGACACCAAACTTTGGGG
>NW_017729026.1:7361917-7387698 GCF_001723915.1 Gavialis gangeticus | reverse complement strand
CTGCAAGACCGTTTCAGGCTGGACATAAGGAAGAATTTCTTTACTGTCCGAGCCCCCAAGGTCTGGAACAGCCTGCCATCGGAGGTGGTTCAAGCACCTACATTGAACACCTTCAAGAGCAAATTGGATGCTTATCTTGCTGGGATCCTATGACCCCAGCTGACTTCCTGCCCTTTGGGTGGGGGGCTGGACTTGATGATCTTCTGAGGTCCCTTCCAGCCCTAATGTCTATGAAATCTATGAAGCCTCAATCAGGTAGTAATCTGAAAAATTATTAATTTGGCACTAAGGATTCTGTAAATGACCACTTGTTTCTAAATATGACCACCAATGAACAAGCTTACCCCCTCTCCCACCGTAACACCTACCAGTTATCCCCAAATCCTTGACAGACCAAGGGTATGATATGGAGGCTCTCACTGTTATCAACTCTAGGGATTTTACCATGATTCCTACAATTTTTGGTACTTTTGGGAAAGCCCCAGCACCTGGATGCTGCTACATGAGAATCCTGGCTTGCAATAGGAAAAATAAACATCTATCCCTCATAGTTTAGGTTGCCTTGTGGTGGTGAAGAAAAGCTTGATAAGAGGAAACCTAGACAGTTAACACCAAGAGACAGACAAATTAATATTTCTAATATTTAATTTTAAATCTAAAATCATGATAGGGAGAGGAAGTATGGTTTAATTTACAAGTTCTGAATGTTTGGGAAGGATAGTGCTCATACAAATAATGTTCTTTTGTAAAACCTTCTTTTGTCTTGTAAAACCTAATACTTCTTTCTGAACCTGTTAATCAGACTGGATAACAATGATCCCCAAAAAGTTTTCAACCCTCTCCAAGAAATGCACTTAATAGTTCAGGATGTTTCCATTCACCCCAATCTCAGTGTATACCAAGCCTTTTACGCCACTGATAAAACAATATTGGCCCTGTAAAGACCATAGGATGTACATGACACACTGCTTTACATCTCTACAACATCACACTCAAACAGTATCACTTGTCTGGCTTTCTCTATGTGTAGCCAAATTCAGTACCTGACTAAAGTCAAACTCAGTTATGTCAGCTCCGTTAGTAGGAAAAAAAAATTGTTAAGAACTCTCTTGAAAATACCTCCTACTTGCCAAGGCATCTGCTGTCAGATTATCAGGCTGTTCCATAGTCCTGGGTTCCTTTTGTATGCCTCACTGCTATTAGATGCTCATATATATAACAGGCTGGAAGACTGAGCTGCCTCTAATCAGTCATGAACCTAATCATGGTGACCTTGTGGTTTGTTTAATTTCAACTGATGTCTAGGAATTCGGCTATATGCACGGAGAAAACCTCCAGCTGTGAAGAAACAAAGCAGCCTGTTTACTTGGCAATCAGGGTTGCTATGAAACACCATGCTGATGTCACACTCCCTGTACAGATTCCATATTCAACTGTGTCCACTTCAAGATCTCTGTCCTGAAGTTCAAAAACTTCTATAGCATCCAGGATAGTGACTCTGCCTCCATGGGACTTGCATATCTATGAAACTGTTACACAACAGGAGCGGGAGAACATAAGAGCTACACGAACTCTAGAATTCACTTGCGAGAGAAACAAAAATGTCCATGGACTTAGTTACCTTCTGAATCAACTGAAAAATGTACTACTCGCCTGTTTTCTCAAGTATGTATTTCTCTCTCTGCCACACATCCAATGCACCCAACCAAAATTCTAATCTATTTCTTCCCCAGACAGTGAAGGGAGGAAAAAAAAATTCTATTGTCATTTTCTCTCCATATCACTCGTACTTTAATCAGATCACTAGTGAGGAAGACCCTAAAACCAGATTAAAAGCATAAAAGCCAGCTGAATAATCTGCTTTACCAGGGACCCTTTATATAAATCACAATGCAATATTTGTGTATTGTAGTTAGCTTCATTTATTTTGACTACCCTGTGGATTTGAAGGATTTGTTAAATATATACTTTTCTCCTTTGATATGGTTGTTTCGTCTCTTGGGAGGCTGGTTGGGAAAGCAGCAGCTCGAACCATTTCCAGCACAAAGTAACTGATTTCATCCTCGGGTAAAAACAACTAAATGCTGCACTACCCTAAAGCTTCAGTTGTGATCTGATTAAAATATGAGTGTTCTGAAGATAACAATCACCAGAAAGAGGGAATGCCAAGTGTTTCCACTGAAAAGGTGGCAAACAATTATATCATAGCGAACTGACATTTGACTTACCGAGAAACACACATTTTAAAATGAAAAGTTAAAATCAAAAACAATATATTCAAAACTCTGGTGACAAAGGGCTTAGAAGGGCTTGAGATGTGTCTCTGCTCAGATGCACCTCATGCCTGAGTCAGGTATTCTGGTTGTTGTTGCAAATAAAATAATTTGTTTGCAAATATCTAGCTGGTCTAATAAAAGATATCACCTCGTCCATGGGTTTTGATTCCTCATGCATGAGGTGATTTACAGTTTCAGCAAGCATCACTGAAACCCCTTTGTGGAAAGGGCTTGATATAATGGCTTTATTTTTCCCTTGCTTGAAGTGAATGAAACACAAAACAAATCTCACTTAGGCACTATTATAAATGACATCAGTATGAATGATTTAGGTTTCTAAAACTTTAGCATTTCTGTGTTACTTACTGGTCAACTAACAACATGTGTTTTATCTACCATATAACAGAATGGTTTATACCATCACATTATTTTTTCTTAAAAATAGTCTGATCAAACTAACACACTTGAAATTAGGTCCCTATATATACATATTTACAAACCAAAATAAACGACTCAGTTTTCAGAGCATCTGAGCACTCAGAACACCTCTTTTTATTATAATTATGACTACTACTACTATTATATTATTGTTATTACTTTTATTTACATTATACCCTTTTCTATTCAGAAAGGCTCAGAGTGGTTTATAACAGACAAACAATCCACAGGGTAAGAAAAAACAGTAAGTCTAGCCCGAGTTGACACACTTAAACTTTATAACTCTACTCACACTCTGACTTCTCTGCCCAAGGCAGCAAACCCTCTGATCCATCCCAGCCCTGCTCCCCAAAATTGACAGAGAGCTACACCCCCATCCCTTTTATCTGCACGATCTCTCCTGTACAGGGTATAGCCATCTATACCTGTGGCCCAGTTGTAAGTAGAGTCCCACCAGGTCTCTGATATCCCTATGAGATCATAGTCTTTTTTGCTTAGTAGGAGGACCAGTTCCTTCTGTTTGTTCCCCAAGCTCCTAGTATTGGTGTACAGACATGCAAGTGTCCCATTGGAAGCCCTAGGCTTCCTTGCACTCCCTGGCAGACACCGTTCCAGGGCGGGGGTAGGTGTGGATTCCCTTGGGTGCCCTAACCTGCTGGCTATGCAGTAGTTGCCTAGTGGGCTTGCATTGGCGGTTATCCACCCAACCTCTGGTGGGCTTAGTTTAAAGCCCAGTCGAACAGGTCAGCCAGTCTGGTTGAGAAGAGCTTCCTCCCCAGCAGAGTGAGGTGGAGGCTGTCTCTTCCCAGCAGGCCGCTGCCATCCTCACCAAAGAATGTTCCTATCCAAATCAACCAAATCAATTCCAAATCCATGAGTCAGTCGAGAACTGGCAAACATCCTCCACCCCACCTGGGGCTTCAGATGTTTCCAAATCCTTTAGCAGGCATCCTACGTGCAGCCCCAAGCCCAGAAGTTTGGGGCTCAGATGTGCCCAGTTTTGTTTGGCCTCAGCCGTAAGTCTCCATGGGCAAGCTGGGGAGGAGTCTCCCATTCCCAAAAAGTGAGCATAAAGCCAAGATTTTCCCACTCAAGCAGCAAGTGGAAGGTTAACTATATATTACCTCCACAAGTACTACCATGTGTCAGAAGCAGCCATTCCCAAGGGCAACTAAGACAACCACCTTGGTGGTCACAGTGGAGCTCTATCACAAGTATAAGTTACTACAACCCATTTGAATAGTAGTGCCTACTGCTGGCAGCTCTGCCCTGCCCCACCGCTGTCTCTTTTCCCACTTATGGTAACCTACTACACTGCATGTATTTTGCTTCCCCTTCTCTCCTACAACTGAGCTGCACCTTTCTTTCCTCTTTCCATTGATTCCTGTTTATCTGCTTTAAATGTCTGGCAAACATCACTAAATGGGGCCCAAAACTGTTCACCCAGAATCCCTTTCTTGAGGTGAAACCAGACCAGGCTGCCCTCCAATAATCAGATTCTATACCTAGAAAATTTTATCAAGTTTATAAATTAGGCCAGATATACACTGAGGAGTTGGATCTTTTTCTCATCATTCATTAGTATCATCCTGACAGTCTCTCCCACGGGAATCTACCTATGGATTTAAAAACAGGGAGAAAAAGGTAGCATGGATGTTAGCTAATGGTAACAAAGAAATTTGAGGGGTGGGGGATGCAGAAAGGGATTGTGCATGAAGGAGATGGGCTAGGACTGAAAGACTAAGGAAAAAAAAAGGTGGGGGACAGAGTAATAGAAAGAGAGGAACTCAAATTAAAACCAAGGTAGAAAAGAAAATGAAAAATAAAGCATCTGGAGGAGAGGTTTGTAGGAAGAGAATTAGGGAAAAGATGATAAAATACTAGACAAAAGGGTAAACAACAACAGAGAGGAAAAAGTGGGAAAGAAACAATGATGAAACCAAAATGACAGTAAATGTTTTATTAAAAATGTTAGGTGATGATAAACTAAGGAATTTAATCAGAGTTCAGCTGTAAGCAATTATATTTTATATTCCAATGCTACCCCAACTGTCAATGTTGTTCCTTCCCTCTGCAAAATGACACTTAGCATTAACTTGTGAGTCCAAGGGCACATCTATACTGAAATTAGTGCTCCTGAATAAACCGTGGTGCAGTTCGCACTGGAGTTTATTGTATCCGGCTCAGCATTTAGACATGTGTCTGGGACTGCAGCACGTTGAGCTTGGCCAACACAGCCCTGGTTGGCAGGGTGCCCGGAGACCAGCCTGTCAGCCCAGAGCTGCTCCACCCTGACTCAATGTGCTGCAGAGGAGCTGGCTAGAGCAGGCAGCCCCCGCACTGTAGCACCCTTGTGCCCCAGCCAGCCCTAGTCTACACGTGCATTAGGGTAGAGTAAATGACTCTACTATAGGATAGTACTTGTATCAGGCAGCAATCTCCAGTGGAGTTAATCAGCTTACTCCAGCCTAATAGCGTCACACATGTAGATGGTGATGCGTTACTGCAGAGCTACTTAGTCAACTGCAATAAAGCACATGTGTAGATGCAACTGTGGGGGCATGAGTACTGGAGACAAGAAAAACACAATGAAACACGAAGACATTTTTGCAAGCCCTAAGCTCTGTTAGAGATTTTGTTTGCACATGCCAGAAACATCCTCTGCAGTGTTATACCAAACTTAGTAATGGTATCATAGAATCATAGAAGTAGGGTCGGAAGGGACCTTGTAGATCTTCAAGTCCGACCCCCTGCCTAGGCAGGAGAAAAACTGGGCTCAAATGACTCCAGCCAGGTAGGCAAGATGATACTAAACATGGTTCCTCCATGTAAAAGCTGCTGTAAATTGTCCTCCTTTTCTGAAGAAAGACAGGAATAAGACTTTTGCAAGACATGACTGGAGTGAACTTTAAGCACTATGTAGAGTGATCTGCACAACTCCTGTCATCAATTACTCTGACACAAGCTCTTTTGTCTTCAATTTTATAATAATCAAATTCTCTGTCCTGCCTGCCTCTCATGCCAAAAAGCAGTTTACAGATTTATACCTTGAGAATAAATATACCAATATACTTAATTATGAAACATCACTTCAGACTTCATCAATAAAAAACATACCTGCGGTGTTTTTATTATATTATTTTATGATACAAAATAATCACAATCTTTTATCTTAAACAATAAGCATACATTATTTTTCAAAACCATTTCAAAACCAATGAACAAACCAAAATGAGGCAGAATTAGAAAGAAGATAAAATGGGCACATCTGTATGTGCGCATTTAGTGTGCAGTAACCAAAATTACTGTGCAGTACAGGCACATGTCTACACGTGCATGCCCATAATGCACAGTAAATATGGCAACTTATACCAACTTGAGTGTAAATTTGATACCTGCATCATGCAGGTATCAAATTTATGCCCGATTAATTATTGTGCAGTAAGGCACATGTAGATGCCTTACTGTGCAGTAACACTGTGTGTGTAGACTAACTTAGGACTAACTTTAGTCCCAAGTCAGACAACACACAGCATTAACATGCTTTAATGTCTGGACATGTAGACACCAGCCTATTCCTGCTTACTGTGCAGTAACTTACTGTGCAGTAAATTTGAACTGGCATAAATGCACATGTACACACACCCAGTGGGGGTCAAATAGCAGGTTCTATCTCTACCTATTTAAAATATCTTGTATTTGTAACAGAAAAACAAAAACAATAAAAAAATAACAGAAACTGGAAAAGAAACCCCCAAGCATTGTATTTGTGAAATTCCTAGATTTATTCTTAAATTGAACCTTTCCAGTTTGGATCATTTTTTCTCTCTATCCAATTCTTCTTTGGGATTTGAAAAATCATAAATACTTACACATCTTAGACCTGATCTTTAAATGGAGTCAATGCACCTATACCATTTTAGACTAATGAAGGGTCTGTCCAATTAACTCTCTAAAACAATAAAAAACCCACAACCACCACCTTCCCTTTCTTTCCTACACAGGTTTGAACTGGCTGTTTGAAGTCTTCTTTTTTTAAACAAATGCATCACATGTTACAAAACCTGCTTGGCAACTGCTTATAGAGACAGGTTCTAAGTTTCCAGTAGAGCAATATTCAAAGATCTTACTCCCAACCATTTACTGCAAAGTATTTATGCACTCTAATCACAAGATATTTAATTAGACATTCACAGCTGCTTTATTTATTTATTATTAAAACAATCTTATTATTAATTGATAGAAACATCCTATGATTTTATTCAAGGGCAAGTACAATCATTTTACTAAAATCTTCTAAATCCTTTTAGAAACATTTTACTGTATAGCACCCACCCATCTTGCTTGAGGTAACCCATTGAACTTGATAGTTTGCAAAATGCATTCTTCTATAAAGTAGATAAATGAATAAAAGCCAATTATACACTGACCTTCACTTTTATAACAGTCAAAAATATTATTGACATTTTAGAAGCCTTGTCTGCAAACACTCACAGAAAAAGAAAACAAAAATCTAAGTAGCTTGAATTAAAGCGTTACATTTTAGAGACGTTGAAATTCCTTCTCTGGCTTGACCTAATGCATAACCTTTTTCAAGTGGTATGTATAACTAGACCATTTCCAGCAGTTCAGTTACCACTACAGTGTTAGTGACTGAGGCAACTTACATGACTCCTCAATACCTCAATTTCCTCCATGTACAACATGCTCTGAAGTTTGATGAGACTAGATCAGACAAGTCAGAAAATGTCCCTGAACCTATCAACTGTGCACTGATTCATTACAGAGAAGTCATCAATTCCATATACCAGTGGGGTTCGTGACTGTTACAGGTAAGGAAATCTGATGGCATCTGGAGTATACCTCACAAAACTAACAAAGGGTGATGAATCACATTAAGAGGACATCACTGATTAAGAAAGAAAGAAAGATTGGAAAAGTGGTATACCCTGCATTGATTATCTGGTTCCTGACATACCAATATAAGGCAAAGATAACAAAATCAACTGATGGTAACAATTTTAATGGGAATAGAGTTACTTGTATATTCTATACCACACTATAACTAAAGACTCTCTTGGAAAATATTATTAATAGCAAATACACGTAATGCTGCCTTCCTTATAGTGTTATCTTACTTGGTTCACTACTGCTCAGAATTCTGCAAAATATACTAGTTGCTTTCTTAGAGAAAGTGATATTATATTATGCATGTCTCATTTAATATCTATCTACAGTTGTGGTTTTCTGTAATTTTGGATGACTGATATTAAGACATTGGTTTTGCCTACATTGTTGTGTCCCTACAAAAGAGCCATCACCTTGACAGAGCTACTAAAGTTTGAAATGTGGTAATCAATATCATCAGGTTGGACTGGGGGGGAGGAGAAGGGAATAAACTCAAATTTCAAGATGAACCTGTATTATTACAAAAGCACACTCCCCATTCCTGACCAATGTCTATTCTAAGGTTAAGACAAACCTTTGGCTGATACCCTGCAAAATTCAGAGTGGGATTTCAGCAAGTCTGTGAGGGTACATCTACCCTCATGCTGCACCAGGGAGTGCTACCACCAACTATGATTAATTACATTCCACTCTAACATATCAGTACCTACCAGAAGCCCTCAAAACTCAAATTGTTGTCTTGTAATAATTCTGTGTATACTGAGATAGAGCATTCCCACTTAACACCTGAGGAAACTAAGGCACAAAATAATTAAGTGATCTACCTAAAGTTATACAAGCAGTTTGTGAGAAAACTGGGAAGTATAACTCAAGTGTCTTGGTTCTCACACATGGGCCTTACATACGTTTAGTAAAAGCAAGGTTTAACTTAAATTTGCTTCTCTTGCATTATCTGAATATGCACTGGAGTATGCCTGCTGCTTTTGCACAGCAGGCCAATTGTTTTAAATAACTCTAAGAGGTAAAGAGGGACTAAGCTTAGCAGCTTTAAAAATATATGCATATTTGCCTATTGTTTCTCTCCTGCTACTGCTTTTGCTACACCTGCCCTATCTCTTTCCTTCTGGATTTGTATTCAGTAGTTCAGGCAATTTAAGACTAACAATTTGAATGACAAATTTGAAAGAAAAGGCAATCCAGTTTTCTGCTACTTTTTTCTATAGCAACAGAGTTTGAATGGATGGGGAATAGATGACCCTGGTCCTTTTACATCCCCCCCTTTTTTCCAAAGCAATCTTTTTATTCCCCTCTCATTTTTAATTCGGCCCATGCACAGTGGATTAGCATAACATCTTTTTATGCTTTGAAGGGTTACAACTGTAATCGCTTCACCTCATCACATTACTTAGAAATCCTGTCTCCAGAGGAGTAATTCGATTACTCACAACAATCCAACTTTCGCCTAACCAAATAGAAATTCATTATAATGCTGAGCTGCTGCATCAGTTTATTTTGAGGGATGAGAAGAAAAAAATTATAAAATCAGAGATGTGAATGGCTGGCATGGAAGGAAGAAAACAATTCTTTCCTAACAAAAGGCTCCCAACAAAGGACAGAGTAACCAGCAGAAACCCTTATTCCCACTGGCACAGTGGTCTCAAGACTAGTAATGACCTATACTTTGCAAAGCTGGGGGAGGATCTTTGTGTGTGATGAAGGAGAGAAACAGCACAATCTGCCTTCCACTGGTCCTTTCTCAGTAAGAGGAACCCTGCTTACAATGCAAGCATGTATGACAAAAACTTCAGGTGGGAACTGTTTTAGCTGTTGCACAAGCTGAAAAACTAGCCGCCGGCATCTTGTTCCAAGGGACACACTAGTGTATGTGCGTGTGTGTGTGCATACGTGTGTGTGTGTGTGTGTGCATGTGTGTTATACTGAGGGACACACTAGTGTGTGTGTGCGTGCATGCGTGCGCATTTGTTGTACTTATGTATATTTAATGTCTATTCTTCATTACTCAGCTTCACTTTCCAAAACAGTTTTTACAGTAAATGTCATATGAATAAATGGATGCATGACACAAAAGAGAAAAAGCCACAGTGTTCCTAGCTAGATACTGTGGCGATAAGGATAAGAAAAAAAATGAGAACACTGTGGCATCTCCAAATGACTTCCAGTTGTCCATATGCCCAGAAGCATAAATCTAAGAAAAGCTTTGCTGATTGTGGCACATAAGGATAGCACTTGGGGCACTCGCACAGATGCCACAATGATGCCTTCAATTTAGTAGCAGAACATTTATGTTTTATAAAATGATCTAAGGTGCCCAGATATAATGGGATGAGTTGTAGAAGACAGCATTTCTTATGTTTAGGAGGGCTAGGATTATTAGGATCCAGCTGACAATTCGTTAGGCGTTAGAATAGCTTGGGACTGTTTTTAGCTTTCCAAGTCCATTACTATCTGTTTGATTTTTAGTTTTACAGATTCCTGAGGATTTTAGAACATATGGGTGGTATTAAGACCATTAAGGATTTATAAATATGAATCGTGATAAAAAAAGACACACAAGCTGAAATATATACAGGGCTACATCTAATCCAGATTCACTCATGGTCAGTTTTAATTGCAGATGTACTCATGTACCTTCAAATCCCTGCCACTTTTTTATTTCTCCACTGCTTGCTGTAAATAAGTTACAATATTAGCTTTAATAAGAATTCACCATCAAAAGCAGAAGGTATTTTTCTTCACAGGAAAAAAAAAAAAAAAAGATCTTCAGTACAAATAACTCAGGAATAATTAGAAAAGACAACAATACAGACCACAATGGGAATAACATCTTTTTTATTTAGTAGAGAACTTCTGTCAGAAAGCTTGCAAAACATCATGTTTAAAGTGGATGATGATTTAAAAACAATCCACAGAGAACACAATGCTTTTGGGAAAGATACAAAAAAATGTCAAAACAAACACGGAAATGTGCATTAATATTTTATATCTCCCGTGGAAAAATAGCAACATATCTTCAAAGTTGTTTAACCAACTTGAAAATAGGCTGCAGAAATGTGCACATCACAAGTGTAATTCTAGATGACTTCTGTTTACCAGATATGATATAAGTATATTTCAGTGCTCTTAATGGTGATGGCTTTTACCCACTTTTCTGTAAAATATTTAGTTATACATCCAGTCAGAAGATAAGGGGAGAATGGTTTTCAAAATTTGTGTTAAAACTTCTGTGGTGAGATGCATCTAAAACCTTAAACTGTCTGACAACAATATCTTTATTTTAAAACAATTTTACAAATTAATGATCAAGAAAAACATTAGTATGAAGGGGAAGGTTTTTAAAAATTCTGTAGTGTATCTTATATTTAATAATTTGTCACTCTCTCTGTCTCAAAATTAATATATATTAATTCATGGTTAAGAAGCATCATCTCTGTAATGTCAATCTTCTGCAGACAACTCAAGATATTCTAAATTGGTCCTAATTACCGTAACAATCAGTGAACATCACAGAAAATGATTAAGGCTTAAGAAGAAATGGGAAATATCTAAAATTCCAACCTACTACTTAGGCAAGAAAAAGGCATATTGTGATTTAAATAGCATAATGTGGTATTATATTTCCATTCAGCACAGGAAACTGGTAACAACTCATATCTTTCACTTCTGAGTCCCTTTAAATCAGTTCTCTAGAAATGAAGTTATTACTATCCAGTAGGTTATGTGAGAAAGAAAGGAAAGAAAACACTAGTGACTTGATACATTTTCTAGGGTGCTCTTCAGCATCACAGTGGGCATTCAGACCTCTGTTGGTCATATCTATATGCATGCCAAGAACTGAAGGATACTGAACCCCTTGAGGTTCTAATAGTAATATGGGGGTGAAATACACTGCTAGGTAATAAGGCTTGAAGAACTACTGCAAATTATGTGTTGTTGATAAATAGACTCCAGTATAATCAAATCACCTTCCAAATCTAGCATAATCACTAATGTTATTTTTAACGAAAAAAGAGAGGAAGAAAATAAATGTTAACCACCTACGAAGATGCAGAAATATTGATGAAGCTAATTGAAAAATAGAAGCTATTGTTGGATTATTTACTTGCCCACTTAAAGCAGGGTGCTCATTCTTTTTTGAAAATATGCTGAAAATCTTATCATTTTCATAACTGTGATGTGGGTCAGTGGAGATACCAAAGCTTGGTGCAGATACACATAACAACTGAGCCATACCAAAGCATCAATGATTGGGAGCTGGTTCACAATTCTGCAAGGTTCTGTGATTTCAACACCAGGGGGTGGGAGTGAGCCCCTAGCCCAGCATGCTTCACAGGAGGTGAGGGGTTGGAGTGCTTGCACCCATATTTTGGTGGTCCCAGGGGCTGGATGACCTGTGCCTAGTGGTGTATTCACATTTTCTGCTTTCCATTCTCTCCTAAACGTGAGTTCAATAAATATCAATATCTTGCAGTTGCTGAAAGTTTGCAGTGTGCTTGCCTGACTTGGGGTTGGGGGGTTCCTGGACTTACACTTTTTGGTTCTCAGGAGATGGAAGAATGGGGGCAGACACAATGAGTGGTAAGTAAGGATACAGTTGGTTGTTAGAAAGATAAATATGACTGAACAAGCAGGGCGAAGGAGATAATTAAGTAAAAGAAAAGTGCCAACAAAAGTGGGGAAAAAAGGAGCTAGTATAGTTCTGGCTGCATACCAGAGTGGCCAGTTGTAGCAGCATGGGAAGGTATGGGAAGATAAGTTAGGAGCCATGTGGACTGGGATGTCTGGATGATTGACAAGACTTCTTCTAGACTCTTGTGTGAAGGGATGGACATATTGGTTAAGACATGGTGTCCTTAAGCTCCATCAAAATGAAGTGCTGGTATGTTTATGTTAACACTCTCTTGAGAAACTAATGGCTCAGATAAGAATTTAAATTTACACACGAGATCCTGATTCATGGAATCATTAACAGTTAAGTCCTTGTTGTTCATAGTCTAAAAAGTCAAATGATAAATTTGCTAAACATGGAGAATTGCTTGTTTATGATCTAAGAGCAATGTTCCACAGACTGGGGTGTTTCTTAACTAAATCACATATTATTATTTAAAGCTCAGATGTAAGGCACATCCCTGCACTGACTTCTCAAAAGATAGTTCTTAAAAATATTTACTATTTCCCCCTTCTTTTTTTCAGTGTATAAGAATGCAATAAAACTAAAGTACATCCCAGATCTCTAAAAAGATCTGCTCAGCTTTCTTATCTATGCCCCCCCTACCTTTCAACAACGGATACACAAACAGTCTCCAAATGTATGCACACAAATATATATATATATACATATATATATATATATATATATATATACACACACACACACACACACACACATATTTCTTCATGTTTATGAGCTTCTACAAAAACTGTGTGGTTCATCATAACCATAATGCATTTGAATTTTAACTATTTAAAAAAAGAAAAAAATAGTAGATTACTTCTCTTTAGAGGTTATTCAGAGCAAACAATTAACCCTCCATAATGGCAAACTTTATAGATCCAGATATGCTCATTCTAATAGGAATTGATTTCCCATATTATCGTCATCAAACTTACAGCTATTTCTATGTAGTGTACAGTGCTGAATTAATTTTAAAAGCAAGAGGAGAAATCAGTATATTTGTAACCAGATTCTGTTGCTTGCAGTAATAACCAACCATCTGTTCAGATATTCAAACACAGGATAGTAAAGGACTAGAAAGTTCAAAGGTTGGTAGCAGCACAGAGAGGCTTTCACCTCTAGGTCTCTGCATCTCGGCCAGTTCAAGTCACGAATCCAATCCAACCCTGCCTTTCTATTTCTACAGAGATGCGGTGAGAGTGAATGAAGAATGAAATGAACTATATCACATACAGGAATCATATTACTAGGTTAGGGTGGAGAG
Source organism: Gavialis gangeticus (assembly GCF_001723915.1). Taxonomy (NCBI): domain Eukaryota; kingdom Metazoa; phylum Chordata; order Crocodylia; family Gavialidae; genus Gavialis; species Gavialis gangeticus. The sequence continues at coordinate 7,374,119 of NW_017729026.1, read as the reverse complement.
ACAGTATTAAGGTACATTCATCTTGAATACTCTGACAATACTGGACCTGTTTCTCTCTATAGCAATGACTCTCAACCTTTTTGGACTTGAGGCACCCTGACTAGATTTAGGGCAGCCTTCCCTAACCATTGTGAATTGAGTGGCACCCAATTTCAAACACTAATTTAATCAGGACTGATGGTAGAGGTGATGTCTTTTATTAGACCAACTAGATTTCTGCAAAAAAAGATATCACCACTACCATGAGTCCTGATTGCTTTTGCCACTAGACCAATATGGCTACAACCTGGAATGCTAATTTATACATGACAGTCCTTATCTCCTTGCAGAGAGGCAGGGAAATGGAGGAGGGGAATAATCCAGGCAAGCCTGAGCCAGGGCTTATCTGCTTAATTGATTTGCTTATTGCCTCACACCTTGGTTATCTCGTCACTCTTAGGGGAACCTTCAAAGGACCTGGCTGCACCCCAGGGCACACCACCACTCTGGTTAAGAAATCATGCAGATGTAAGACTCTGGTATTCAGGGCTTTCACTTCAACATATTCCACAGACACTTGAAACATGGCAAAGAATGGCAATTCTCTCAAGGGGCAGTGGGAAAAACAAACTGAAGGATTAACATGTAAAATTCAATCTCCTGGCCAAGCATAATGATCAAGAAGATGAACAAAGGCTGGGAACTAGCCAAAAGTCTTTCTAAATTTTGGAGTAATGCCATATTCTGATCCAGTCAGGACTAGATCTTTACCAGGGACAGGAAGTGAGAAACACTAAACAGCTTGTTAGCTATCTAAACAGAAAATCTCCTTATGCCTGCAGAAAATAATGATTACAACATTACTGATGCTCAAATTTGTTATAAGATCCTATAGAATACAACATGCAGGTGATCCTGTTTTAATAGATTCTGAAGAATTGAAAACCAGATTAATGCTTAACTTGATGTTTATTCAACCAGTTCCCAATATGATCTATCAAGCAGACAATCGAACCTTCATGTTTTTAATGTACATAACAGTAATGTATACATTAAATATGCTATGATCAGCATATCACCATATGAAACAATAAACAGTAAGGGTTAGTCAGATACTGTATTTACTTGCATCCTGTGAGCTGGTTTAGAATGGTTCATTTGGCAGGGGATGGAGCTGTGGGGGGCAGCACAGGGCAGACTGCTGGGTGTGTGCGCATGGGGGTGGAACCTGCTCCAGTGCCTGCCCACCCTTTACATTTTACTCCACTCCAGTCCCTCCAACACCACTCACCTGAGCTGGGAGCTGCTGCCACTTTTCCCTGGCTGGGCTAAGCTCAGGCCAGGCTGGGGCCACACTCCTGCTGGCTGCCCCGGAAGAGCAGAGCTGCAGGGGAAGGCTAGCAGGGCCAGGGGGTGGGATATGTTGGGAGGGCAGGCTGCAGAGGGGAACAGGGGGCAGGGTGCAGATACAAGCACAAGGGGCATGTAGCAAGGGGACACATGGTGGGAGCAGGTATCAGGGAAGGCAAATACAGAGGGAAATGGGACAGTGGAGCAAGAAGCAGGGATCTGGCCCTTCATCTCCCACCACAGCAGCACAGGTATGAATTTAAGATGACCTTCCACTAATTAGATTCTAGACACGGAAAATTATAACACATTTATCATTTTCCATGTTTAAAATCCAATGAATGGGAGAGGCAGGAGCACCTGAAATTTGAAGTGGTCTTGGATTGGGGTAAATGTTCCTGTAATTACAAACATGGATCTATCCTACAAGAAATTTGTATGTCAAGGATTACAGAAACACCGTGGGACAAAACAGGTGATACAGTGTTTTATGCGTCATTGGACAATACTCTCTCTCTCAAGACAAAACTGAAAAAGTGGCCTTCTAAACAGGCGTAGATGGTGGTATCTTTCTCCCCCAAATGTTTCAGCACTCTGGAATACCATATTTTGGAAATGAAATAGGGACACAGAGGCAAAGAATATAGGGGCATTGATAAAAAGGAGGGCAGGGAATGCTGAAAGGAAAAAAAAGGGAGGCAATAACAAGAGAGACTTAACAAAAAGTGGGAATGGAAGTCAATAGACATTTTTTTAACCACTTCTTGCAAGGGCTACTAGATGGCAATACCCATCTAAAAAAGTAATTTTAATAGTACCTCTACTTTAAGAAAATCAAGGATTACCAATCACACAGAGAAATCAGAAGGTAAGGGGTATTATACTTATGGAATAACTTAAATTTCTTAAACTTATGACTGTATCCTATTGGCAACAACAGATGGAACAGATTCAGTACCCAAAGTCTGATATGCAGTAGAGAATCACAATGTCTTCTGTATATGAAAAATGTTAACAACTTCACACAATTCAGAATCTAGCCAAGTGTGGCTTTTTTCTTACTGTCATTGTTGGCCTAGACTTGGAACTATAATCAAAACAAACCTTCATTTCCTATCTACATTCCCTCAAAATCCTATTGACCCCACTATCACACTTAGTTTATGCAGGTCCTTTTTCTGTAATTATTCTATGCTTTACTACAAAACTGGGGTGCTATTTCAAACACAGAAATAAATTCCACATTCTCAGAATATGCAGGGAAAGGACCAAAGACTTGAAATCGCTTGTGTTCACAACCATCCTGGAATTCAATACAATCAGTGTGCTCTGACAACATTAAGTGTCTCATACTTAGCTGATGGACAAGTTTATAAAAGGAGATTAGAAATAGGAACAAATGTTATGCAGAGATTTGTTATCATCACTTCAGAAGCATGCAAGATGACTTCTAGGCCTTGCTCTTCATTGCTTGTGATTATGTGATGTGTATATCAGAGTAATTTGATTTCACATTACTTACCTCAGGCAATGCCCCAAGCATCAAAGGTATTAAGTAATTTAGAGTTTACTGTTGTTATTTTTGGAAGGAATTCTTGAGTTGCAGAGACCAGCATGTAATGAACAAGCAGCAAATGCAGCTCTCCTGCCAGGTCTCCTAAAATAAAATGTGTGGCATATATTCCCTCTGAAACCAATTTGAATACACTAGCGTTGTTCATGCATATTACATTAGCTTCAGACAATCAGGTGATTTAAATGTATCCCAGTTACCTATATGGATTAAATGAAAATCCCTTACTTGGATCAATATTTAGAAAGCTGATGGATTCCATAGTATCCACACAATCCTCATTTACACCAGGGTGACTTATTTATGGGTCTTGAACGTGAAACCACACACACACATCCACCCACCCACCAAGAATGCAGGGGAAAACCAAGATGATGGCATACATATATTCTATTTCCTTCTCTGTATGTCTCAAGCAACTTGGTAAAGAATTTGCCTCCAAGAGATGAAGGATGGTGTTATGCAGAAGACCATGGAAGCTTAACAAAGTGTTCTCAAACCTTTTAAATGAAAGCAAGGATGTGGATTAGGAAATGCCTTCTTGTTTTCTAAATTTAGAACACTGCACAAAGTTCAAACATCTAAGACAGTGATACCTCCAGAAATCATTAAAGAAACAGTGATGCAAAAATAATAATTACAGCAAGATGACCTTCATTAATATATACTTTAGGTTTAATATCACAAATTAGGAATGACTCAGAAACAATGAAATATCTGAGCATCTTTTGGTCCTTAAATTCACCACTACTTGGAGCAGGCTTAACTGCTATAAATGCCCATAAGAGAAGAAATATGACTGTATAATCGTGATATATTCTGATTTACAGCCTCTGAAGACCTGATTCAAAGTATGTGGAAATCCATGCAAGAATTTTCATTGACTTCAATGGCCTTTAGATCAAGCCCCAATTGTAGTAAGAGTAAATTTAGTACAATAATCACAGTGGACCAAGTGCATATTTTAAGCTCAGATGCTTCCTTCTGGACTTTTTCATTTCCAAAAAAAAAAGATTAAGGCAGTCATGTTATGTTATTTCTGAATCATTTCCAGATGTGTGTCATTTCAGTGGAATTTTCATCCATCTGCATGGACTGAGCATGCATACAGACAGACGGGTTCTGAGATGTTGCCCACGTTAGTGACAAACTGAAACTGCAGAGAAAAATAGTTCCTTTTTTAGGGGATAGTGGTAAAGTTTATATTTTATGACTTTAAAAATGTTGAACTATACTTATTCTGTTTAAACATGATGGGAATGGAGCTGGCAGCCCCCAGCATCTCTTCAGTTTATTTCTTGCCATAGTAGTTTCCCCCCAAATTAATTTTGTTTATTTTTCTTCTATTGCTGTAATAGTTAGAACTTACACATAATACCAGTGTTAGTATTAATATCAAACTTGACACCCTAATAACTAACGATTAGTTTAAAATGAATTGCCTCATTCATTCACTGCTTATTAACAGCTCAGTTGTCCCATCTGTCCCCTTAAAAATCAAGTTACATGCTAAATAATTTGAAGTATTACTTCTCTTTGGCTCAGTTAATCTAGTTTTATTTCTTTTGGAGCCAACAAAAATTAAAATGATAACATGAGATGCCATCCTACAGTATGCTAGCTAAACCTCACTTCAAATTTGTGCCCATTCATACTCCAAAATGTATGGAAATCCAAGTGAGATTGATCAGTAATCAATGTATTTGTTAGTTCTGTGCATCTTTGTCCTGTTCTGCAGCTGATGTCCATTCAGTCATCTTCTAATGACTCATATGTCACTACTTTGGTTAAGCAGGTTCAAAGATCATTTATTCATTATACTGATCTAAATATTTTCCATGCTGTGTTAACAGTTGAGCTCTGCCCTTTAAATTAATTTTGAGAACTCATTTTTTGGAAACTAATTTGCAGAACTTTAGTGTTAAAGGTTCATTTTCTCTTCCACTTCCATAATTAAAAAAAACCTATTCTTTGAATCTCCATACCTCAAAATATTTTCGTTGCACCTGAAAGAGACACCAGTGCCTTTTGTTTAAATAAGAAAACAGGTGAAGAATACCAAGACTGTAGACTGTATACACTACTGACCTAAAAACCTAATGGGACAGAGAATTATTTTTTTTTAAATAAAGCAAGCCAGATGACAGAGTGATTGGATGCTGAAGGTTTACCAGAAAAAGTTTAGTGCTTTAGCAGTGATTTGGCATCACCTTTTACATGAGTTCATGTTCCAGTGCATTCTGTTATTTAGGAAATGTAAGAGAACATCGTGTCCAAAATACTGAGTACAAGGAAATGAAGACACTGTGATTTAAATTTAATGGCCCTCATTAGTCTGGTATCAATAAAGAGAACTAGTTAATCAATGCAGCTAGGAATGAGGAGTCTCTGGAAAGCCCAGGTGCAAAATCTTTGGGCTACAGAATCTTAGTATGAAACACATTATGAAAAAACTGCTGAAGCAAGTAATTAGTCACTAGAATAATTTCACTAAGAGAGTTAAGTTAGCAAATATTCTGTTTTTCAAGGATATGAACTGCCTCAGTGCAAAATTATGACATAGCAAGCATAAAAAAATCATATTTTTACCAACTCTTTATCTAGACAGTGTAAAATAACAGCTCTAAACTGACAGACCATGCAGCCTGTGAAGTCAAAACAGAATGATTAGCTGCAACCAGTCCTTTGGTTTAGGAAACAACAGACATCCTGGCTGCATATCAAAAACATTTAACACATTAGGAGTTGGCAACCTTCTGCCACAGCCTGTAACACCACAATTCTCCACCCCCCGGATTACCTAAGAGACCTGTGCTTACTTTTGCCAGATTAAAGTGGACAGTGGTTATGGAAAAAGTTTAATTTGGCAGTGCCATAGAACACAGCAGGAAGGGCTGGGCAGCCAGCAGATGTCGCAGAGGGAATAAATGGAACCAGACAGACAATAGGACTCTGGCTTTTTCTGATATTATACGAATCTCTCCTTTACTTTCTCCCTCGTTTCAAAAAGCCTTTTGAAAAATACCTATACACATGATGGAGTTCTGCCCTGACGTGCTAATTAGCATGTGTCAAAGCAGACTTGATTAATAGAGTCTGCTGCAAGTCTGATGGAGTGTGCTAATTAGTGTACTCCAGCAGCCTTCGTGACGCATGCATTCAGCAAACCCACATTTCAAAACAGCAACAGGGGTGCTTTAACTAAAGCTTAAGTTTAGTTAAAGCACCCCTGCCACCATTTTGAAGTGCGGGACGCTGAATATATATGATGCTGCAGGTGCTTTAATTAAAGCGCCCTCTCTCCACCCCGAGTATGTGTATAGATAACCACTGAGCCTGGCTGAAACAGTCCTGGGCTGGCAGGCTGAACCTCTGGGTGTCCTGCCAGCCGAGGCTGCTGCAAGCTGATTCAATATGCTGTGGTCCAAGTTCATGTGTAAACCATGCGCCCAGGAGCTTCCTGGGAGCAATAAACTGCAAAGCAATAAGCTCTGCAGCTTAATGTTGCCTATTAATGGCTTGTGTAGATGCACCCACTGGGTAGACCAAAATGACTTCTGATTTTCTGTAAGTGGATTCATGTCCATGAAATGAAATATTCTATGTGGAAAAGTTGAAGAGGCATTATGATCTGAGCATCCCAGTCACTTATTTTCTATAGCAAACTAAATAAATTGCTAAATACCCAAGTTATCCAGTGACAGCTTTAACAACTTTAAAATGTAAATTAATTTGATAATATTTTAACATGTGAACATGTTTCTTCTTTCAACGACCTTCCTAATTTTACTCCGGGAAACATGGCAAATATTTAATTTAGACATGTGTTGTAATACTATTGTATAAATGCATTTCAACTGAGGCACATATGAATTTATTTGAATTTGAAATGAAATTTTATCATAACATACTGGACCATGAGAAACTCTTAAGTTTTTCATTTCAAAATAAAGTTGTGAAAAATTAACCCTATTTCACAACGTTCGGTTTCCATGGTGGTACAGCCAAGACACGCATTGGCATACAAGAACTTCAGCCAACAACCTTTCCAAGCCATGGGCTGAAGCAGCGCCACCCCAGTTCCACATGGGTTCATTGGCTTCTGTGATTTGGCAGAGACAGGGAGTTTCCCCTGTGCCTGCACCAGGGCTAGGTTGTTGGGAACTGCACCTGTGCCACCTCTGCTTCTCCCAGCCCCTTGTTTCCCCGTTGGGTTGCAGTCACAGCTTCCAGCCAGTGGGGAGGTGAGCTGTGACTAAGCATCCACACTGCTGTTGCTTCTCTCTCTCCAGGCTCTCAGTTGTAGCACAGAAGTGGCAGCAGGGTAGACACAGCTTTCCTGGTACAACTCACCACTGGCTGGAAGCTGTGCCCATGCTGCTGCCAGGGAGAGGCTAGTGGGTGGGAGAAGGAAGCAACAATGGCAATGACGCAGCTGGAAGTTGTCTGGCCCCAGCACAGCTCCTTGCTACTGGCATGGATGACTGGTACCTCCTAATACTGGGAGAGGCACGGTCCCCCAGTGCAGCAGCAACCCGGAAGTGCCACTGGCACTTTTCTCAGGGGGTGCATGTACATCTGCCTGCATCCCCTATGCATCACCAATAGCTACAGGCATGGGCAAAGCCTTCAGGCTCTGCAGGTCAGATCCAGTCTGTAGACTATGTTGCCAACTCCTGTGCTAGAAAACAAGATTACTTTTTTTACCCCGCTCCTGCTTCATCCTATGGGCACTGGATGTTTATCAACAGGGGAATAAGTTCGCATAAGCAACCACTGATGGGAAACACACTCTGTAAATGTTGCTGTGAGGTGAGGTGCTAGGAGACAGTAAAATAAAAAGTAATATTTCATTTAATCTCTTCCTCCCCCCTTATAATCTAAGTGATTTACTTTCAGAGTTTGTTGGAATGGTTTCAGTAACATGCAAGAGACTGATTTACCCCCTTTTATACCTTTCTGAAACATTTACATACAATTGCCTTTCTATCCTGCTCTTGAAAACTTCCATGGATAGAAATTCCACAGTTTCTCCAGGTAGCCTGTTCCAATGGTAGACCATCCATATAATCAGAAAGTTCCTAATTTCTAATCTAAATTTCTCTTGCTGTATCTTGAGACCATTGCTCTTAATTCTGTCCTCTTTGGTTAAGGAAAACAGCACATCTCCATCCTTTCTGTAATTGCTCTACAGGGCAATTACAGGGGTGATTTGAGGAGAGATTTGACTATAATCAAATCTTCTCTACTCCAGACTAAATAGCACTAGTTCTTTCAGTTTTTCCGCATAAATGTTGCCTCCCAGGCCCCTAACTGTTTTTGTTGCTCTGCTCTTCTCTGTCCAGACATATCCTATTTGAAATGTGGGGCCCAAAACACGAAACAGCACTCCAGGTGAGGCCTCACCAGTGCTGAATAGAGTAGAAGAATCACTTCTCTTGATTTGCAAGTGACACTCCTGTCAATATAACCCAGGATGCTGTTTGCTTGTTTTGCAACAAAAGCACATTTCTGGCTCATATTTAGGTTATGGTCTACTGTAACCCCAAGGTCCTTCTTTGTAGTACTGCAGCTTAGCCAGTCATTCCTTAATCTGTATTTGTGCATGCAGTTATTTCTGATTTTTCCCATACCTAAATCATGGCAATATATGCACACTGGTACATAAATATTTGTTAGTGCAAATTAAGTTATTTTAATTCAAACAATTTGGTTGGGTAAACAAAAGAAAGCCGACTCTCGTTTAATTTTCACATAAGACGCAGCTCATCATTTGAGCTATCCTGCTCTTATTTCTTATCTTATTTCTTTTGCTGAAAATACTATACTAAAATGGTTTTGAGAAGTGTTTCTTTACTTTCCAAGTCCTGGAGGAAAGGACTTGTTGCAATCACAAAATAAGAACCATACATATCATAGTCTTAACTGTATCCAGTATTGGTCATTGGAAGCCATCAAAAATAGTGGCACCATGCTAATGTAAATTGTACCTGCCCATTTGTCCAGACCCACAGTTGTTTAATATTGTACATTACTGTGATTACAGATAGACACTGTTCAAGTAGAAGTCAGTCTCTGTGGAATACTGTTTCAGCATCCATAACATCTTTTCTCATTTACACTGCTGGAATTTATCAAACTCTCTCTAGTGTTGACACAATCAAGCAACTCTGAAATGAGGGGCTATAAATACAGTCAGAGCAGCAAATACTAAAATGCCAAACAAGTCAGTCCTCATTTGAAGTTGAAACATTTATTTTGAATGAGCACTCTGTGATTAAGCTGCTTGTGAGGTCAAGATAATTTACTCTGGCAACTAGCCAATGCCAGCCTGGGTACCAGTTGATATTAAAAATGCAAGCCTTCAAATCAACACTCTTGCCATGCCTATCATTTACAACTTAGCGGCCTCTTATTTATATATATTTACTAGTATGCCTTCATTTGAATTAAAAAATAACTCATATTCAGATTCCCAATGTTCAAGGTACTTGTCACAATAACAGACAAAGTTAAACAAGCATGCTTTTTACTCTGGAGCCTGTCTGTCTTCCTCCAGTACTCCAGCTGTTCACAAGCACAAGATCCTGCAGAGTACAAACGACTAAAATGAGCTTTACTCATTTAGTCTAAATCCTTCTTACTCTTGGAACAATATTGTCTTGGCCAAGTACCAAAGAATAGAGTGTAGCACCCCATCATATGTTAAGATTACCTATTGAGTTGCAGTATTTTGATGGCACTTTAACTGAGCTCCTATTCAAACACTCTGACATAGAAATGCCACATTTAATGAGCTCTGATGCAAGCAATAAAGCCCTTTTTTCTTGGGAGGGGGGAGTCTTACCTTTCGTAGCTATTCGAACACACTGAGTTTTAGTTTCCTGTTGAGAGGAAAAAATACAGAAAATGCAGTCAGTCCTGTTTCAACTTCTGCTTCACAATAGTTCTTGAACATGGGGTAGCTGAGCAATGTTGTGAAGGGTTCTCAGCTTATTTCTGGAGAATGATGGAGGAGGAAGAATTTTGCATCTACAAAAGCAGTGAGCTACGTAAAATGTTACCAATTCTTAAGCCTTCTATATATTGAGATTTATTTTCCCAGAAAAGAACCTGAACACGAAAATGCATGTACATGCACACAAATATTATTTAGTAGTTCATGCAAAGGGTGAGACTGCTCAGTAGCCAGAATAATTAATTGGTTTTGCCCACCGGCTTAAGTTAGGGAGGCAGTCTGTCACACTTGAAGTTTGGAATTTATGGTGCAAATTCTCTATGTGCCCTAAGATTCTATAAAACAAATAGTTTTAAAAATATACATATATACATATATATGAATATTTTAGTCTTCAAAATCTGTTTTAACAAGTATGTAGAAAATTATTAAAACTACTTTAATTTAACCAGTTCTGCTTATTTTCTTTGCAAAACACTGCATCTTTCCTGGGATATGTCTTCTCCTAAAAGTTTTCTTTATTTTTTCCTGATCTAATTCCCTCCTTGCAACACAAATTGCTAGATATGAACAAAATTATTTAGTTAAAAACACTTGAGCCAACTTCTTTGAAAATGTATTAGGTAAAAATAAGTGAGGCCATAACCTAAGGCTTTGACAAGTTTCAGTGCAGAGAGATTTCTCAGCTCAGGTAAAAGCACTATGAAATTCAACAACAGAATCTTAACCACATTTTAAGTACAGCTATTTTTGTGCACATGCATTTAAATTCTCTGTGGAGACCACAATGAGAGTTAACTCCCAGTCTGACAGAGCACTTATGCAAAACACCTAATTGTAAACATGTGAAGACTTAAAGTTGAGTAAATGCTTGAAAGTTTTGTAGATTAAAGGCCGTGCAGGTTATGGTAAAACTGAGACACACCAGAAATTGGAAATAAAAATCACCACAAAAAAAAGAAAAAATCTGTTGCAAAGCTTTTAAATCATGGCAGAGAAAACCACTTTACACTTACAACACCCTCTCTCAAACTGACGCTCAAAGAAAAACACATGATTAATTTCGCTCTCATTTTTTGTTCATTTCTGTCAAAGTACAAAAATAAAAACATGGATTTGTGGCTTTTTTTTTCATAATGGCTGTATTGTTTATATTTTCCACTCACTTTAAACTGTATAAGACAGCAACTGCCTGAGAACCTACCAACAAAACCTACTTTGATGGGGGCTAACAAAGCAATTAGATGAGTTAAATGTAGAAAATGAAGGAAAAGTGTATGCGGATGTGACAAGTACTTTTTCTTTCCCTTTGTTTGCTTTACATAAATCTCCCCTTCTGAAATATCCTCCAACCCTGTATGCAATTCAACAAATGAATGAATCTTCCCCAACGTGGCAAGTAATTTTCATACTTATAGGTAAGACTGTTAAAAGGGGAAAGTGACAGCGCCATTCATTAGCTGTGATCTCTTTAGCCACAGCAGAAATTCAAATGGAAGGGTACAAATGACTCCTATTTCTTTAGGGAAGGCCTCTGTGAATATTGCCTTTATCAATCTAGCTGCAATTTTCCTATATAGCAATTTTCCTTAATTACGTCCTTCCCATCCCTCCATACTGTATAATTCTTAAATTGAATTTTTAAGTATGTCAAGTTACTGTGCTGAACACTACGTCTGTGCCACGCACATCTTTCGCTTGACAACGGCATGGGGTTTGACGAGTTATGTTATTTTTCAAAACAGGAACCCCCCTTTGCAGTATTTAATTTTCTGTGTGAATACAGAATAGAACAGAGACAGGATCACAAACAGAGCATGGACATGGGGTTATTCACAACCAAAGGCCCTTTTTTTAAAAGCATTTTATTTAGTGTTGTGTGCGAGAGCCCTGAAAAGTTTCTAATGTTTTATTAGCCTGCTAAGCAACTTCATTCTATTTACCCTGCAAGTCTTGAGACTTGGGAGAAGAGCGGATGTTACTTACTGAGAAGGCAGAATCACACAGCTAAAATTATTTCATTCAAGCTATTATTCTGCAATGTATTGAATTCTCATCTAGTAACTGTTACTATGAAACAGGAGTCATGTGAAATATAAATGGCAGAGTGCCATACTGTTACAGTAGAGAGGACAGCACAAAGATTAGAACAGCATCACTGAATCAAACCATGTCTAATTTTCATAACCCCTACTTTCACCAAAGATACCTCCCCCCCCCCCAGTTATTTTCTGAAGGTCAATATGGTTGGCGCTTACCTTCTCAACACTGCTCATGGCTTGGAAATAGATATTGTAGCCTTTCCGAGGAGCAAGGGGTGGGTTCCAAAAGCCCTGGTAAGT
>NW_017729026.1:7348838-7356917 GCF_001723915.1 Gavialis gangeticus | reverse complement strand
ACCCCCCCCCCCCCCAGTTATTTTCTGAAGGTCAATATGGTTGGCGCTTACCTTCTCAACACTGCTCATGGCTTGGAAATAGATATTGTAGCCTTTCCGAGGAGCAAGGGGTGGGTTCCAAAAGCCCTGGTAAGTTCTGTTGTCACCAACAGTGAAAGGGGCTGGTTCAGGCAGGTTACCAGGGGGCAATTCAGCAGCAAAGTAATACGGGGAGCCTCCACTTAAAGCACTTTGGTACGTGACAGGGATTTGGTAGCATTCCATTGTGCCCGTTTCTCGCTTTGTTCGGTGTGGATGCAGCTCCTCAACAACAATCTGGTAGGCACTTTTAAAAGACAGAAAAAACAACTTTAAGTTCACTTGTGATGGTTTCTTTTTATGGTGCCCAAAACCATAAGACCCAATGGTAGTGCTTTTGTTTGAATGCACTGGATGCAGAACAGAAACAAAAGCTTGCCAAAGTTAGGTTAGTGCTTATGCAATTCAGAAATTGAAAACCTGACCCCATGCCTAACACCTTGTTTTAAAGATCTGAGCCATAGATTACCCACAGAAAAGTAAGAGCCACTAATTTTACATTATACCTATAAATATTTGATTTTTCAGACCCTTTCAGAACAGTTTCTTTCACCCTTTTTTTCCCTCTAAATACCCAAAGGAACAACACACATGCAAACTAACCCCTAAACGTCTCAACGTTTGGTATCCTTTGAAATTTTGTTAAGAAACCTAGAATGAATCTGACATTAACCACAGACATTGTAATAGATTAAGCTCTTTGTCTGATTTTCTGAAGCATTTGAAGTTAGCGTTTTCCTTTGAAATGATATTATAGAAAGCTCAGCTTCAAGGCCTGACATAATGACTGCCTTTAGGCTGTGCTTGAAGCACCAATTTGCAGTCGTCATATCATTAGAGACAGAATGTGCTGACAGGCTTCTGCACCTCTTGACCTTGCTGTGGCATCTATCTTGGCTCAGAGCTATGCAGATCTAAAGTACAAGTGACATACTGTAATACAAGCACAGATGGACAGAAATCTGTCCACTCCACCAAAATAGACTGCTTCATTTCTCTACAGTTGTCAATGATAAAATGGTACAAATTGCTGAAGCAGATGGCATTCAGCCTATTCCAACCCAAACCCACCAATACCTTACTTGAAATATCCCAAAGCTTGGTCACTTATCTAAATTACCTTCTTTATTTAGAGAAGGTAATTATAATTCTTCTTTCCCCTGTAGGGAAACTACATAACTACAGTATGTTACCAACTCATTACTAGCATCGGCTGTTCTGCCAGTGCACAACACAGAACACAAAGGAATTAAGGGAATTATTTGCTTAAAAAAAAAAAAGGAAAAAAGAAAACCAGAAAAAATGTTTTTTTGGTTTTTGTTTTTTAATTTTAGGTTTATCAAAAAGCCTATAGTATTCTATGAAGATACATCTGAAGACTCAAAGAATGAATCACTCAAATTGTCACTACTAGTGGGAAAATCTCCCTGGTCAAGCATAAGCAACTGCATTAAACAGACAAAACTGACTGTTTGATTCCTGAATTAAAGCCTTCTAAAAATCTAAACGGTAGGAGTGAAACTAGCCATGGTTCTGGAAGCGTCACTATGTTGCTATAGAGAGGAGGGAAGACAGCTGTCCATTTTTAGGATTAATGGGTAAGAGTTAAATAAATAACTTTATTCATTCTCTTTATTGCTATCCTAGAAAAGCTAACAGAAGCAGTAGCAGAGTTGTAGCATGACCTTGGGTTGTGGAGAGAAGGAAAGGAGAAGAAAATAGGATACTTGTTGCTCATACTTTTCAGGAAGATACAGGAAACTAATGTTCTCATTCGTGGTAACCAAGAGATAAGGAAGAAAAGCCCCTTCCCTTTCAAAGTAGCTGAGCTGGATAAGATAAAATTCCTCTGAAAAATGAAGAGAAAAAAAAAACAGGGAAAGTCTCTTCATTTGCAGAAACCTGGGTTTCTCTACATGGACTGGACTGGGGTTGTAACCTATTATCTTCCATGCTAGCCTGTAACTGATAGCTGTCTATTTAACATTAGCTATTAACTTAAAAAATCATCTGATGAAGGAACTTCTTCCACAAAATGCCTGCATAAAATAATTCTTCTACCTTCAGTCTACTCTGTTCACACTAGGAAAGAAGCTCAGTGCATGGATATTTGCCAAAGCTGACAAGATCCAGGGGTGGACCCAGGAGGTGCAACAGTGCATTCAAACCCAGCTTCCACAGTGAAGGTTAGATGCCAGTGGTCTATTTCCCCATGGTCTGGGATGCATGAGTCGTTTGCATGTCCAAGGCATAACTGGAGCCCCAGGCTGGAGTGCAACACCAGGGAGCCAAATAGGGAGCAGGTAAAGAAGGGCAAACCCACCTGCTGCTACTGCTGTCTGCAGCTGACAGGGAGAGGGGGAAGACCCAGGATTGCTGCTGCCTCACTCCAGCAGGGGGGATGCAGGGAACAGCTGCATGGGGTGCTGGGTCCCTGCTTTCTCGTCTTCCACCATGTTTCCTTCACTGGCCTGATAGCTCCAGCTGCAGGAGCAGCTGCACAGAGAGCCAGAGAGGGCTTGGGAGGGCAGTGTCAGTTGGCAATTCCTGCCAGGCCATGGGGGATACTGGGGAGTGGGCAGGAAGGAAGCATGCTGGTTTCCTGCCTGCCCCTGGATGATCCCTGCAATCTGGGAGCAGACACTAGAAGGGGTGACACAACCACCACTGCCACTATCCCCAGCCAAGCCCAGTACCCTATGTTGCTGCTTACCAAAGTCCCTGGGCTGGAACAGGACAGGAGTAGGCCTGGGGGTCCCCTGCCCCTAGATCAGGTAGGGGCAGCAGCAACAGCAGGTACCTCCCCACTGCTTGTACCCAGAACCAACCCTTCCTGGAGATAAGGAGAGGGAAATGGGAGGGGAAGGGAGACACCCACACTGGTAGGGAAGGGAGATACCTGCACTGGAAGGGAGGGGATGCCAAGAGCAGTGGGGGGAAAGTATTATCCCAGCAAGTGCTGCCATGGTATCAGGTGGGAAGAGGAGGGCACTGCAACCTCCCTTGAGATACTGCTGTGATTCCCTCCCCCACCCCGTTTCAAATTCCTGGATCCACCCATGACTGGATATATACCATGAAGTTCAAAAATCATTTGCATTTTAAAATGTCCCAGGAGAAATTACTACAGACACCCATTTCCTTTTGTTCCTGCCCAAAAGTCATAGGTCCTGAGCTGGACAACCGACTACTTTACTGTATTGGGAACACGAGCATTGTGGTTTTTCTCCACACACAGTCACTGCAGCTCTTTCTTGTGAGCAACCAACCAATTGGAAATGACAAGAATTCTGCTCTGAAGTGCCGAGAGAGCAGGAAAGTTGTCAATTTTAATATCCAGCCAGATTACACGGATAAAGCCAGCAGGGAGAAGGGAAGGACAATGCAATGTGCACACATGTGACTGCAAGAAAACCACCCCCTGGAATATAACAGTGTGTTATTCAGCTCAGAAGTTGAGGCTTCAACAGTTTCACATCAGCCATTCCCCTCCTGCCCACCCCACCCAAGTAAATATGCCCCTTTCAAGGGATTTTCTTCTTTTTAATAAACAAAAATGTGATGGAGGGAGACGGGAAAGAAGGTTACAAATCAGGCGTGTTAACTGTAACAGCAGCCTTACAATTTGATGCAACCATTTTAAAATTATTTTGCATGAAAAGACACGGCAATAGTTTCAGAAAATAACCTGAGGAAAACCTGAGCTCTTTGAAGAATTTTCATGGAATACTGTATCATACTCAACAATTGATCCTGAAGCCATAAACTATAGAAAACCAGAAATCACTTTATCTGCTCAGTTTGATGGGATACCTGCATCCTGTCAAATGATTTTTAATTACAGAAACAATTGGCATTATTTATCAGATGTAATTTTTATGTTCTATAATAATCAGGTAAATATTTCTATACTTATAAATTTCTCTAACACTTCTGTTTCTTTCAAACTGTAAGCCAGTATTTTATACTCTCCTAAATCATGTAAAAGGCAGCTTTGGAAATTCAGCCTTTTGTAACAGGCTCCCCAGAATCTTTCTTGCATGCCAAATTGGAGATTAATGAAGAGAATGGCATATAGTCAGTGACCTCTGGACTTTTGGGGATGACATATTTCTAATACTCTCTTTTTAAACAGTGTGCTTATTCCATAACTGATTTGTACACCAGAAATGCACGACAAATAGTATTAGGAGATAGTAGTTTGGTCAAGTTACCGCATAAGTTGGTTTAGACTAATTTTTAAGTGCTGTGTTATCTCCCACTGTAATTCACAGCCCATACTATTGGATTCACTGCAGAATGGAAACTGTCTGGCTGTATAGGTTCAGATAGCACATTTCTAACTAAAGAACTCCCTCACCCACACATACATACCACTGACAAACATATCAAGTACAGAAACAGAAAAAAGACCAGATTCTCTGTAATGTATATAGCAAGGAACCTGGAGGCACGGTGATGTCAATGGCATGCAAGTTGTTTTACTAACTCATTTGGGAGACCTAGGGTAAAACGATAATCCACAAATACATTCTGCACAAGGGCCACTGAAGAACAATTATTTTTAACTGCTTCTGGCTGGAAGCTGATCCACTCCTAGACTGGTGTTGAAAAACTACACATTTCTCAATGAATGTGTAGTTCTGAGTTCTGAGTCATCCAGTCTCCTTCGCCTTTGTATTTCTAGCCTGCAATTTGGTTTAAAACTTCATGAGGCCAGAAAGAAAACTAGAGAGTATGAAATAACATTGACAAAGCATGATTAAAAGCATGATTATAAGTGTAAGTACTGTGGCATGTAGTGTCTAAAGGAGTTGGTGACAGCCATCTGTAGATTTAATGTGGATTAAGGAACAGCTGTTTCCTGAATGCTGTATCAAAGGAAGAGGCAGAAGTAAAGTAAAACTTCATCATAATATAGTTCTGCATGTTTTTAAGGACATAATACGATGTCCTGGGAATTACAGTATAAACAAAAGGGCTATATTTAAAGAGGATTATACAACAGTATTACGACTTTTCCATCCACGGCCCAGAGAGAAAGGTTCTGAGATTCCTGAGTAAGCTATCCAAGCACCCTCATGTTTGAGACTGGGGAGCTGGAGTTGTTCCCTTTTCTGGTCAGAGCTGTAGCACAGAAAGAGTTCAACTCTTGTTAGCATTTTTTTACTGTCTGTCTGGTAACACCAACTATGACAGTGAAACATGCTCATAAGAGAAACAAAACTTCATTTTAAGTCAAGTGGAGCTTCACTTAAACTGGAAATAAAGGTCACTGATATGCAGTGCATCAATTCAAGATTTCAGTGTACTACATTTATTTTCCCTATTAAAATGCTGCTGATATGTAACTAATTGAAATATGCATACTTCAGGGAAGGCCAGAAAGCTAATACTCTTGCACATTTTCTGGAGGCGTATTCCTTATTTAGAAAACAAAAAGTCTTGGTTTTTAAGGTCTGAAAATCATCTTTGTGGATTGGGGTCGTGCTTTACTTCCATAAGAAGAAACACTATGAAGGCCAGAGTGAGGATAAAATTGACAGGTCTGGATTTTTGTGACTTCAGCCAGACTGAAGGTGCTAGCCTTACTCTCCCATGATTCTATGTTAGACAAATTCCCAGAGACTTACTATTCCACCCATCCTTTACGGGTGTTATCAGCCACACAGCATGCTAATTTATACATGCTGCCCAGAAGTACCTCCTATATGTAGGCATATACCCTGAGATTTGAAGATGGCTAACTATCTTAATGACAGAAAGCAGCCTTAACTAACTTGGTTCCTTAGCAATCCAACTTTCCAGGCTATGAATTAATTATAGAAATGAATTCATTTCTGTTTGGAGTTTCTCTACAGCTACTGCAACATTTTCTGTTACAAAAAAATTACATAATTACTGCAGTCTACATTAACTCATACAAGAATATGTTGGTCCCTTATGGTTACATACAGTTTATCAAGAGCGCTAACTAAGAATGGAATATTTTCATAATTTTACTATGTGATTTTTAAATATCCATTTTTTAAAATATATGTATCATATCTAATTGCCTCAGACTAAGTTTTGTGGAAAATAATCCTTATGTATTTATGGCATGAATCTTTCCCATCTGGAGTTTGCTTGAAGCAGTTATTAGAGCTCATGGTTCACAGTGCATCCCTTGCTAATAGATACTACATCTGAAAAGGAGAGTGAGGAACACTACTCTGTTTATTGTTTATTGGGAACGACAAAGTTGTTCATTTTTTAAGATCAATTAATAACACTGGCAAGCAATTACCTATCTACCATTTAGTACATGTTCAATAAAATGTTTCAATTGCTATTTTTTATTTCTGTTTATATATATAAATCAATACAGATCCAACTGAAAGTCATGCACTACGTGCTATTAGGCTTTCTGTGCTTCATCACAATGAAGGTACTCCTGGGCAGTGTGTATAAATTAGCGTGCTATTTGATAGCATCCATTGAGGGGGGAAGGAATACTAAGTCTCTGGAAATCTGTCTATCATAGAACCACAGAAAAGTAGGGCTGGAAGGGACCTCCAGAAGTCATCAAGGCCAATTCACTGCTCTCAGGAAGGATCGTCCCTACCTAAACCATCCCATCTGAAAAGCCGTATTCTGGAATAATATTTCTTTCTATATAAACTGTGTTGTGTTTCAGTGAATATATTCTTACTCTTATATATAAAATGAGAGGCAACAAATGTGATCTTGAAAAATGAGACAAGAGATTGAAAAGTTCAGCGAGGCCTGAATTGAATTCCAGTTTTTCCTTTAACTCTCTCTTTGCCCATGAGAGAGTTTCCTTGATTAAATGAAATGACGCACTTGCTTCTCCTCCCACCCGCCTGGGGAGATTTGAGAATTATTGTTTGTACAGCACACTGGATACGCCAAACACTCCAAAGCTCATGGTGACTTTGTCATTCCTAGAACTGTCCAAGACATATATCTAGTTTGATACATATATAGTTATCTAATAATCAGGGATCTGGGTTTTCTGTTCATCACAGAAAAGTGATAGAACCTGGGTTTTCTTACGTTTAGGAGAAAAACCCTAATTTTCTCTTTTAAAGGATAAAAATGTGGGAGACGGTAGGTTTGCCTTTGCAGACTGGCACTGTTCCAGCCTGCAAAGGCAAGAGGGAGTGGGAGAAGGGTGGCCTGGAATGTGTGGCCTGGGGAGTGGAACAGCCACAGGGCAGTGGGGGGCATTGGGCAGGTTGGCTCCCCACTGTTGCGCACACTTTCGGTGGGAGCACGGGGGGCATGTGCCACCAAGATCTGTAAACAGGGTGGGGGCAGATGCAGGCTGGCAGCTGCAAGTTTGGGGCTCGCTGCCCTGCTGCCCTCCCCACAGGGCCTCTGCAGTGCACCACATGGAACCTGGCATGGCACAGCAGGGCAGGGAGGCTCAGTGGCACTGCCACAATCCCCATGCTACCAGGAGCCCTGTACTGCCATGACAAGGTGCCACCTGCCCACCCAGCAGCAGCAGGGGTGGCAGTGTAGAGTTGTGCCCCCAGCTGCTGCCAAGCAGCAAGAGGCATCTTGCCATGGTGGTGCAAGACTTGCAGCAGTGGCACCAAGCAGGCCTGTGCAAAGCGACTAGTATTCGCTTCAGATTTGGCTGGTTCGGGGGACAGTGATTCGATTCAGTGTTTTGAGTTATTGTCTCAAATCGATTTGGCCGAATCTGATTCAGAGATTCGGCTGCCACTGAATCATCCAAAACTCCAAATTGAACAGGCCCCATCCCCCACCCGCTCTTCCAGCCCCATCCAGCCCCAGAGTCCCAGCTCTTAAAAAAAAAAGCCACGAGTCCCCAGAACCCCTGACAACCACTGCAGCCAGTAAGTACGGGGCTTTTTCTTTTGTTAAAGAACCAGGAGCTGGGGCCTGGCGGGGTAGCCACAGGGAGGCTGGGAGAGCAGGCAGGGGATGGGGACTCAAGGCAGAGCTCCCCACGCAGTGCAAAGCGGGGGG
>NW_017729026.1:7347906-7348718 GCF_001723915.1 Gavialis gangeticus | reverse complement strand
GAAAAATGGATGGGGGCTGGGGGTTGATCAGGGGGGCTGGGGGAGCAGGCAGGGGCTGATGCCTGGTGGGGATTCCTCCATGGTTCCCTCCCCCCTCCTCCAGCCCCCACCCTGCCTACTTACCAACACAGAGTCCCGTGTCCAGCTCCTGAATCTCCAAAGCTCTCTGAATCTTTTCCAAATTGATTCGGAGAGCTTCGAATTTATTCAGACCTTTTTACTGGTCTCCTGGTTAGATTCGGATTTGGAGATTCAGCCACCGAATCAGGCCAAATCTCCTCTGAATCGAATCAGCACCCAAAGCTCTGCACAGCTCTAGAACTGAGCTGGCCCACCCTGCTCTGCTAGGCTGGGTCCTGGCCGCTGGGCCACAGAGGCCCCCAGTGGGAGGGCAGCAGGGCTGGGACCCACAAGCCCACTGCTGCCTGCCTGCATCTGCCCATGCCCATGGACTCCACTCTGGAAAAGGGGACCTGGACTCCATGCTCTGCACCCTGCTCAGGACGCAACAGCCTCCACCTCCCATGGGCAGCAGCCAGGACTCAGGTACTACTGGGGGGGGAGCAGGGAGCTGTGGAACTGAGTCCCTGGCCCTGTAACTCTGGCAGCTGAGGGCCTGCTCTGGCAGGGCTGGGGGAGGGGCAGGGGGCTGTGGGTGGGGAGTGAGGGGCAACAGCAATGGTGGGGAGGCTGTGGGTTGGGCGTGAGAGGCAATGGCAGGGCACTGGTATATCAGGGCTGCTCAGCAGTGGGGCTGGGAGGCGTGGGGGGGAGGATGGGCAGCTGCAGCTAGACCTGTGTTATGGTGAGCA
>NW_017729026.1:7331407-7342906 GCF_001723915.1 Gavialis gangeticus | reverse complement strand
AGGGCACTGGTATATCAGGGCTGCTCAGCAGTGGGGCTGGGAGGCGTGGGGGGGAGGATGGGCAGCTGCAGCTAGACCTGTGTTATGGTGAGCAAAGGGGGCAGGGGGAACCATGATTTTCCATGATAAAAAAACCCAAAATCAAATGCCAAAATTTATAAGCATTTAGAATGTATTTTATTATAGTGATTGAGGCACTGATAGGCTTTCAAATTGCTTTAAAATTGTAAATATATCAATACAACATTGTGTTCAACTGATACCTATATATAGTGGCATTTCATTTCAACCATGGAAAAATGTGGATTTGGGGGTTTTTTGAGAAAATTTGCATTTTTATCAGAGAATTTATGATTTTTTTTAACAGAGAAAACCAGGATCCTGGAGTAATCGCTGATCTCATTTTATCAATGCTACTAGAAGTAGAGATAGCACCTTTGGCACAGATCTCATTTGTGTTGAGGTCATGACACACATTTCAGTTACAGTGAAAGACATGAGGAGATAATGTGACCAACTGACATTCAGATACCTATAATAAAAACTACTTTGCTGTCATCCAATGTCAATATTAGGATACTAGATTCTGTTAGGCTATCAATCAGCTATTAATACCTTAAACATATCCCTAAACATTCCCTTTAAAAATCACTGATAAGCATACAAGAATATCAAAGATGAAAGAAAAATTACTAAAACAAAAATGGTACATACAACAGGCTATGCCTACATCGCTGTCACAGCAGTGTGGTGTTGAAATACTCAAGCTATATTTAAATTAGCAAGCTCAGGAATTGGTAGCAGTCTAGCCATAAAAGCCCAGGGAGGGGCAATTACAGTTATCAGCACCACTACTGATGCTATTCTTTGCAGAGCCTACGTTTAGGTGAAGATCCCAAGCCCTTTAGGCTGAATAAGGGAAATAACTCGGGCTTCCCCTGGTGCAAGCAAATGTTTTAATCGTAATAAGCATATGGAACAGGCTGGCACTACTAGCAGTCATCTTTTAAAAGAGAGTAGCCACAAATTCATTTTGTGAAGGGGCCTGATCCATCTGGTATATAGTAGATGTGCTAGGATCATGCCTAATACGCTGGACTCACTTAGCTTTAGGAATATTTAGCTCAGTAATTCTCAACTAGGGTGCCAAGCCATATGGAGAAGCAGCAAGATCCTTTTAACATTGCCACAGGATCCACACAATTCTACCACTGCTAGGTGTGCAAGCACCTATATGATTCACAAGATAAACCTGGAGATTTCAGGTAGGAATCCACAGTATGAAAAACATTCTGACCTGCTATGGTCATTCTGGAACAGAAGAATTGCTCTATTATTTTTCTATAGACAAAAAATGAGGGAAAGCTAAGAGAGGGCATTTCCAACATCTCTGAGTGAAGGTAGTAATATGTACAGTAGCAGCTGCTTTATAAATCTTCAGATAGACATCTCTACTTGGTTTTTTTAAAGTGTTTTCAGTCCTATTATTTTTTTTTACACAATGTAATAAAATAATTAGTTTCCAAAATGCATTGCTGCTAAATTCAGAAAAGTTATGGAGGGGTGCTTGCATTTAAAAAGGTTGAAAACCAGCCACTCATTTAGCGTCTATATCTTGATTGGGCTCAAAGGATACGTGGATTGGGCTCAATGGCATACAGACTAGGGGAAGTGCTGGGCACATCCTTATACAGAAATCTACGCATTTCAGGAATTTTCAAGTGAAACTGGGAGGCACAAGATGAGTTTGGGTATCTCAAGGATTAGGCAATAGCTGAATCATGGATTTAAAGATCACAGTTTTGGATTTTGGTGCCCACAGTTCCAGGTGTGTAAATCCTGCATTGGATCTAGCCTATACATATTTTAGCATTTTGCACACCATCAAACCATAGGCCTTTCCCAAAACAGGTATTCAGAGGCTAATGCACCCATGACTTTGAACAGCTTACAGTTGTATTTATGGATATCGCTGTCATGCATTTCCTATAACGGGAATGAATATGATTAGTTATCTTCAGCAGCAATTAAATAAAAGTAAATGAAAAATACCAAAAGTAAGTGTCTAGAATGACAAATTCTCTCTTGGTGATAGGAGAGAATGAAATCTTATTATCCCCATTTGTATATTCAAGGAATCTGAAAGACTGCAATGCTGATCAACCCTACAAAAATGTACTGTAAATCTCTAAAATAGAGATTTGGAGCGCTTAGGGAAGCTAAGCACCCTGCCATATCCACCATATCTAGCAACTCTAAAAATTGATGTCCTTGTAGTAAAAAAAATGGTTTACAAACCAGTCATTTGTCTTTACTTTTACATGGATAAATTATCATCTTTTGGATACTGAAATATCATTGAAACATTTCTTAGGCAAATGGAAACCAAATAACAGCCCATGAATTTTTCACAAACCAGGAGAAATTCAAAGCAGGAGATGAGTTCAGCTTTCCATACAGAATGAAATTAGCTTCCTGTGGGGCAATAGGGAAAGGTCTCTCAAAGTTAATCATTAAAATTTTGCATGTTATGTTAAGGGACATGCCAGCTACTCCATGACTGCTAAGAAGAGGTACCCCCAGGAGAAAAATGGTCAAATAGTTTGTATTCACCATTATTCTCGTATTTTTTCTTATTTCCCAATTACACATATACACTGTAAAAATCACAGATTTGAAGTATGGGAGAGGTAGCACTATGTTTAAAATGGCTTTCTGACAAGTACCTTCAAATCTTATATTTCACCTATATCAAGACAGGAAGTGAAATGAAGTGATACTGGATGGGAGGAATCCTAAATCAAGCAGAATGATTTAGGCCATTTATATCTGAAATCTGAACAATTTACTCTTGTTAACTATAGGTCTACTTGTATACTTTGCCTAACCAGAAATAATAATAAAAAAAACCCCAGCATCCTTCTGATAGAAATAAACTGCTTTTATTAGTTAGTAAGAAATATGCAGTTTACTATGAAAACTCTTTTTACTTTTTATTTTTTTCCTTTTACCTGATAGGAGCACCTTTGGCCTGCGCTGGTCTCAACAATACAGTTATGGTAGTAGCTGTTTCATTGAGAGATGCATCAACTCCTTCATAGTCCGGTAAAGTGGGAGCTGATCAATGTTCAAGAGAGGAAGAAAAAAAATAAAAGAAAGAATCAATTTAGCAAAAACATTCTGAATTGTCATTAGATTCTGGCTTTGCACCAAAATAAATCTTTTGGATGATTTTGCAGTCAGGCACCAATTTCTGCTGCTACATATCTAAATAATTTCCTCCATTCATGCCCTCTGCCCCCTTGCATCATCAACAACAACAAACCTTTCTGCAAACGTTAGGATATATCAGTTTGTATTAAGAGGGAATGCTGAAAGGTGACTACTTTCATTTACAAGCATTTCCTGCAGAGGAACGCAAAGCCTCTAATTCACACCAGCCCTCCAGCCTCCCTTTCCCCCCCCCATTTCAAATACCTCTCTTCACCTCTTTCCACCTCTGGCACTACAATTTCTGCTCCCATCTCCCAAATAATTCAGAATCTTTCCAGGTTTTTATCTTTTTTTTACTGATATGTATTAGAAGGTTGTGGGAGAACGATAAAAATCAAGCAGCTTCCACAACAGCCTCATATCAAATTCATAGCTGCTCAGACATATTCTAGTACCACAGAGGGCCACAGCTGGTCTAAGAGGCAAGGCAGCAGCTTCCTCTTGAAGTATAACTACACAGTGCTCCTTGCTGAGGTACTTCAAAGCAGTGGTTCTCAACCTCTTTTATACCAGGACCCATCTGTAAACATTGATGGCCAGACCCAACCCAATAAATAGTTTAAGTAGAAAACACAAAAGTATTTTGGCCCAAAAATACCTATTACATACTGTAAGTCAAAGCAGTTCTACAGTCTTCATTTTAAAGACAGAAATCAACATGAACAGGAAAACATTAACAGCAATATCAACATGCAGCCCTCCATTACTCCCCACTGACATTCATCAAAGGGTTCTTGGAGTCATTATGGACTCCAAGATGAACACGAGCCGACAATGCGAGGTCACGGTTGGAAGGGCTAACCGCACCTTGTCGTGCATCCACAGGTGCATCTCTAGCAGGGCCAAGGAGGTGATCCTCCCCCTCTATGCAACACTGGTCAGGCCCCAGCTGGAGTACTGTGTCCAGTTCTGTGTGCCCCACTCCAGGAGAGATGTGGACAACATTGAAAGGGTCCAGAAGAGGGCCACCCACATGATCTGGGGACAAGAGGGCAGACCCTACAGTGAGAGGCTGCGGGACTTGAACCTGTACAGCCTTCACAAGAGAAGGCTGAGGGGGGACCTGGTGATAGTCTATAAACTCACTAGGGGGAACCAGAAGGGTTTGGGAGAGACCTTGTTTCCCCTAGCACCCCCTGGCATAACAAGGAATAACAGCCACAAGTTGGTGGAGAGTTTAGATTAGACACTGTAAGAACTACTTCACAGTTAGGGTGGCTAGGATCTTGAACCAACTGCCAAAAAAAGTGGGGCGAGCCCCAACCCCGGGGGTCTTTAAGAGGAGGCTTGATGCCTACCTAGCTGGGATCATTTGAGCCCAGTTTTTCTCCTGCCCAGGCAGGGGGTCAGACTTGAAGATCTACAAGGTCCCTTCCGACCCTACTTCTATGATTCTATGATCATTGTGCAATTTACACAATGCAAATTACCGATACCCCTCGCTCCCGACTTGCAGCCCCTCAACCCTCCTTGGTGCCCCTCACACATGACCCACAGTTCCCTGGCCCTGCCAGTGCCCCTCACTCCCAACCTGCAGACCCCTGGTTCTTTACCCAGACCTTCTGGAGAGGACCTCACCTTTTCCCATCCAGGCTGGAGCATGGCAGTTGCAGCAGCTCTGGCTGGTGCAGGCAGCAGCAGAGCAAGTCCAGTCCTGGTGCAGGCTTGAGGGAGGAGGAGGGGAAGCCTGTGACCCCTACCCCTGCCCTGGGCTTGGACTCACAAGTCATGGTGGGCAGCCTGGCCATGGCCACTTCCCTTGGGCAGTGTCTCATGGCCGCCATGCCCCTGCAAGCATGGGCACTGGCCCCGCTCTGGTCCAGCCACACAGCTCCTCTCTACCCCCAAAGGGCCCCTCCACCCCCTTCCTCACTGGAGGGGCAGGCACCCTGTTGCAACTCTAGCACCCAGACACCTGTCTTCTGTGCTGGTAGGCACCAGCCCCCCTCAAACATCCATCCCCTCTGGATACCCCTGCCCCCCCCCCACACACACAAACACACACTTCTGCTGGGATGGCAGTCCACAAACCCTGGCCATCCTAAGTAAAAGCATACTGCAGTAGCCCTCCTTCATGAAAATGAACATAGCTTACATCTATAGTTTCTCTGCTTTTATTTGCATATTAGACTTTTGAAGATTGACTGAGTAATGCACTGATTGCATCCTTTTGAGAGAGCTCCCCCCTAGCACCACACAATCAAGACAAAAGATCATAAAATAAAATGAAGTAGGGTTAAGCCTGAAGTTTCTAGTCTTTTAAACAGTTAAATCATTATTTAGTAAATCAAATTTCTATTAAATCTTGGTTTTCAGAAGGTGTAAGAAATATTTGCTGCTCTTTTTAATATAGAGATGTGCCTATATGCAACTCTTAATGGTACTAGTGTTGTTCAGTCATGTTAATGAACCTTCTTGGTAGAAGGTCAATCACTTAAGTTAAAATATTTGGAAATAATATATCAAATGCTTACACTGAAACAAAATAAGGAGCACCTCATTAGCCCCAGAGACAAAATAAAAGTTTTTTCCTACAGATGCTGTTTCCTACAAAATGCTATTTAGAGCTGGTTTTTATCTGGAGGATCACAAAAATATTCTACAAACTTGATATCATTTCACCTACTATTCAAACACAGCCAGCACTGTAATAAAATGCATTTACCAATTATTGTTGCCTGGCAACACTACACAACAGTTTAAAACACATTGGAAAGAAGAAGGGAGAAGTAAAAACAAACCCAGAGAAAGAGACAGAATGTCACTATACAAATTTGTATCTGGCCAGGATTAATATCTGCTTCATTTACACTTGCTGCTGCTTGCTTTTATGTTCATCAGCATGACTCTTCCCAAATACCCTCTCAGGCGTAAGCAGTCTGGGCCTATTGATTAATACAGGTCCATGTGCTGAGATGATTTTGCAGAACAACATGAAAGTTGGCTACTGGCACATACATTTATTAATAAGATACTAAAGCCATCTTATTAACGAGATGTAGTTTTTCCTCCTAGAAGTACAAAAATGAAGGTCAAATGATAAACCAAGAGAAAATACGCAACCCTTTCATAACCCACTTCTTGGTAGTCCTGGAAGGGTTATGTTCTGGAATTAGGTTTGAAGAAACAAAGATGGCTCTGGCAGGAATCTGAGTAAAATATTAGACACAAAACACATCTCCCAGGGTAAATAAAAGCACATCTTGAAAGAAATATTTAGGGTGTGGCATGCCAAACAGATTTCAAGCCATGGTTCTCGTTAACTACAGTGACAACCGCAACATGCTTTCTGATTTGAAGGAACTCTGTTTTTTTCTCCACTTTCATGTATTTGCATGCGTTTAAAAGCAGGTACTGAAAGGACTGGGTGACCAGGACATCAGAGAGAAATATAGGACAACCTATTGTAAAACATTAAATCCTCTGCATTATAATTTTTTCTGTACATCACTATGCCAGAAAATAAGGGAAATAACCTGTTTTGGTCTGTTTCAGGTTTTCATACAGCCTTATCTTTGACTGTCTGC
This sequence comes from Gavialis gangeticus, assembly GCF_001723915.1. NCBI lineage: Eukaryota > Metazoa > Chordata > Crocodylia > Gavialidae > Gavialis > Gavialis gangeticus. Next base: position 7,336,106 of record NW_017729026.1, on the reverse strand, counting down.
CAGGTTCATAAGTTATCATGCCATAAAATCAAATGAGTGTCTCTAAACAAGAGATTAATTTTACTACTGTTGCTAGTTAACCAAACTACAGCTTATTATTTGAGGAAAAATACTAATAACACTATTACCACTAATATGGAAAACTGGTGGATTTTAGGAATTGAAAACTGGTGGATTTTAGGAATTGCTTCTTTTTCTATTCTTTAAGTCTACAATATACATGAGATGAGATTTTAAAGACAACATCAATTCTTTGTACACATTTCTAAAAGAACAAAGAAGCTGTTACACATGAATCAGATGCAACTAAATTCAGCAAACTATTCTGCTGCTCTGTTCTGCTGTTAAATTGTGTCACCTTGGGTGAGTCTTAATTTCTTTGAACCTCACTTTATTAATCTGCAAAACAAATGCAATACTTATCGACTTGTGGAGAGTTGTGAGACTTAATTAGTTAAGGCTTGTAAAGCACTTTGAAATACTTAGATAAAAAGCACAACAGCGAACACAATACATTTCTGAAAATCACAGGTGCACAATTTTCTCCGGATGAATGGGCTGATCCCTAGACTTATACCAGAGGATATATCCCAAATACCAACATTCTTGACAAAGTTTAACTTTTTTCAGAGTTACTTTCCTTATTTTGTGCCATAATGATATATGAAAATATATGTCATTCAGGGGGTGAAATGTTTTACTTATAACAGGTTGCCCTGCATTGCTATTTGATACTCTGCTCACCCATCCCTTTCACCGTTCTGCTTCATTCACATGCACATGGAGAGAAAAATCACAAAGCCTGTGGCAGTTCTGTCATCATAGTTAAACTAAAGCAATGACAGTATCCAAATCCTTTTGTAAGCCTTACAAAACTTGTTATACCAAACAAATGACCCCTCCTTTATTTTTTTTTTTAATATAATTACCTGAGATGTTAGTTGTTACGTTGATTGTGGTTGCCGGCCCAAACCCTTTGACTGTGCTGGCACGTATAAAGAACTGGTAGGTGGTACCAGGATGCAGATGTGAAAAGACATGGTGGGTACTGTTCCACAGCTTTGAAACAGTCTGTGGAGGTCCTGCCACTGGAACTGCAGGATCAAATGACCGAATACTGCTATAGCTGACCTGTTAAAATGATTATTTTTAAAGTTAGGTTAGATTAGTGGTCTCCAGCCTTCTTAAGTAGGAGATCACCTTTGGCATGTAAAAGCAACCTAAGATCTACTGTGCACCGCTGCCACCTCCTGCCCCCTGCCCAGCTGGTAAATCTATGGAGAGGGAAGAGTGGCGGGGCAGAGTGAGGCTGAGTGAGAAAAAATTATTTGGAGGCATGCCTTGTCAGCAGGTCCCTCACTGTCGGGGCCTTGATCTAGCCCTCATCCCTTCCCTCCCCCACAGACTGACCTCCGGGGCTCAGGCATGCATGTGCATGCATGCAAGCACTCAGCCCCCCACCCCAGCCTTAGATCGACTCCAAGAGGTTCCGAGATCTACTGGTAGATCAAGAACTGCTGGTTGGCGACCACTGGGTTAGATTATTTGACAGAATTGGGCTGAATTTAATCTATAGGTTTACTTGTAAAGGAAACAGATGGTATACTGATACCTGGAAGTAGATAAGTAGAGAATATGGTGTAATCCTAAATGACACTGCTGAGTATTACACTATTAACAAGTACTAAAGTAAAATCTTTTTCCTCCTGAGCACTTTGCCTACTCTTCTTTTCCTCTTTCATTTCACCACCCTATTAATACATACCCTCAGTATTGTAGTATTACATTTAAGCTAGCAGGGCACATCCTTCACTGTTTCTAATAGTTACCTGTCTATACTCTCCAAAGCGTGCTATTATATCCAAACCTAGCAATGGCATTCAAGAATGACATTGGCATAGTGATGCCTATATTCACTAACAGTTCAAGTATATTCCTGCTTTAATGAACTAAGAAGTCAATAGTCATTAAGTCATCAGCACAACAGAAATTGAACACTTAAAGAGGGAATGGAATGGTCCTAGTCTGCCCCTTTTGTAAGCATTTATATCCACGTTTTTGATGATTTATGTTCCATATCCAAGAGAATATACGTTTTAAAAAATGTGTATACAGAATGTGTATACAGGCTTCTGACTTCTTAGAAGCGAGATGGACACACTTTAAAAACCCACAGAAAGTTAGCTTTAACATTAACACATTTTTTGTGTGCAAACTTCTCTTTCCACAACTGAGATTTCACAGGTTTGCACAATCATGTTATTGGAAGTCTATCTATATACATACAAGCTTTAAAAATCAGCATTTTAATTACTCACAGATTTTTTAATTTGTTATAGCCATTTAATATTACTGATGGCCCTGGCCAACCAATACTACTATGCATGATGCAGAATTTTGCAACTCTAGTCACCACAGAACTTACATTCCTACGTAAAACAGCAGCTGAACTCAATTTGCCTCAAAGCCAAAGATGGATAAAATCAGCAGTAATTATTCCTCCCACTTCTCAATGCTGACCTCCCAAATGCTTTTATATATATGTATTACCTCATATTGTGTGATGATACCGTTTGGATCCAAAGGTTCTTTCCAGTTAAGGAAGATCTTGTCTTCAAAGGGGGTCCCTTTTACTGATTTTGCAGGTATAGAGCCAGGCACTGTAAATAAAGTAGGACTTTTTAAATTTATAGGAATTCAGGAGAAAGTCATAAACTGAAAATTTGTTGATGATTTACCCCACTGACAACATAAATTAACAAGAACAAAAGTTGGCACATCACATAGTATATCTTTATCCAGCTATGCAAGAGCACTGAATTGAGACTGCCTCCCTAGACTTGATACAACTTAAAATAAATTGTCTTGTAAAACAAACAGAGAAAGAAAAAAGCCAAGCACATAATGACCTAAGTGTTTAGAGTACATTAGTAACTTCCGTAATAAACATCTCAGAGCCAGAACTACATGTCAGAAGGCAGTTTTCAAAATACTTTAAAAACAGAATCAAAGGACAACAACAGTATAATTAACTACATCAGACTACTTCTAAATGACAGAAATGCTGCAACAACTTGCTAGTGTCAATCACCTTTCTTGCTTTGTTATTTTTATAGTACCAGGTATCGTAATAAAAATATAACTGTTTAACCATCATCTTCTCTCAGGACTAATGCTGTGCTGGGATCAGAACGACTTGATTCAACCCTTCAAATAAAAAATATCTTTCAAAGCATTGAACTGAACTAAGCAAGTATGACCCTTATTTTTATATCAGTGTAACCAGTGAAGGAATGTCTCCCTGGTATGATAAGGTCTGAAATCTTACCTTAGGCACCACTTCCTTAAGATGTATTCATAGTAACTGGTAATCACAACTATGCTAGGTCTGAATGTTTTGTTATTTTCCCCTTTTAACTTACAAAATATTTTTGCCTATGCCTATCCTCACCTGGAACGAGGGTACACATTTAAAAGAAAAAGGGGAAAGGGATATATATAAGAAACTTTAGTTTTAAAAATGATTTTTCTTTCACACTAAGTTACTTTTATTTTATTATCCAGGGATATATTTGCCTAACCTTTTAATTACTTTATTTTCTTTAATCCAACATGCAATGAGCTTCACACATGACATTTCCTGGAGATTTATTTTCAAAGCATACTGTAATTTTGTGAGGGGTAAAAATAAATTAAAAATCACTGGATCAAAGAAAGCGTTATGCACCGTGCTAACAGCATGAAGGAATAGTGAGTGGTCTGTCACAGCAGTAAGATTTATTTCAGTCTACATGGAAGCCATAAATGATGAGCTGACCTCTGGGACAGGCAACATAATTTGATACATTAATAATAAATTCATGGAATCAAAGCAGCCCACAAGTAAACAGATGAGACTCCAACACCCAACTTCATAGAAACTGCTCATCCATCTGTCAAGTGAAGACTTGGGAGAAGTTAACTAAAATCATGTACTGCCATTTTACTTCACTGTACTGACACAGTGTGTGTCGTGGATAAAGGCTGATACGCCATGACAGCCTCTCTTGTGCTGTTTTTGGCATTTGCTGATGCTGCCGAAGGCATTGTTCTGTTTTGGACTAGAATGCTCCGCTGTTTTTCTTCTCCACCGCTCAAATGAGGCATGGTGTGGCATATACTGTGCACAGGTAATGTCCTCCTTCATGCATCTGAATGTGGGTGAGTAAGAGCGCACGAGTCTACAAATGGAATGCACTTTGTTAAATTATACTAAATCACTATTTTAATGTAGAATTCAAAGTAAAGGAAGTGCACGCACACAGTTTGTGAATAAAGCTGCAAAATATTTCTTGTCTCTCTCTTAGATAGATTGCTTCAAAAGGGGCTGCAACTGGGTACTGGGCTAGATGTAAACCCTTCTAACACATCTCTTTAAACACCCAAATGGGAGAAGCCTACAGGCAGATCACATGGCATGATCATGCTCTGTGCTTCTGCACTATAAAATTCTTTGCTTGTGGCAGCAGCAATGTTAAACTGACTGGAACTACATGATCCTAGTTAGTTTCATGCTTCTTTTCCCACTGGCATCAGAAGGGCATAAGAACAAAAGCTTGTACTGTGCGATTATCATCCTCTGCTCTTGGGAATGCCAGAAAAATAAGTTGGGGAAGACAGAGAAAAATAGTTATCTAGAAATAAAAAAGTGTGTGTGCAC
>NW_017729026.1:7326597-7331235 GCF_001723915.1 Gavialis gangeticus | reverse complement strand
TGGAAAGGCAGGTGCCAGGTCTTCTGGCAGGGGAGGGAAAGGGGGCGAATATTAGAATTGCCAAAAAATGCAGTTCATGGCAAGCTGAAGCTATTTGCAAAGTCAGATAAAATTAAAAAAAAAGAGTTATGTAACTTGAAAATGAAGCAAACTATTTCATTTTGGGTGGAATGAAATGCTTCAGTTGACCTCATATAATTTTTTTCTTTTTCAGTTTTTCTGTTGGGCCACTGCACTGAAAAATGCATTTTTCACACAGCTCTACCAAGAAAACGAGGGAAAAGAAGAGAAGGAAATCTGAAAGCAAAGGCATTCTGTAAAAGATAATATCAGTAGGCTGGTGCACAGATTTATTAGTCATTAGTCAAAATTAAGTTCAAATTTTCTTCTCTTCCAAATTCTGTCCTTTTCCCCAAGGCCAGTTTTATTAACAAGCAGAAGTTGCAAAATGGGCTAAAGTAGCATTAAATCCATGGTAACAGAGGCATCTTTCTTTTTGAATGAAGTGAAAGACCATTCAATTTAGATAGTGTTTCTTCTCTATTCCTTAGGCCTCCTGGATAGGTCCTTATGCAAGGGTCTTACCAAGGCTAAGCTGCTTTGTATAGTCTCCTGCAGATAGTCACAATTGGTTAGATAAACCATTTTTTTTTCTGATAACAAGATCAAACAACCCCCATCTCCAAAGGGCCCAAAAGCCAAAATAAGCACCCTAGGATGTGTACACATGTACCAAAATGCAGAGCCTTGTTATTCTTAGTTAATTCTCTCCTGCATAAGTGGTGTCTAATGTTTTGTTCTATTTATTAATCATTAAACCTAATTAATAATTTAGGCAATTAAATTAACTTTAAATTCAAACACCTAGGATGCACAGAAATATTTTATATATTACATATGGCACATGAGATTCAAACTAGTTGGCACGTTAGCTGCATAAGTTAAAATGACAAATCTCTCTCAGAAAAGCAGGAGTTGATGTCTAACCCTTTGGTCTCTACACTTACCTTAGCCATTACCAAAAATACATTTTATTTTTTTGCCATGTACTTCCCACTTCTCCTCCTAATTACCTGTAAACTGTGGCCCTTTACTTCCATAGGACAAGCATTTCATAACACATTTTCTCAGACCACAGTTTCAACTGCATTTCTGAATTTCTTGGGTTCTCAATACATCTATATTATGCTAGACATACAAGAGGGACAAGGTTTGAAAATCTGTTGAAAAATGGAGTCACTTGCATGCCAATTCCAAGGCTTCCAAACATGGGCTACTGGTGCCTCCCGAGTTTGGGGAGGCACCAGCAGGGCACACTATGCATTGCTTACGCAGCCAAAATCTTTACATAATATGGCCGCAGCCATGCAGTGTGGATGTTTGGTTGGGGGACAACTAGCAGTGGCTCACCTTGCACTGCCACTACTTGTCCCTGAGGAATGCACATGTTGCATTTCGTCTGGTGCATGGCAAGTTACCCCAGGTGCAGTAGGCAGGCTGAGGCCAGCACTGGGCTGGCCCCAGCAGCCTTACCTGGGGGCCTTTTGGTGCTATAGCAGCGGCGATTCTGCTTTATGGAGCCTGGCTGGCAGCTGCAGCGTGGCTCCAGATGGCCCAGCTTCACTTTAGAGTGATACGCGCTGTTCTGCTTTTTCCCCCCCTGGATATCCAGTGGTCAAAAAGACCCTCTGTGCTGCTCTTCTGCAGCATGTAGAACAACTGGATGTGTGGTATGTGGCGCTGCAGACATATCTGAGGCACCACATCCTGCATTGCTGTGCTCATTTGGACGAGGCTTATGTCCTAAACCTGAGAGAGGAAGAGGCAGGGAGGAAGGGGAAGGGGGAGAGAACGAACAGGTGTACATGCACATGTGCGTGTGTGTAATTTAAAAGGGAATTTCACTACAGTTTGTGTGTATGCAAGTAATTTTTCACGACAGCTTTCTTATAGAAATGCCAAAAACTCTTTTCATGATTTATGTGAATCACCAAAACACATTTCATTAAGCAATATATTTGTATAGTGAGCAGCTGATAATCTGTTCTTCTATGCATATATAGTATACTGGACTTTTCAGACACCATACTTAATAAAATCACAATCCATCACTCTGGCATCAGAACAACTCATTTTAAAATACCTGCATTAAATTGTCAGTTCGACAGAATTTGTTATTCACAAATAGTGCTAGTTAAGCATTGTTCTGCATTAAGTTTACAGTAAATTTATTTTACAATACATCGTTTCTGATAGAACAATATTTCACTGTTACCAATTACTACAAAATTAATTTATATTGCTCCAGTTGTGCTGCTATGTCATTATGAAGGTGTATATAAATAAAATGTTATCAATGTACACAATGAAAGTCAAACAGAGTATTATACACCACAATATGGCCATGCAACTTATAACATTTTTATCTGAAGGTTGATATGGGTAAGTTAGAAATTAATGTGATCAGTTTCATAGTTTCTAGGGTTGGAAGGGACCTGAGCAGATCATCTAGTCCGACCCCCTGCCATGGCAGGAAAGAGTACTGGGGTCAAATGACCCCAGTAAGGTGGTCATCCAACCTCCTCTTAAAACCCCCCAGGGTGGGAGCCTGCACCACCTCACTTGGAAGCTGGTTCCAGACCCTAGCTGCCCTGACCGTGAAGTAGCGCCTCCTGATGTCCAACTTAAACCTTCCCTCCACCAGCTTGTGACCGTTGTTCCTGGTCACTCCTTGTGGCGCTCGGGGGAACAGGGACTCCCCTAGCGCCTGCTGATCCCCCCTAACCAGTTTATAACAGGCCACAAGATCCCCCCTCAGCCTTCTCTTTTGAAGGCTGAACAGGTTCAGGTCCCGCGACCTTTCCTCATAGGACCTACCCTGCTGTCCCTTGATCATGCGAGTGGCCCTCCTCTGGACCGTCTCGATGCTGTCCACATCCCTCTTGAAGTGCGGCGCCCAGAACTGGACGCAGTACTCCAGCTGCGGCCTGACCAGTGCCGCATAGAGTTGTTTGAGTGTTACGTGCAGTTTTAAAAATATGTCCCTATAAATGTACTCTCTCCAGCTAAAAATGGCTAGGATTAATATTTAAAATATTTAGAGCTTTGGGTCCATGCTGTACATAGCTCCAAACTGAAATCTCAGTTTTAGGCTACTTTTATACATTGAAATACAATTTCATTCTTTACCCTTATGATACTTATACCAAAGAAAGCCAGTTATTCCTAGCAGGTCAATAAACATTTTTGCTTATTCCACAAAACTCTCACAAATCTGAGGCTATTCCTGACTGCCTATATGGAAAAAGTAGGGTATAGGAGCAGAGCAGTTTTCAACCTTTTCTGTACCAGGACCCATTTATAAACATCGGGGGCCAGTTCCAACTGAGCGCCCCTCACTCCTGACCTGCTGCCCCCCACCCCCAGCCTCCAAGTGTGTGGGACAGGGGAGTAGATGTATGGGGTACAGCCCATCCCTGCTGCCACCCCTCACTCCCAATCCATAGACCTCTGGCCGTACTGGTGCCCCTTACTCCTGACCCACAGTCCCTCACCCCCTAGGCTATGCTGGTGCCCATCAGTCCCAAGCCACAACCCCCCATCCCTGCTGCAGACCCTCACTCCTGACCTGCAGCCCCCTAGCCCTGACAGTTCCCCTCATTCCCAGCCCACAGTCCCCTACCCCAAGCCATTCTGGTGCCCCTCACTCCTGACCTGCAGCCCCCCATCCCTGCTGGTGTTCCTCACTCACAAGTCACAGTCTCCCCAACCCTGCAGGTTCCCCTCTCTCCCGACCCACAGCCCCTTGCTCCCCCCAGCTGTCCCTGTCCCAACCAGGCTGAAGCACTAAGGCTCAGATTCATGCAGTCAGCAGTGGAGTGAATCCTGCCTGGCACGGGATGCAGGGAAGAGGAGGGGAGGCCTATGGCAACCCCTGCCCTGGGCTGGGGCTCCTGCAACATACCAGGTGGCCTGGCCATGGCCCCTCTCTCCCCCAGGAAGCATCTCCTGGTCGCCCTGCCCCCACAAGCACGGGCACTGCCCCCCAGTGCCACTAAGCCAGCCACAGAGCTCCCCACCACCCCCAAAAGGGGCCCTCACTCCCTTCCCTACCCAGAGGGGCAGGAACCTTCCTCCCTGCTTGCCGCAGGGCCCAGCCAGCTTTCCCCAGCACCACCAGGCACCGGCCCCTCTCACACATCCATGCCCTTCGCATAGCCCTGCCACACTCGTCCCCTACCACCTTGGACAGCCCCCAAGCCCTGGCCCTCCAACCCCACTCCCCATAGACTTACCTTCATCCAGCTGCTAAGGTTGCTCCCACCCCCCTGCCTGACTGGATGCTGGCTATAGGTATGTGCATGCGCACATGCCTGCAGTGTTCCCTGCCTCCAATAGCCTTGCCCCTGCCTCTAATAGCCCTCCCCCTGCTCCCACCAGTGGAGCAGAGCAAAATACCAGACACTGGTTCAGTTCTTCAAAAAACACCCGGATGGCGATTAGAGGATTCAAAAAGAGGTTATGTCCAGGAAAACCCAGACATATGGTAACCCTAGGGTGGGGGTTGGGGGGGGACCCAAGCAGCCCCTTGAAGGCTGGGACTCTGACAACTTGCAAGGGGAAAGCCACAGTGTCCCA
>NW_017729026.1:7320681-7321597 GCF_001723915.1 Gavialis gangeticus | reverse complement strand
GCCCCCAAGCCCTGGCCCTCCAACCCCACTCCCCATAGACTTACCTTCATCCAGCTGCTAAGGTTGCTCCCACCCCCCTGCCTGACTGGATGCTGGCTATAGGTATGTGCATGCGCACATGCCTGCAGTGTTCCCTGCCTCCAATAGCCTTGCCCCTGCCTCTAATAGCCCTCCCCCTGCTCCCACCAGTGGAGCAGAGCAAAATACCAGACACTGGTTCAGTTCTTCAAAAAACACCCGGATGGCGATTAGAGGATTCAAAAAGAGGTTATGTCCAGGAAAACCCAGACATATGGTAACCCTAGGGTGGGGGTTGGGGGGGGACCCAAGCAGCCCCTTGAAGGCTGGGACTCTGACAACTTGCAATGGGAAAGCCACAGTGTCCCACATTTTTCTCCTTTAAAGGAGAATCTGTTTTTAAAGTTTGTTCACCCCTTTCATATGTTTTTGCGACCCACTTTTGGGTTATGCCCCATGGGTTGAAAAATGCTGGTTTAAGGTGTTGTGTATTTCCAGAGGGCAAGTTTGATTCTTGCTCTGAACTTGTATTAAAGGGTAGATCCCATACACACTTGACCCAGCTGTAAATGGATAAACTGGTCATGGATACCCGGCTTGGAAGGCAAAGGTGGCAGAAAGCAGCAGAACTCGCATCACTCCCAAGTGTGCCCCAAACAACAAAAACCAGAAAGTCTTAACCCTTGTAACTTGATGGGCTATATAAGCTCATGACAGATCTTTGACATTTTGGATGGCCTGCCCACTCTACCTTTTCCAAGTACTCTTATTGAAAGAGATCTCCTTTTTAAGTCAATCATTAGATTACACAGTGTCCCACATTTTTGTTAGAACATGGAACAAGAAATAAGAAAAGAGGGTTTTATTCCCAATGGCTTCTCTGACTGGTCTTATAACA
>NW_017729026.1:7307243-7315681 GCF_001723915.1 Gavialis gangeticus | reverse complement strand
TTCTCCACCGTGGGAGGAAAAACCTGCAGCATGCTTATAGGCTTGACAGTGCTACACTGGTTAGCACTACGCTGGTTAGCTGGTTCACTACAGATGAAAGGGACTTGGGGGTCATGATTAACCACAAGATGAACATGAGCCTTCAACATGATGCTGCGGCAAGTAAAGCGAGCAAAACACTGGCTTGCATCCATAGATGCTTCTCAAGCAAATCCGGGGACGTCACTCTCCCCTTGTACTCGGCCTTGGTGAGGCTGCAGCTGGAGTACTGCGTCCAGTTTTGGGCTCCACAATTCAAAAAGGATGTGGAGAAGCTTGAGAGAATGCAGAGGAGAGCCACGTGCATGATCAGAGGTCAGGAAAACAGACCTTATGATAAGAGTCTGAGAGCCATGAGAGCCATGGGACTCTTCAGCTTGGAAAAGTGCAGACTCAGGGGCAATCTGGTGGCCACCTATAAGTTTATCAGGAGTGTTCACCAGGATCTGAGGGAATGTCTGTTCACCAGAGCACCCCAAGGGATGACAAGATTGAACAGTCCCAACTCTGCCGTGACCGATTCAGGCTGGACATAAGAAAGAACTTCTTTACTGTTCAAGCCCCCAAGGTTTGGAATAGACTACCGCCGGAGGTGGTTAAAGCACCTACTTTGAATGCCTTCAAGACACATTTGGATATTTATCTGGCTGGGATCCTATGATCCCTGCTGACTTCCTGCCTCTGGGGCAGGAGGCTGGACTTGATGATCCTTCAGGGTCCCTTTCAGCCCGAATGTCTATGAAATCTATGAAACTTGGTAAAACAAACATCAAAACTGACATAATTATTAGGAACGTGCCATTTACATGTATTACTATCTATGTGAAAATAACCTCTGTTTAAGATATTTCATGTCAGAACTTTCAGAAAATATTTCAGGCTTAAAATTAAATTATGGGTGGAGAGAAGAAAGAAAGATGCTAGACATCTATCCTTTCCTTCCTTCAATCTAAACCATCAGTTTTCCTCTAAATTAACACTACCTTTCTATTTGATCTAAACTATAAGCTAGCATTAGATAAAAAAAATATTCACTGTGGTGATGAATCTCTTTCCTGTGTTCTACATGATGTTGAGCATTGTGGCAGCATACCTTTGGGTGCTTGCCACTTTAAAGGCTGGAGCAGGCAACCAGCAGTTGCCCAATTAGGGCGGCCATATTAAAACTAAGGTCAACCAGGCAGAGTTGGCAAAGTGTTGCCTGCAGCCGAGAGAGCAACATCATCCAGCTGAGCCGAGGCTCACAACATCATACCAGAGGGCAGGTAAGGGCAGGAGTGAGGGGAATGGCTTGGAGGCTCCTGGTCCTGCATGACCTAAAACTGCACCCTGCCAGGGTAGGGAGGCCTAGAGGGGCTGCCAGTGGCATGGCAGTCTCCATGTAAATACCAGGACCACTCACCTGAAATGCAGGTCAGGGCCTCTTACTAACCCCTAGCCCCCATCTTTGGGTGGGTTACATTTAGCAAGTGGGGCCAGGCACAGCTGAGCCCACAGGGGATTGAGACCCCAGAGGCCCCAGGAGGGGATAGAAATGTAGCCCCAAAGAAGGGGCGGCAGCGTGGCCCCAGAGAGGGGACTGGTGTATAGCCCTAGGGCAGAGGGCAGAGTTGTGTGGACCCACACAGAGTAGGGTGGAATGGAAGTAGGCCTGAAGCGCTGTGCGAGGGTGGGGACTGAAAAGGGAGTAGGCCTGGTCCCAGGGGTGTGTTGAGTAGGGCCAAACTGGGAACAAGCCTGATGGACAGTGCAAGGGCCAGCCCCATGAATAGTTGGTTGTGAGGATGATGAGAATACCCCAAGGTGGGTTGTGGTGTAAAGGCTGTAGAATGGGCACAGTAGGAACCCCATGTATGGGGAGGAGGCCAAGGTATGTTTGTGGATGCCTGAGGCCATAGCCTGGGCCAGAGTGGGGGGAACTCAGCCAGAGACCTAGGGATGAGTCCTGACCCCAGTAAGTCCTCCACCGCTAGGAGGCTGAGTGTGGGTCGAACGTAAGATCTAAGGTTTGAGCACAATGACCTGTTGGCTCCAGGGAGGGAGCGAGAGTCCCTGTGAAACCCTGGAACATTAGTCATGGTGTGAGTTATGAATATTATGTGGATGCAATCTGCAAGGCATGGACTTCGGTATACGGGAGGTTCAGAGCTGCAAATAGTGCCCCCTGGCAAAGGGGAATATAATGGGTAGTCTCCCAGATTATACCATCAGGAAAGAGAACATTAAAGTTGTGGCAGGCAAGACTGGACAGACTGCCCCATAGAGACAGGTGGGTTGGCCGGCATGAGACTCGGCCATAAGTATGCCCCATCACAAGCATACGTAAAAATATTATCTGTACTTCAGAAACATAATACTGTCTTCCTATATGTCTACAGGAAAGTAAAAATATCATTAAAAAGATCTTGTTCGCCAGCGAAGTCTACCATATCAATCACAGGGCATTAATACTGATGATGATAGAGATAGGTTTGCACTTTCAAACCTCAGGCAATGTTACCTGGAGGCCTAGTTGCCGCATACTATCAATCATCTCATTCAAACACATAAATAGAATATATGAGCTAGTGTGACTGAGTTTCAGGCACAAGCCTTAATGACTCACAAATTAAGAGTCCTATCCATGTAAACAGGATTTAGGTCATTACTTTTATTCTAGCATGGCCCATGTGGCAAAACATAGTATAGCAAATGATAGATTTGAGAGAAACTGTCACGTAACCCGGTACAGTTTCATAATGTTATTTGAGATAAACACGTCACCTACGAAGTCTTCTTAAGTTTGTTTGATGATGCAAATAATATCCTTACAACTTTATAAGCCACTTTCCACTCCTGATACAAAAAAACCTATTCAACACTAGACTCAAAATACTGGGAGGGGTAATATTAGTAGAGGGGGAAGTGTGCCACCCTGGTAAAGCACCCCCTGCCTGCCCAGCAGCAATGGGGGTGGCAGCATGGAATTGGGCCACTCACTGCTGCCAGGTGGGTAAGGGGCACCTCACCAGGGCAGTGTGGGGCTCACAGTGATAAGAAGCTTCCCCATCTGGTCTTGCTCTTTTCTGCCAGGCCAGATCCTGCTCACTGGGCCATGAAAGTCCTGGGCAGAGGGCAATAGAGTGAGGGAGCCTGAGCCTGCAGGGGGCAGCAACATCTGCTCACCCCACGGGCTCCACTCTGGCTGTGCTGCCCTTGGTGGAGGGGGATCCAGGCTCTGCACTCTACTCTGCCACAGCAGCCACCACCTCCCACGCGTGACAGCTGGGAATTGGGTGCTACTGCAGAGGGCAGGGGGTTGCAGACCTGGATCCCTGGCATTGTAGCCCTAGCAGTTGTAAGCCCCATCCAGTAGGGCTGGGGAGGGGGGGCAGGGAACTGTAGGTGCAGAGTAAGGGGCACCTTAAGGCCAGGGGGTTGTAAGTGAGGAGTGAGGGGTGCCAGCAGGGCCAGGAAGCTGTGGATGGGGAGTGAGGGGCACCAGCAGGGCTGTGGGTGAGGAGCCTTGAGCTGTGTCCTGATAAGCCAAGGGAGCAGGGGGAGCTCTGATTTTCCATGATAAAAAACCCAAAATCAAATACTAAAATGTATAGGTACTTAGAATTTATTTTATTATAGTGGTTGAGGCACTGGGAGGCTTTCAAATTAGTTTAAAATTGTAAATATATCAATAAAATACTCTGTTCAATTGATACCTATACATAGATAGATAGATAGATAGATAGATAGATAGATAGATAGATAGATAGATAGATATAGGTATCTATTGAGCAGAGTGTTTTATTGATATATTTATAATTTTAAACTAATTTGAAAGCCTCCCAGTGCCTCAACCACTATAATAAATATATAGTATATATAATATAAAATAATATATATATAGTGATGTTCCATTTTTGTTACAGATTTTGGGGATCTTAATCAGAAAATTTGTGTTCATCAGAGAATTTACAATTTTTAAACAGAGAAAACCAGGATCCCTGCAATGAAGCATTAGAGCAGAGCTGAGAGAGTGACATCAGACCGTCAAACTTTATATTTCCACAAAGAATACAACAGATAAACATGAGGTCTGTACATCTGGCACCTCTCTTGACCAGCTCCACAATAAATGCTACAGCATGTCCCTTTGCAAGTCTAACTAGATAAAGGCTCTCAGAAAACATGATCCCCTTTGAAAAGCCTGCAATTTTGGTGCAGAAAATGAAACCCAATTCACATGAGCACAGAAGCATTACTTAGCCATGTCTAATAGAATACAGCCAGCAAAAATCTCTATATTAAAGGCCTAGACATGTAAGTAGCATAGTTACTCAAATTCAAGACAAGGTTTCCCTCCCCATTTAACATTTAGAGTATGGGGCAGCAGGGGGGCACATGGTTGTGTGGCTCCAACTCTGGCCCAGATCCCAGGTCTGGGTTGAATTGGAGCTGCACCTGCTGCCTGTCCCCTTGCCATCTCTTCGTCCCCCATCCACCCTCACATCTCCCCCCACACCATTGCCACCTCTGCACATCTACCCCCAAACTGCCCTTGGCACCACTTAGATTCCAGCTCTGGCAGAGTTCTGACCCTGCTCCAACTAGGCCTGGTAGCAATGGTGGTGGTGGTGACAGCAGCTCCAGCCTGGGCTCTAGCTCAGGGGACCAGTTGGAGCTGCTGATGCTGCAATGGCAACTGTGTGTCTGGGCTGGGGTTAGAGCAACTGTGTTCCAGGCTGGAGCGGGGCCAGAGACCTACTGGAGTTGGAGAATAGGCCAGCTGAAGTCACCCAATTATTGGATGGCAGCCTTAAATTCAGAGCCATCTTGGATTTGGGTAAAAATGGTAGTTTGGTCTGGTTTTCCTCTTGAAATTATCTACAAAATTAATACTGTACTTGATCTATATAAAACAGTCGAATTCTTTACGTCTCAATATATCCTTGTATGATGCCTCAATCTCTATGGTTCTCTCTCACTCCTCATATTCTCTGGCTGTGTTATGTAATGCTGCTTTCTGCACCTCATAATGGTAAAGTTTTAAATACCATTTTTTTTCTGTTTGAAAATATGTTAAAATACCAAGCCACCATCACCTTCTAGGTCTGGGTGTAGTCACCACTTCCACACTGTTTATATGTGCATGCAAGCATACAGCATTTTTTTCTGCCTTCCCTTTTCTGTAGCCGTGTGCTAGAAAAATTGTTTTTTTTTCTCTATTCTTTGTACAGAGCCCTATACATCATCCAAATTTTGTATGCTTACACTCTCAAAGGACTGTTTGGGGAAGTACTGCACACTCACATACAAGACATCTCAAAACAGATGCTACGTAGCCTTAGTGGAGCACAGGTTGTACGCCAATACATTAACTCCCTAGCCAGACATTATTAGTGAGTGGTCAGAGCCACCTAAAAGTGGCTACATTACATGTTTCAGGATGTAGAACACACAGAACATGCCTGGAATATATCAGTGTGACATTCCTTAGCATAGTCACTTGATGGTGTAGACCAGTGATGTTCAACCTCTGAGCCAGGGGCCAGATCCAGGCATGCAGCTAGATCCAGCTGTATGGTGTCAAACTGGCACAGGCAGATCTATGTGCCTGGGGTTGGGCCAGCATACCTAGAGTTGGAGAGTAGGATCACAGTGAACAGCCATATCTAGTGCAAGGCCAGATCTGGCACAGGGGTCAGCCCAGCAAGTGGCTGGATCCAGTATGTGGGGTCAGGCTGGCACACTGACCCTGTGCAGGATCCAGCCTGTGCTACTCACTTGGGCCACAGAACCAGAAAGCTGCATATCACTGGTGTCGATATGTTTTGAATGACCAGTTATCACCTACAGAAGATATTTAAACTAAAACTAACTCTTCATTTCCAATATTACAGGTTTTGTCTATTAGGAGTCTATAGTTAATGTTATTTTAATGTATTTCCTATTAAGATCCAAATCAGATAACCACTAACCATCAAACTCAGTCCTTTGTTTCTCTTCACACAAGGTACGTAAGGCCATCTTGCTAGTGGACTTAAGGGGATTTTACAAATTTCTCAAAATACTATTTCAAGACAGAAAAACCTAATAATAACTAATAGGTGCACACTGCATAAATGCTCCCCCCCCATTAATTTACACTATTCTGAGTTTTAAATAAACTCTAGCAATGATGAACAGAACTTTTAAATATAAGTTTACACAATAAGTAAAATTCTTCAAACTAGTATCTGAAAAATTCCTTAACAGAATGAACTCATTCTTGTCTTTTATAGTAAAGCATTCAAAAAACCATTGATTATTTTAGTTGTATGAAGGATATTCACAGTGACATCAGCTAACAATTCAGTCAGTTTTGGTTATGCTTTTTAGAATGTTGAATAAAATATTTTAAAAGTCACAATTTTAGGGGCATTCAAAATTCTTATAATTAATTAATAGATTAATAAACTGGGACTTTTGTCCATCAAAAGACGTATTTTAACTGACAAATCCAATCCTTCACACAACTGTTAGTTTAGACATAATTTCTATAACAACATTTGTACATACCATCTTCATCTGTTTGAATAACAGTCTCCTCGCTCTCCTTTCTCCCTTCAGGATTGGTTAGGATCATTTTGAGGCTGACATTTGTGTACGGAGGCAGATGATCCACAACATGCTGGGGTGCTTTGGGGTCCATATCCAAGCAGTCTGCTTTGTTCTCATTGTGTCCATGGAAGTAATGGTAGCAAATAGTGACATTGAACGTGTGGCAACGAGTAATATTGTAACCCAGAGATTCCCAATCCACTGCAATGTGCCTGGCCTGGATCTCAGCAATCTTCAGTGTTTTTGGTGTTCTCATGGGCTCTAGAAAAATACAGAACATGATGAAAATAGCACTGTCAACATTCTTCACACTTGCATGAAGTTGCTAAATGATACACTCAGAAATATCAAAACACAAGAGATACCCAGCAAGCACAAACCCATCGCTGGAAGAAGCGTCATTCCTTGTAAGTGATACCCAGAAGGGAAAGAAATGCCACAGCCTCTATGTTTTCATTTCCTTCTGTTCCATCCCTTCTCTGTAGGTTTCTACCAGTGATTAAGATTTAGCAGCACTGAAAGTAAAATATTAATTAATGGTGCCAGCAATTCAAAGCATTTGAGAATTACAGAGAGCAGATGCAGGAAGAGTGACCGAAAGGCCACCACAGCTGTCGCCGCTAACTTCGCCACTTCTTTTCTTGCTTTTTTTCTCCTCAGATGAGTCAATTAGATAATAGATCATAGTGGTAAAGAGTCAGTATGTACTGCACTATGATTTATCATGCCACCATGTGATGCTGTATACTAATTACCTTAATTGCTGTACTAAACTAACAGTTACAAAAATGATGCAGATATTAATTAACATTTATTAGTTCAATAATGATGCTATTCATCCAAGCAAGAAAGCCAAGAAACCAAGAAATATTACAAAAACACTTTTGGAAATTTCCATCATAGTCTACCTCCATTAAACCCCCAATAAACTCTGTGTATAGCTCATAGCTGATAATCATTGCACCACCACCCAAGCTCAACCATTATCTGCACATGAATTTCCACTCAGGTGGAAAGCACCAGCAGAACACAGGGTATTCCCTAAGCTGCCATCAATCTATCACTGCCTCTCCAGTGTATTTATCCCTCATGCAAGACTAACTTTTATAAATTGAACTTAATTAAAATGATTACAAAATTTAAAGTCATGACCATGACTAGATACACCAGAAGCTCACTAGAAATGCACCAAGGGAACCTTTCTACCATCTTTCTATGCATTTGCTTGCCAAAGAAAAATAAGACAAGGCCTAGGTGTAACTTTAGTCTTGGAGGCTTGCTGGCTCATGGTGAAAATCAGATAAGTTCACGTGCATCTGAAATGTAGATTTTTTTCTTTCTGGGGCTCATTTTCCTACTTATCTTTCATTTACAAATCAAGAATCTCAGCTACACAAATAACCAGCCAAAAGCACTGGCCTATCCAAATGAAATCTGAATATATGTATCCTATTCAGTATGTGTTTTGCAGAGACAACTGCAACCAACCAGCTTCAAAGATCAAAATGATTTAATTTTAACTAGAATACATGCAGATATTTCCTGAAATATCCATATTTCCATATTGCTATGGATTAAAAGGCAAGTGTGTGGGGAGCAAGGGAGAAGGGGTTGTATGTTTTCTTTCATATTCAGTCACAAACCTCCCACTCTCAAAACTACTATTTTCTTAAATAAGTGTGTTCTTTTCCACCTGAAGTACTGAGCTACTGTCAAATGCATGGTAAAAGAGAAAAAATAAGGTTGTCTCCTGGGCAGCGGCTTTCTGAAAATATTGCATAAGGTAGCTCAAGACAACAGGGTGACAGAAATCATTTAATAGG
>NW_017729026.1:7297598-7302243 GCF_001723915.1 Gavialis gangeticus | reverse complement strand
TTGGGTACCTGCCTGGCAGTGGGTGACATGGAATCCAAGAGAATATGGCTCTCTGATCAGTTTTGATATTCTGTTCTAGCTAAACCTCAATTTCCAGGTAAGTCCTACTGACCTGTGGATTGGAGCATGGTCAGTGTGAACAAACTTTTTGGGAAATTTTGGTAGTAAAACTCCAAGCAGGTCTTTATTGAGAATGTACAAAATGTAATTAGAGGTGTACCAGTCCATATCATATTGGCACCAATAAAAGAAAAATTGACATTATTGGCAATCAGCTTTTTTTGGCTGATGTGGCTGATATGTCGCAGATAAATGCCGCATGCACGTGCACATCCAGGAGTGCAGCCCAGCATCTTGGAGAGCAGTGTCCAGCTGGTAAGTCTGTTGAGAGGGGAAGGGGCATGGGGGGGGAGAGATATTTTTAAAGCTCTTATTATAAAAATATTAAAAAGTATACGTGAAAGTGCAAAAAAGTGTGGGGCCCACCCAGGGGCTGAGCATGAAACACTTTTCAGAATGAAAACATTTATATCACTAGAAATTGAACCACCCACCCAAAAATCTTCATGGGATTACACATTTAGGACTAGCTGTCCATCTTCAAAATTGCAGGGTATCCCCTCAATGGCCCAGCATGATACAAATTGGTCCACATTTTGTTGCAAGATGAAGTGTCCAAACTCAAAGGTGATAGGTGCCCAGGCCAAAAACCAGAAGAGCTGGAGGGCATTATCAGAACCAACCTACGTGAGTGGTTTCTGTGGCTTAGCAGGGATGTCATCTTGGCCTGGTGCAGCAAGAAATTGGTCAGGCAGAACATTCTCCCTTTGCCTGTTCAGTACAGGATAGAGAAAATATACAGTCTCAGAGAAGTCAAAATCTGGTACGCCAAATTGGGTGCTGAGGGCAGAAAATGTGGCTACAGTTGGGGACCGGAAGTCATTGAAGAGTCTTCTTCACTTTTTCCTGGCAAAAAAGGCAGGCTGCCAACACCACATGATCTAGGTGGTGAACAAATGTGCCCATGACCAGGCCCCAGGCAGCAGCCACCACTGGAGGTCATCAGTTCTCTTGGCAACAGGAATCTTGTATAGGGTGCACTAGGCTGGGAAGGCTTGCTTTGATATGCCTGCCAATAAGGGCCATCTCTAGGAAGTGTTGGTGCAGGTAGCAAGGACACTTGCATGACATTTTGACTGTCCACGTGTAAAACACCTTTCCAGACAGGATCTCAAAGCAGATCCCCCCACTGGGCTCATTGATTTCACTGGGCATAGAGGGACTGCAGGGTACTGGGTCTGCCATTGCTGTCCACAGCTGAAGAGAAAGGCAGTGATGGGTTAGGGGAGGGGGAAGCAGGTGAGAGGGAGGGACAGCTAGCAAGTTGTCACTGGGGAAGGCTCACTGTGTGTGGAGATGGTCCTCTGTCAAAAACCTTATTCACACAGCCCACCCTTGGTTAATTGTGTAGGGTAACACCTGCCTTGGGTAACTTTGGGGCTAAGTACAGTCAAAAAGCCCAAAGCTGAATCAATTCAGTCTTTGCATGTTAGTTTAAGCTGCAGAGATTAAACTGAAAAACAGTTGGACACACATTTACCTTTGATGCAGGAAATGAAGCCCCATGCCTGCAGTGGCCCCACGCCTGCAGAAGCCAGAGAGCACTAGAGCATGGCTCGCTGGCATGTAGCCAGCATGGGCTGCGTGTTTGCTTCCTCTTCCTGTTGCCCCCAAGGTCTCTGGGATTTGCAGTCCACAATCACAGAAGTAGGACTCTGCAGGGTTGCCATCTCTTCCTCTTTCTACTTCCAGGTGCCTCTGGGATTTGTAGTCCACAGTTGCAGCCCACAGTAACTTTCAGTAAGTTTTTAGCAGAGCAGGGCAGTTCTGTACTGAGAGGAAGGTGGGTTTAAACCCCCTTCCTAGCCTGAGACCCCAGCCAGGGTTTGCCAGGTGGGGGTGTCCCTGCCCCTCTCCTCCTCCCCACAACCCTTCTCTGCTGGAGCAGATGGCACAGCATGGCTCAGCCCATGGCTGGAAAGCATGCTGGTATGCTGGGGGACTGTGATTTAACTTAAACCAGGAAGGGGTCTGGGACAGAAGTTTCATAAACTGGTTTGACCCAAATCAGTTAAATATGATACTACATTCAATCAGGTTTATCTTAAACCAGTTTCAGACATTTTGAAATTGGTTTATGTGCACCGAAATTCTGTTCTGTTACAGGTTTAAACCAGTTTTTGATCTCGTAAACTGATTTACGTGTAACTTCTGTCCTTAGCCCAGCTAACAAGTTGTGCCCCAGATAATTAACTGGCTAGCTTCCTAATTGCCTGATGGTGCATGTCTGGACCAGGGAAGTGATAAGGCTTCTAAAGGCAAGGCTTGGTGTCCCCTGCTGCAAGGCCAGGTTACAGACCATGGTTTCCTGCAGGAGCTCTGGAAATCGGATGCACATGCCCTGAGGTCTCATTTGGAAGGAGACTTGTCAGGCCTGGGTGAGGCTGTGGTAGAAGGGTGAGAAGCTTCCTTTGGAAAATGAAAAATGTGGACTACCTGTTAACCTATTTCTCTAAAAAATGCTGTTAACAGATGCAATTGTGAAAATCTTCTGAAAGAAGGCAATAACATATGAATTCTTTAGAAGGGGGTGATAAAAGGAATTACCACTGACTCTTAGTCATTACAAGCAGATATAGAAAACAGCATTCAATGCCTTAGGAGAATAGTACCACTAAAAGGAAAAGAAGAAAAATCCAACCCTTTGATAAGAAAGAGCATAAATGTCCTTCAATGGATTCTGTTAGAGGGTGCTGTCTAAAGTAACAGAATCAAGTCTATCATTAGAGTTAGTTCTGCATTATGTGTTATTTTCCTTTCTAAAACCAATATCACTGTTGTCAATAATTTCAGTTTTATTCTTCCTATTCCAAGAATGGCACTCACCAGAAAAGATATACAATTCTAACTTTCTCTCCATCTCAAATTAATTTAAAAAACAACTTTGCAACATAAAATAATACAGGTTAGTTGTCTGTAAAGATTCATTCCTTGCATGTGTTGAGAATCAAGCAAAGCCTTAAACCAAGCAGTAAAAGGAAATCCACTGAATTTTAATTTGGTTTCCTCCAAGCTAGGACTTTGATATGCATATTCCACTTGGCATTATGTAGGCCTTTTTGAAACAGAAAAAAAAATTAAAAGCTTCGTTAATCTTGAAAAAAATCTTTTACAATCCCATGCAAATTTTACAAAAGTATCACAGTATCAGAGGAGACATTAAAATATCCTTTATTTACCTGTCAGAAAAGGAAATATAAAAGACCAAGCATGATCTAACTTCCTCACAAGCACTCTTGTTTGGCAGAGATTAACCAACTTCTGTAACATTGAGATGGTAATTAAAGTCTGGAGAGTATCTCAACAGCTTTGGTAGATTCTGCCAACTGTCCCATTGGTGCTAAAATGATGCTTTCAAACACAATTTTACCAGTGCATCTGAGCGACGTTCATAACAGGGATCTCTAGAGCTCGGGTCCAATTGTTTTAAACTGCTGCACCACAAAGTCTCCATCTGTAAGCACTGATAGAAAGTAATCTCCCAATAATTACTTTTCTCAGCTAAAAAAATACTGAATTGTGTAGTAGGCTCCCTGAAAACTCACTGCATCTCATTAAGAACAATTATTTGTAGGTGAAGAGAAAATGAAAAGCCCCAAATTACATTTAGTACTCTATTTCCCTTCAAAACACTGTCCTAGAGTCTCTTCAAATTAAGTTCAACTGATTGGTTCCTTCCTAAACTAAGACTACAGCTCTCAGGAACACTAATCTCAGACAGTGCAAAGCAATTCATCCATCTCATTTCTTCCCTTCATAAGAAATCCCTACTTTTTCCCCTTAATTTCCAATCATAAATAGAACTGCTTTAACTAAAGAACACAAGATACATCCAGCACATGAGTCTAGCTTCCTTGTTATATTAATCTATACGAAACTGGTATCTTCAGCACAACAAGAACAGGCCAAAACTTCCAGGAAAATACTGCTCAATTCTGAACCAGCTAACTTGTTCCAGTAGTAATTATTGTAATATACAGCACTTCATATGTTCAAACCATTGCACAAACATTAATTAAGCTTCAAAATACCCCTGAAAGACAAGTATTATTCCCATTTTAGCAAGGAAGAAACAGTCAGAGAAAAGGGTTAATAACTTGCTTAAGGGTATAAGGCAATTTATTGCCAGAGCCAAAAGTAGCACTGTCATACTTTGCTCCTATCCTATTCTCTAACCACTATACAACATTAACCTCATTAGCAGCACAAATGACCAAGTGTCAGCTTTAAGTATTAAGTTTTATAGAAAAAGATAATTCCACGGCTGCTCTTCAATACCAGTTTTTTAAAGTAGATTAGAAATAATTTTGTTAAAAAAGGGTTAAATGGTTTATGATGTCAGATTATTAACCTAATATCTGTTCAGCATTAAAGACAAGTAATTTGAGACAATACTTCATTTATTTTCTAGATTTATATAATAAACCAGTCTTTGAGCACAGGTAGAATTCAAACTTCCTAAACAAAACTTTTGATCAAATAGAGTACAGGCAACCCCTGCTTAATGCTGTTTCACTTAGCGCTA
>NW_017729026.1:7293617-7296927 GCF_001723915.1 Gavialis gangeticus | reverse complement strand
CAGGTCCCTTCCGACCCTAGAAACTATGAAACTAAGACACTTGCGGTAGCCATCTTCGGTCATCAAATACTTTTGGTTTCGCTTAATGCTCGTTTCGCTTAACACTCGGCTTTTCAGGAACCAATTAAGGGCGCCAAGCGAGGGTTACCTATACATTTAAATATAAACCCAATGCAAACCTATTCTTCACCCCAGTCAACATCTTCCCTCAGAAAATGTCTGATTGAATAGATGAGTCTTATAGCATGCTCAGATAGGCAACCTTAGGGCCACATTAGACCAAGGATAGAGGAAGCTCCACACACTATGGCAAGTAAGGTCCCCCACTGAGAATGCTATGCCTACAGTCTGAGCTGAATGAATGCAGTACTCTGGACACAAGCACTTTAAATCCCTCATCTAGCAAGGTACTTAAGCAGCTGTCTGATTCTGCATCTCCGCATATCTTTTTGATATTTTTATAATTATTTAACATAGAGGTTGGCAACACTTTCTGGCACCAGAATGGAAGGACAAAGCTCAAGATGAAGGCAGGCCAGTGCCAGAACCCAGCTACTTTTCCCCAATGTCTAGCCATGGCATGCAGAAAGACCCATGCCACCTGAAAAAGAACAGGTAAGTCCCCTGCTGCCTGGCCACAGCAGGGGCAGAGTACCTCTCTGCTGCTGAATACTGCTGAAACCCCTGCAGCTCCCTGAGTCAGATCCAATGGCTCTGTGGCCACACTCATTACAATTCATATTAAGTTGATTTCATTGGTAGTGCAGCAAAAGAAGCATAACTTGAGGAGTTCTGCAACAGAGGTGGCCTGGTGCAAGTACAGGATTTAACATGTCCAGAGCGATCAAGGCCAATTCCCTC
Organism: Gavialis gangeticus; assembly: GCF_001723915.1. Taxonomy (NCBI): domain Eukaryota; kingdom Metazoa; phylum Chordata; order Crocodylia; family Gavialidae; genus Gavialis; species Gavialis gangeticus. The sequence continues at coordinate 7,296,066 of NW_017729026.1, read as the reverse complement.
ATTTTGCTCTCCCCAGTTTTCTTTGTTAACATAGGTAGCAATGATTAGCTTCTCTCAAACTCAGGCCAATAATCTGAGCTAAAGCCTTTATTCTTTGACTACGATTTCAAAGACAGAGGCTCTCTAACCATGTGTTCACAGCACTAAGCACAATGGAACTTCACTTTGAGAAGGCTATCACTGTAAAAATAAGGTATATTTAATAATCAGTGACAGTGGCAATCCATGGCTAATTTACTTTAAACAAATGCAGATCTCCAGGACAAAGGCTGAACTGAAAGTGTGTCACACCTGAAGACGAAAAGAGGAGGAAGAAAAGAAAAAGAGGTTTCTAAATGTATACTGGCCCATCAACCCATGTTCAAAACTGTATCAAATAAAGGGATTACGTGCGCATGGCATTCACTGGTAACAATTTAGGGATCAAGAAGATTTAACCCAACTTTATAGGATAAAATAAAGAACAGCTTTAGTAATTCTCTAAAGGTTAATAATAGAGGGATAGATGGCAAGAAAAGACAGAACCTGTTGACCCCACACCACCTCTCAACAGCAGGATGATTTAATAAGTAGCTCAAGATAACAGATAAAATGAAATTCAATTTCTTTCACACTTGATAAGCAACACGTGGTATGACAGGTCAATATTAGAGCCTCTTTGCAGAGATTATCTCCATTTATTCAGAGATAGTTGTGAAAACAAAAGCCTTCACAGTTACAAAAGAAACAAGGGCAGAGCATGCATTTCCCCAGAACCAATTTTTAATGATAAAACTTATTACCCTGCTGTCAATCAGAGAAAAATAGAAGATGTCCTAAAGCTTGTGACAAAAAAAAGCTATTTTCAAAGACGTACACAAAATAAGTACACTGAAACATGACAAGTACTTTACCACTGCTGCCTATCATCAGAAATCCTAAAGGTTGATTGCAATACACAATTTCAATTCCATTTATCTGAAAAAAAAGAAAGTGGATTTTCTGACCAGAAGATAAAACACACATTTGTTGGTGTGAAATTGAAAACAATGAGACAAATATTATAGCAGAGGTAAACTCCTCAGATAACAAGGACAGAGCTTCTTGAGTGCCAGTTTATACAATGCTTTAACCAGCTTTTCCTTGGACTGTTTCTGATTGCATGACATTATAATCGGGAACCAGCTCCGAATTCCTATGCTCCGCAATTAAATATATTGCCTGTTACGTCAACATGATTTTAACCAAACTCATTACAGTTCATATTAACAGTGACTTGCACTGATGTCATTGGCACTTTAGCAAGAGGAGAATAACTTGGAGAAGTCTGGCAACTGAGGTGGTCTGATGCATCACTCATGGGCACAATCAAGCTTTGGGCAGCAATGGTGGCAGCAGCAGCAAAAGCAGTGAGATGGGGATTTTAAACACCACATTGAAAGCCAAAAGCCAAAATGCAATAAACTATTAAGGTAGTTTACTGATAGTCAACTTGATTTTTTAAAATCCCCTATAAAGGGAGTCAAATTTCTGAGGGAGTTGCTTTAATGCCCTGGCATTCAAAAAAAAAAAATGCAAAAAAGATATTTTTAGTTATTTTCCCTTTCCTTATTGATATTCATTCACCAAGGATAGAAATACACCTGAGAACAGTGCAAGTGCATCTGCTCAGGTTCTTCTTTCTGTCCTCCCCCCCTTTTCCTCCCTAGTTGCCCCACCTGGCTTTCTGTGCCCTCTTCAGGGTCACTCCCTTCCTCTCTTGCAGAGGTCTAAGTAATAAAGAAGAGGTCTTTTCCTTCCTGTCTGCATGACTCCTGTCATCCCTTGGGCTTAGACAACTATCCCAGAAAAATGAAACACTTCCTGTTCTGAAACTGGGATAATTAGAACTCAGCAACTTTAAAACAGTTCTTGCAGAGAGCATACCACTGAACTCCTCCCTCAAGAGCAGACACGAGTTGTCATCAACCTGGCACATGAGACAGGAATTGCAAGAGGCCAAGAAAAGATCAGGAGTGCTATGAATGACAACAATAGTCAAGTACCAAAAGCCACCAGACTAAGCTATGATGAATTTCTAAAGATCAAATGCTAAAGGGGTCTCAATAAGAGATTCTATATGATATTTATTCAGAAGCAGTTTGGCATCACTGATACTTGTTGATCTCTGCAAGAATGGTGCCCCTTTAGGCATTGTATACGGGGGTGTGTGTGTGTGGTTTGGCAGCAGGTAATAACTGACCAAGTAATTTGAAAGTGAACTGGGGCACATGGGCTAAGATACTAGACCATAATTAAGTTATGAACAGCAGCTAACAGTCCCTAGCTGAAATGCTCCGTCTTGGCATATATCCTGATTGAGGTCAGGCAGGGTGACGGAAATCCCATAATTGGATGGTGGGAGCACTAGCAAGTCATCAAAAATAGATGCATTTCAGTGGTATCATGAAACCTAAGCTGGTAAACACTA
>NW_017729026.1:7284356-7288617 GCF_001723915.1 Gavialis gangeticus | reverse complement strand
GGTGACGGAAATCCCATAATTGGATGGTGGGAGCACTAGCAAGTCATCAAAAATAGATGCATTTCAGTGGTATCATGAAACCTAAGCTGGTAAACACTATGGGTCAGAAGTCAGCATACTACATCTTCACTTACTCTGCAGTAAATATGGAATCTCTTCCTGGACTAAGACTCTCAGAAAGTAACAATAAGGCTCCCTCCTATTTTCTGGTGTGGAGTTTAAAACTGCATGACATGTTATTTAAAGCATGCCACTTTCCAAGGACAACTTACTGAGTTTAAGGCCACCTCTATATGTGCAAGTAAAGGTACAACTTGATCTAATGCATGATCCACACAATTGAACCTCCTCCCAGGCCACATGTGCATGGCAGGAGGCATGATTGTGGGATTGCACATTAGAGCCAATCATGCCTTATTGCCAGTGGAGGGGGAGCCTGATCCTGGGCTCCCACCAGCATTGGCAAGAAGGACGCTCCCATGCCTGGGAGTCCCCTTGGCTGGCATGGGACACATACACAACCAGGATCAAGAGCCCTGTCACATGCAGGACTCTTGGTTCCATCTGCGTGTGTGGGTCTGGTGGTTTCACACACCACTGAGCCTTGGGGATTGTGCCAGGGCTCAGGTGTTTCACCCTAGGCATGGTGCACCGATGCAGCTGGAAGCCTTGTCAGCTGATGGGGTTCCCAGCCACAGGGGAGACCCTGCTACATGTGCAAATTAAAACACAATAGCAATCAGCAATAAAGTTAGTATACATTTTAGAGGTCTAACTATATAGCTGGTTGGGGCTTTTTATGGAGTGATACTTACTTTACTGCGTGTAGCTGGTCTTCAGGTAACTGTGCAGTTAACCAGTTAATTGTGCAATACTTGTAATGTGTAAAGGGCACATAAGTTATATAAACTTACCGCTTACTTTCATTTCTTGCCACTATTTGCAATGAATCAGGATGCACAGAACATGCATGCAAAAGGGTGTGTATTTGTGCTCTCCAGTGTTTCTTTCCTTTAAAACTATCATCAGTTAAACCCTAAAACTCTGTACATCTTAGGTCAAATTCTGCTCTAAATCACACCAACCTATATTTGGAGTAATTCTAATGAATACTGTGGTCATTCATATCCAACTGTCTTTCCTCTCTCGGCATAGAAAATAAGGTTGCACAAAGCTCCCTGCTGCTGCAGGCAGACCATTTCTGGCACCCAAGGTAGCTTGAATATATTATACTACACTGCAGCCTGCTTCACAGACATACCCTTAGTCATGGACCTGGACTACAGTATCTTGTACATATCAGCCATTCTTAATCTACAAATCCATTAGCGTTTTCTGCCTCTAGGAATCTGTAGCCAGAGGTATAAAATGACCACAGAACCTAAAAAAAAAAATCAATATCTATCTAGTAGAATTGTAAGACAGCACTCTACATACATGTCTGTCTTGCCTAAATCCTTACCCCGCTCTGAATGCAAGCTAGGTAGACACCTTTTTATGTACTCAGCAAAGTTCTATATTTCAGTCTGGGGTCCTTGAAAGAGAGGTCTGTTGCGACAAATTGCTTTGAAAATCCTGCCAAGATATTTTGCTTTTCTGTGTTTGGCAAGTCTTTAGTCATCCCTAGTCAGAACCAGTTATGTAGGCTTGTCAGAGATAAAGGTAAGATCTAAGGTAACACTACTGTCATCATCCCTTAATGACTCTCTAGTGTCTGTTGGTAAGTGGTTATCTAAAGCCATCTTCTGCTCCTTGCCTGCCTGCATTGTAGGGCAGCTTCCAATGAATTATAAACAACAATTATAACAACAAGTAGATGTACAGACAAGACTAACCAAACAGGCCAATATCCATTACTCAAAAATTATCAGAAGGCAATTACATATCCCTCGGACTCAGCACTTATTAAAATGTACACACTAATTTGAGTTTCTAAATGTAGACTTAAGAGCCTAACTTCAGGCATCTACAGTTTTCAAATCTTGACCCAGTTATTTAAGTACACAACTGTAAGCACCCAAATTGGAAATCTCTGGCTTTTAATTCCTCTGCTTGCCAACAAATGCCAGAGACTAAAGAGCATTACAAAGAAGAATTACAACTCAGTTGAAAGAAACAGCATGAGAGTCATGTAAGAGTGATTCATCACAACTATGGGCCAGATTCTATTCTACTGATTAGGCATGTAACTGGACTCAAGGGTGCCTAAGTGGAATTAAGTGGACCCAAGTGAGATTCTATTCCTCCTTAGCCGAGCCCCTGAAACATGGTTAAAGCAGGCAGGAGGGTCCTTCTTTTCCATGCTACTCTTTTAAGACTCATTTTTAAAGGTAAAATATTGTATGTTACAAAAGTAGATTCATTCATGGATTTTCAGGATTTGATCATGGTGGAACAGAATTGCCCATAAGGCACCTAAGCTCACTTAGACACCCAATAAGTAGAATAGAGTCTGGTCCTATATGGTTTAGAAAAGCAATGTTTACCCTCAAGTGGGCAACTTGCACTTCAAGTTTAACAAGAAATTTCTCTGAAGGTTAATGATTTGAAATGAAAGTAAACAAATGTGCATTTCTACAATAATTATGCAACACAGCAACGTATTATTATTAGATATCTCCCTATACATGCTCACCAAGGTTGAACATACATATTCTAAACAATATGTATACATGCAAAATATTTATGCACACAAAAAAGTTTCTGTATATACAGTGTACATGGCATAGTTGTATATGCCTAATGTTGAAATATAATGCCTTCCTTCTATTTGGTTATTACCAAAGGATGGCATTCACCTTTTTTGCTAACACTATGGATTTTTTTTTTGTTTCAAATGAAAGCCATCATTGAGAACATGAAAATCTATGCGTTTTTTCTTCCTTCATTTTTTTCTGGCAACTAACCTGTTAAGCCAGCTTACAAATTTCTTATTGAACAGAGGCCTCAGGAAATGAGGAAAACAGCTGAATGATTACATAATTCAGAGATAATCACCTGTATTATCATACCAGGGGATATGCAATATATTTTAGTACATATTTTTTCTTATTCAAAATATAGCTGTCTCTGTTTCAAGGCATAGTAGAGACAAGATAGATCTGCACTGCTGACAATTACTTGTCTGTTCTCTTTTGATGGTATGTTTATTCTATTGCCTCCATGCATGATTAACAGTTTGTGTATCCTTCACATGTAATCAATAGCTGTGAAATCTTGTATTAGCTTTAGAGATTAGACATCCCTTGATAATAAATTCCATCGATTTCTGTAGCTCAGCCTAGTTGCACAAATCCCACTACATTTTTTGGAGTTTAAATTAGAAGGAGATATATAGCCTACAAGAAGTAGAAATGCTGGGGTGATAATAAGGTGTAACCTCTTTAAACTCATTCCTTTAGATAAGCAAAACCTAGCTCGTAAAACATGAATCAGCATGTCCAAGAATCATGCAACAACAGTAAAAACAATGCAAAACATGTCATAAAACACAAAATTCAAAGGAAAACTGCCTGGGACTGTAATTAATACAGGCATCTAGTAAGAATGAATTGTCTAAAGATATTTGGAAATGACATCATCAGCAGAGAAAAGAAAATGAAATTCTGACTTTTAATTTGAAGGTTTGCAGCTGTACCAAAACTGAGCAGAAGATTCACACCTTCTCTTAAAAACATCTGTTTAACCATTGCACACAGGTAGGTAAATATTGAACAGAAAGTATTCACAATATTCCTTTGACTATAATTTATTACTTTGCTTTGCTATTACTGTGATCATTTTTCATTTGTTTCCAGTGAACATTCATATAAGTTATTTTTTAGTTTTGTTTGAGGACATATATAGGTCAGAAGCTAAAAATGTTGCAAAAAATGGTGTAAACATTTTTATACGTGTAACATATGAGAATTTTCTATATACAACCTGAAATCTTCTACTATTTTTTTTCTGCTTATAAAATAAAGTTTTGGTCTTCCAATTAAGGAGCAAAAGAGACTGCTATTCGACTTAAATGACTAATTACAACACTACAGAAATACTAAATACTAAATACAATCATCATAATTGTGTGCATGGGGGGTTATTGTTCTTATTTTTTAACTAACCTTCATGTTATGATGTGAATGTACACATCACTGTGCACATACAAACTACTCACTTATAACAATCCAGACCCCTGCTCTGACCTTCTCTCCCACTGGCCAGAGTGCTCTTTGGCCCCAAGTGCTTCATTTGGCACATCAAACTTGAAACTCTCAAA
>NW_017729026.1:7274774-7279356 GCF_001723915.1 Gavialis gangeticus | reverse complement strand
CAACACTACAGAAATACTAAATACTAAATACAATCATCATAATTGTGTGCATGGGGGGTTATTGTTCTTATTTTTTAACTAACCTTCATGTTATGATGTGAATGTACACATCACTGTGCACATACAAACTACTCACTTATAACAATCCAGACCCCTGCTCTGACCTTCTCTCCCACTGGCCAGAGTGCTCTTTGGCCCCAAGTGCTTCATTTGGCACATCAAACTTGAAACTCTCAAACTGTCCACAATGCTGAGCAGGAATTTTTTTTAAGCTTCTCACGTCTATTAACTGCTGTTCCCTGCCTGTGGATGATGTGGCTCCAGTACTGCACAAGGGAATGGCAACAACACTGTACTGCATTTCATTCAAGTTCAGCTTCTTTCTTTAAACCTCTTGGATGCCTAGGTACTGCAGGTGGTTGCTACAGCATGCTCCAGTGGCCAAAAGGGAAAGATTGCATACAGCTGAGGCAAAATTCCCAAGCGAACTGTTTTATCAAGTTATACGTACAATGCAGCAAATAATACAATGCAGCCAAAACTGCATGTCCTATTATATTACTTATGAGTTTCTAATGGATTTGAAAGGGGACATGACTTTACAAGTAGATCAGAATTAGAAAGGACAGATAAATGTCCTTCATCATCTATATACATTACTCTGTACTCATACTACATCAAATTTCAGTCTTCACCTTATGAAATTCAGTTCAGCTGATGTTTCTAATGGATCTTATGTCTAAATTATAGATGAATAACATATGTTCCACTATGTCCAGTATCATGTCTTTATCAAGATCTGAGGCTGAAATTCTGACCTACTTTAGAAGCATAATGTGATGAAGGGTAGATAAAAATGATATATATTTTTTAATCCTCTTATTTTTTTCTTTTTAAAAGCATGAAGTTAAATTTGAAATTAAGACACAGCTCTGTTAAAGTCTAGCTTACTACTACCTAGTAAAATTATTTAAATAAATAAAAAAGTAACATACTCCCCTCTGCAAATTTTCATGCTGTTTTTCATTTTAATGAAGGTTTTCTTCACTACATACAAAATTAAAGGGAACATCTGTAACTTTGGAGGTCAATTCAAGCTTTATAAATCTGCCACAATATCATCATGTACTACATTAATTATCTGTTACGTTATGTTTTTACAATAGAGCAAATGGTGGTATTTACCTTCTTCCAAATGTCATTATATCCAGTTTCTATTACATAGAAAGGTTTTCCCTTAATTAGTTTTCTTTTCAGTATAACTACTAGATGCAAAGATATTTTTCCTTTTTTTCATTTTCTCTCGTTTAATTCAATGTTTAGTACCTGAATTAAAGCTGAAAAAGTAGGAAACTGTGATTCCCCTTCTGAAATCTGACAAATGAATTTTGAACAGAACCATCAAGAGAGAATGTAACCTAGCAATCCTAAAGTAAATGGGGTTAGATATTCAAATTACTTAGAGACCTAAAGAGGCACATAAATGTTTAGTAGGATATTTTGAAAAACTGGGCATCTAGTTCCCATGGATTTCACCCATTAATTTCAATGGAGTTGGGCACAAACTGCTGTAGCATTTGGGAAAAAATGTCATTAAGAAATTTTGAAAGTCTGGCTCAGTGATGAGAAACAATGCAACTAACTAAGGTTAATATATCCTTTGTTTAAGGAATCAGTTATTTAAAACACCAACTATGTGTCTCCTGCCCACGCTATTTTATTTAACACCACCTACACTCTTTTGTTCATTTTAAAATGACTTCCAATTTCCAGAAAACTGCCATTCATCACTTCCTAACAACAATTTTAAAATTAAGAATCAGAATAAATGTATAAGTTGTATAACTGCTTATATAAATGTATAAGTGTACAGACCATACTTAATGGAAAAGCTATATTTATTTGCAAATCAGCATGTTTGAATATTTATACAAACCAGCATTTCTTTCAAAACAAAAAAGTGTATATACAAAGCAAGATTAAAAATGAATTAATTAAATCAGAATTTAAATGAGAAGAAAAACCCTTTAGATGTTTAGTATCTAGTAGAATTTTGCCTCGTCTTTGTATGTGGTTCCACGATAAAAATATATACATATACATACACCCCTCCCTGACCAAAAGGCTCAGAGTAGCTTACAAAACAAAGAGGGGGGAGGGAGTGAGTGGGGATAGTAACAGTATCCTCCTGAACCTTTATTTCTGTGTATAATGTAGCATCAATAACATTACTGATTATAAAAAAGACAAAACATTCTTGGTTGTGTAGCCACAGCTAAAATGCCTAGTGTTTCTTATTTTTACTTCTGCAACAATGATTACAAATTGGTTGGTGCAGAAGTGATGCAATATGACAAAACTGCATTCAAAAGTTTTCCTGACATATAAGACTAACGTTTTGTTGTCATCAGCATTCAAAACACACAGAAGAGGGAAAAAGGACAGTTAATATTTGTCAAATGGAAAAATCCTAACTTGGGGGTGGGGGGGGCAGGGAAGGAGATATTAAAAATATATAATTTAAAAAAATGGTAACCTGAAGACCTACAAAAATTAAATTTGACAGTATCATTTTAAATTGAATGGCATACTAAAAAATAATTTAATTTTGTTGTTCAAGAATTTATCAGAACACAGAATATAACTGGTTGTTATAAAAGCAGAAAAAAACTCTTAATCTCCATATATTTTTAGTGTAGTTGGATATTTTAAGATCAAAATTGTTTTTTTTCCTCTTGAGAGGTAAGGAGATCTAATCATTGGAATTGGAACTGAGCATCAGGAGACCTGCATTCTGAATCTGACTATCGGTCAGATGCATCTTTGCATAAATCATAAACCTTATTCGAACATCAGAAAAGAAGGGGATAACATTATTCTGCAATAGGGCATTTATGCTAGAGCCAAGTAAGTACTGTATTTGTTGCATCCAATATGTACCTTTCTTCCCCAAATCAACCCCCAAAATTGGGGTGCATGTATTAAGTGGGGAATCTGATTTCCAGCCTGAGATAGTCACCCTGCTTTGATCCCCTCTCCATAGTACAGCAGCTGTTGCATTACCATTCAGGCAGCTGAAGGAATCAGCTAATGTAATAGCTTATTGTTCTTCACTCCAGCAGTCTTAATGATTGTCTCTCCTCTTTAAAGATCTTGATATTCCATTAATGAAGCTAACCTTTCTTAGGGCAAGTTAGTTGTCTGCTAGCTGCTTCCAGTCCCTTTACTCCTATTTTACAGACTTAGATAGTCCTTAGCTCTTCTGAAAGTCACAGATCTACCCATGGAGGGCAGTCTTTAGCATTAGCTCAGGTTTCAGATTTAGCTGAGCAGTAAATGGAGGGTGTGTCAGGTCATGATTAAGCTCTGTCCTCGCTCTATCCAACCATAACTCTGGAAAAATCTTTTCTCTTCATTCTGCCTTTCAAAAACAAGGTATGTACTATATTCCAAGGCATGCTGTATAGAAGAGAATATGGTAGCTTCATTTTGGGGGAGAGGAAGGATTGAATAAGCTGACTAAGGTGAGAATAACTTTACTAAATATAAAGAGGGTGACCATACATCCCAGTTTGGCTAGGACAGTCCCAGATTCCATAAGCTGGTCCCATCCAGTCTTAGATCAGAGTCTGACAGGGAGGTGGAGTGGTATGGTGCTCCAGGCAGGTGGGCAGGCAGGCACCATTGCCACTGTGTGTCTCTACAAGGATGGGCAGGCATATAGTCACCCAAAGATGTCACATCAGAGGCATCTCTGATGTGGCATCTTTGGGTGTCTATATGCCTGCCAATCCACATGCCTGGCATACCATGCTGCTCTACCTCCCTACTAGGCTCCAGCCCGGGTCTTTTGACCAACCAGTTGCAGCCGGCCTATAAAATCTGGGGCTGTCCTGGTCAAACCAGGACATATGGTCACCTTAAGTATAAAGCAAGCTTTTAAAATAGGGAATTTTAATAAACAGTGTTTGTTCTAGGAACACTCTCCCCCCTTAAAAAAACCCCCAAATTAATGCTGAATATCTGCTTTCTATTTTGAGTTAGATTAAACTGTGATAAGTCACAATTCACACGTTATTAGTTCTTTTTCCAATACCATTATAGTCAAGAGGGTTGGCAGAAGCCATTCTGGGAACTGGAACATGGTTCAACAAAAATCTCTCTGGATAGGAGACATCTTTACTCATAGTGAAGATAGGTTTTACAGGATCAGAGCCCTGGGCTAGGGACAGACATTACACACAAAGCAGTTCAAATGATCAGAAACTGGTTTAAATCTGTAACAGAACATATGTTCAGTGCACATGAGCCAGTTTGAAAATGGCTGAAATCGGTTTGAGATAAACCTGGTTGAATGTAGTATCAGACTTAACTGAGTTGGGTCAAGCTAGTTTATCAATATCTGTCCCAGATGCCTTGCTGGTTTAAGATAAACTAGACTCCCCCAGCATCCTGGCATGCTCTCTGGGCTGGGCAGGGCTCTCTGCTCCACATCAGAGCTGGCCCCTCCCCTCTGCTCCCTGGCTGCAGCTCTGGCAGAGACTACAGGCATCTGCCTGGCTTCTGCTCCCCCCTCCCCTCT
>NW_017729026.1:7265424-7274676 GCF_001723915.1 Gavialis gangeticus | reverse complement strand
CCTCTTTAGAAAGCCCTTTTGCATCTACTGTGGACGATCCTTTCATCTCAGCATCTTTTTCAATTGGTGCTTCTTAAATCATGGAAATAACTTGGCAAAGAGGCTGAGTTACAAAAAAACAACAGTTAGGAATGCAAGGTAAATGCATATAATAGGTCTTCAGAGGGTTGGCAGAAGCCATTCTGGGAACTGGAACATGGTTCAACAAAAATCTCTCTGGATAGGAGACATCTTTACTCATAGTGAAGATAGGTTTTACAGGATCAGAGCCCTGGGCTAGGGACAGACATTACACACAAAGCAGTTCAAATGATCAGAAACTGGTTTAAATCTGTAACAGAACATATGTTCAGTGCACATGAGCCAGTTTGAAAATGGCTGAAATCGGTTTGAGATAAACCTGGTTGAATGTAGTATCAGACTTAACTGAGTTGGGTCAAGCTAGTTTATCAATATCTGTCCCAGATGCCTTGCTGGTTTAAGATAAACTAGACTCCCCCAGCATCCTGGCATGCTCTCTGGGCTGGGCAGGGCTCTCTGCTCCACATCAGAGCTGGCCCCTCCCCTCTGCTCCCTGGCTGCAGCTCTGGCAGAGACTACAGGCATCTGCCTGGCTTCTGCTCCCCCCTCCCCTCTAAGCTGGGATGCTGCTGTCCTCTCTGCCTTACACAGACACCTCTCAGCATTAGCTAGCAGACCACAAGTTGGCTATGGTCTGTGCTGTAGCAGATGGGACAAAGGCAGAATCAACATGTAGCTGGTAATGTTCCTGTGTTGTTTTCTTAATGGGGTGATAAACAATGAGTTAGGGCTAATAAACAGTGTTATCAATTCCCTGCTGGGTTGCTCAGGAGGGGGAACCCCTCCCTAATAAGAGTGCCCAGCCAGGGCCTGGCCAAGCCCTCAGCTCAGCACTACAGAAAGGGAAAGGAAGGCTACTTTAGTGCCCCTGCCTTCTAGCCTGAGCCACTTCAGACATGTGCCTGCATTTTTTTTAGTCCAGAGGGGATGTCTGTGTGATTACAAACTGGCTTAGCCTCGCCAGGTTAGACTAACCTGTAAAGATTGAATCAATTCAGACTCAGGCTTTTTGAATGTCTGTCCCTAGCCTTAAAGCCCCCAGCATACAGTGTGAAATGTGGCCCTTGCTAGGAAGATTTCAGGACTCAAAAATACACTCACTCACAAAACGGAGATAGGGATTTCTATATAATGTAATATAGAAGTAATGATTTTTTTAGTGAGTAAATATGCATCTATCTAAAGTATTGTAGCACATTATTGCAGTTTTCCTCTAAATGAGCTAGACTTTCAGAAGGCCATTTTTTTGCTTATGTAAGAAGTGAAAATATAAAAATAACTAATTTTCATGTTCTGTTACTTACTCTAAACGTTTCTATTCTATTCCATGATTTTGAAGCACACAAATGCTTTTAAAAAAAGGATTCAAGAATATTGTCAATCTGATAGCCAGATAGAAGCTGAGATCAACAGTAATACATTCAGCAAAAATAGGCTGTAAACTCAGCAAATTACTGGAAGCAGCATAAGGAAAGCAATCTTAGGTGCTGTTGAATCTTAGTTATTTTAATTTAAAATGAGATGTTTTGTATAAAAAGTGATTAATTCATGAGCAATTGATCTTGCTTTAAACTGAAATATAGAACAGATGGTGTCATTAAATGCAAAAACAACAAACTTCGTTTTCATTCACATGCAGACCTAAAGGATTAGTTCTTTAATTGCAACAGGAGTCACCACTGTTTACCATGTGCCTACTTATTCTAGACATTACTGTTCTAGCTGCCAATCATGCTCCACAATTTTACCTTATTTTGTCTTTTTAAAATTATATTATACCAGTACAGTTGTCTTGGCTGCACAGTTATAACAACAACTGTTCATGTGATAGCCAGACCAGCACTATTGTAGCAGTACCCTGAGAGGATGTCAATCATGCTTGTTGAGTAAGTGGAGCATTAAATTTTTTTTATGTCTTATGTTGTACATGTTGAATCACTGTCACTATACAATCACAACAGAATACAAAAGGGAAAAATAGCCAATTAGTCAAGGCAAGGCCACATAGGCTCATACAATACAGTTTGGAAGTGTGGGTTAATCGCTGGACACCAGCATTATGTCGCATTTGAAGAGATTTACTGTTTGAGCATAATAAAAGGCTAAGGATAAAAAGGACAATGTTTTCCTTCTCTGATTACTCCTGAAAGACTTCAAAATTCTGCTGAGTGTCCAAAAAAAATTTAACAACATTTTTTTTTTCATTTTCTGCTAAATGTTAACCTTCTGGAGAATGGCACAAAGCTATGCATACATACCTCCAAACCCCTTACCTGCTCTCCCTTTAAAGCCACTGGCTTCTTTATGAGGAGCTGTAACAATCAACCACACTAAAGACTTCCTTTGAGTAGAAAAGAAACATCAGAGAGCCTTTTGAGAGCTCCACCCCAGTACCCCATGGCATTTTAGACAGATCATACAAAACATTTTTTATTCTGTCTCCAGAGTCGTACAGCATTACCTCACTGTGAACAGAGCTGGACCAAGGGTATTTGGGACAGTTTAACTGATCTGCAGATTGATTCTTACAGGCATGACTCTTGCTTGTTCAAAATCCAAATCTGCCTTACTGCTTAACAGAATTAAATCAATAGAGAGGCAAGTATTTTTCTGGGTGATACATTTTATTAGACCAACAGCACGGTTGGGATACAGTTAGCCAAGATTTCATATGCAGCACATTCTTCCTCAGACCTGATAAAGAATGCACTGCATTTAAAAACTTGGCTATTCCTCTCATATTTCCTGGACCATCACAGTTATAGTACCACTTCAAAACTACCAATCAAATTAATAGTATTTCAAGGAGCCCTAGGCACAGATATTTACAGGAAAAAGTCAATGACTAATGTTTCATCTCTCTCCCCACTCCTCACTACCTGCTTTTGTCTTTTAAGTTTATGGAAGGGATAAATTAGAGTTTTACACTCCATATAAACACTCATGTTTCAGGAGTTATGCTAACTATTAGGTCTATCAAGACAAGACCTTCAGGGGCAGATTATGCTATATCTGCCTTCCTGTGGGGTTTTCTGTACCTTCCTTGAAGCATCTGCTGCTGGCCACTGTTGGAGACAGTGCTGAAATATATGGACCACAGGGCCCAATATTATATTTCAGTTCCAGAGATTTGGGCCAATGGTTTCAAAACTCAGACACGTATGGCTTGGTACCTTCAACAAATGCTTACATTTCTCAGATGAAGTGTCATGGGTATGAAGCACAAATCAACATGAAATGGGGATGTTCAGCACCTTTGATTCACACTTGGATACTCAAAGTTCTGAACCAGATGAATGCCAAAGGTCACAGGCTGAAAAAACGTAACTTTAAAATACTTTAAAAGGTCTGGGAGAATTGCTGCTCATGCAGGTATAATGTAACTGCGATGCAGCTGCAGGAGGGCTGGCTGAGGCCCAATGCAGCCACATGAGAACGGGTCCCAGGAGGGCTCTTTCCATGCAGTTGGATTGCGCCTTAGCTGGGCCAACATCACGTGCTGGACAGGGCCCATGGATGGGAACCAGCAGCCCACAGACAGACCTGGGACTGCTCATCCAGCCCACGGCCTGAAAAGCCCACTGCACTAGATAATCAATAGGTATGCTAGCTCAGCCTTAGGTATCAACTGGAGAGGGAGCTTTAACTGGCACTAGTCTATCAAACTGAAAAGGCTGAAAATAAGACAGGCTCATAGAATAGAGTCTGCCTTTTATTTTAAAGAAAAAAAACCTTTAAAAAAACCTTTTGGTACTTGAGCTTTTCAAGAATACACATTTCATATTTTCAAGCTTTTCTGGGCAACAATGAGTGTTAAAAACTATTCTTTCCCCATCCACAAAAATTGAAAATCTCAGCTAAATCACATGCTCAGTAGCTCTGACTTTATGAAAGGAACCAGATTACAGCACTCTTGATAAACACTGATCAACGTGTAGAAACTTTACTACCTGAAGCCATGAACTTTCATGGAATCTCCTCCAAAAATAAATTGTCCAGCATTATTGTTTTCCAAAGGTTGTGCGCAAAAGGACAGTGAACAGTCAGCAATGTTTAGAAAAGAGGTTTCTAAGCTTTCAACCCCAGTAATCAGTAAGCTTTGTTTGCATTTTTTTTTTTTTTTTTTACTTGTTTGGAATAAAAAAGCTAAAATGTTTCTCTGCCTTTCAGTGAAAATTAAAGATTTTTCTTACACATGTCCAGTGTCCTCTGAATTAGGGAAACTTCTCAGCTTCAGGCTTTGTAGTTTCAAACTCTATTAGTCTCCTGAGGGTTGATTTTGGAAATATGCAGCAACTAGCCATTATGATTACTAAGGTAGAAGACCAGGAGCCTAAAACAGGGGTGCTCAGCCCCTGGTCCACAGGTAAAATCCAGCCTGTGAAGCCATGGCATCCCATCCACAGGCTCCCTGTGGGTCAGAGAAATTTGAGAATGGCGGAGCAATGGCAATTAACACTGCTGACTCCATTCCTCCTGACAAATTTTGAAGTCCCACACAACTGATCCAGCTGTGTACAAACGTGGCACTGACCATGAGACAAATGGAGTGAAAAGGCTCAGCACTGCTGACCTAATGCAATCTTAAAAACCTTAAAAATCTGGTGCCTTTATGCAAGACAAAATCAAAACAGACATTTCCATGTTTTCTTCAATGCTTTCCCCCCTATCTAGGGGTTGTCCTTTCTGAACTGATTTGCAAAGACATTACTTTCTCCATTTCTAAATCTCTGCTGATGACCCCCCTCTGAAACAGCTTTAACACTTCAAGCTAGCAGTCACATACTTTTAATTTACTAAGCGTTCACTTAGGCAAAATGAAATGGTTAAATGCTGGATAAGAAAGTCCACAAGTTGTGGGGAGGAGTTGTGGGGAAAAATCAAGGCATCTGAATATTGGAGGGAGGACAGAAGGGGAATTTTGTACAAACAAATACACAACTAACAAGAGATGTGACAATACTTCCTCTGCTCTGTTTTACTCCTTGCTTCTTCTGACATCTGCCTTTTTCTTGCTAGATTGAATGCACTGTAGGACCTTGAAAGCACTTAGCCCACTTTGGGACAACTGCAATTTAAATAATAAGTATTCCTTTTGTTAGTGATCAAGCAATACCTGTGCATCACTGTAACAGACTGCCTTATGTCTGCACAAATTTGTATCAAATTGTGACCTCTCCTGACACTAACTACCAATTTTGAAGAATGTGACTTACATGTATGTATCTATAATTGACTAGAGAAGTTAAGGACAGCCTTAAGGGGACTTATTATAATGAGGTACATCTTGCTAAAAAAACCCTTAACAACAGAGACTATTTTCCCAGTCAAAGAACAAGGTTTGGTACTAAGATTGAATGGGATGTCATAAAATTTCTCTAGTTTAGACTCCAGCAACTGGAGCTTCACAGTTAATCAACTGACTGAGTCTTTAAAGCTGGTTAGTCTGTCAGAGGGAAATTTAAGGAAAGGTTCTGACAAGCTGTACCCCCTCTCTGTAAATAGCCTAAAAAACAAAGAGAGTTTTGGATTTAACTGAACCAGTGTAAAAATCCAGGAGTTTACAGGATCTTACGTGCCTAGTTATAACAATTGGCATTTAGCAGTTGAGGAGTGCAGGTAATCAAGCCAAAAGATGCCAGATTGTGTTGACAACAACATGATATGGACTACTTGCAAAGGTACGAAAAGTTGTAAAACATCTGTTACTCTCGTCTGCCACTTGAGCATGGAAACAGTTCAGTGCTCTTAGAAATCTCTCTCATTTCCTTAATGCTCCAAGAAAAGAGATAGGAGATGAGAAATCACTTTAATTATGCTGCTAGAAAAGTAAAAGCAAATGACAGAGCTGTAGCTATGTTTACAATAACATCTACTTTTGAGTACAGTACAAGCCATTTGAGATACCCATGGGTAAAGTGGGCAGCCATTCAAATCAGGAAAGTGGAACTAACCATCTCCCAAATCTTACTAAGTTAAAAGACACTGCTTTTAACCCTGCTGACTAACCTTTGCAAGATCAGCCTGCTCTTAGCTGTTTACATCTCATTAAGGCTCATTAGCTTGTTACTCAGAGTGCCTTGCCCCTAACAGCAACCTTGAAGATGACCAGGCCCTAATCAGTTAAGCATTGCTAATAGTACAGCAATGACAGGGGCTGAGATGGGCAAGAAGGATTAACTGCCTGCTCCTCATGTCAGGCAATTTTCTGGTTGCCAAACTAGTGTGCTATATGGAGGCTGCTACATGCAATGCATAACTGATGATATTCTAGCATAATGCAGCCTACATTAGCACTGGAGTGCTTCTTTCAAATAATTCATTTGGAGTGTTTACGGGATTTCATAATGTGCTTTCTTTGGGGTCAGACCAATAACTGAGTCAAATGCTAATTCCTGAAGTAGTTATAATTTTTTGCAAGTTTCCTACTTGCACCATTTTCTTCATGATTTGTTCTAATGGTTAATAGTCTTATAGGCAGGGATTCTGGTTTTCTCTGATAAAAATTGCAAATTCTCTGATTAAAACCCCAAAATCCATGATTAAAATGAAACACCACTATACATATAAACACATATACACACATATAGATAGATAGATATAGATAGATATTAATTGAACACAATGTTTTATTCATATTTTTACAATTTTAAAGCAATTTGGAAGCCTACTAGTGCCTCAGTCACTAAAGGAAAGTAAACTCTAAGTACCTATTAACTGTTGGCATTTAATTTTGGGGGTTTTTTTATCATGGAAAATATCAGAGCTCCCCCTGGCCCCTTCGATTACCTGGATGCAGGTTGAGGCCTTCACTCCCTACTCACAGCCCCCTAGCCCTGCTGGTGCCCCTCACACCCCACCCACAGCCCCCCTAACCCTCAGCCCTGCTGAAGGGGGCCCTCAGCTGCCAGGGTTACATAGCCAGGGACTCAGGTCCATAACCCCCCCGCCCCCCAGCAGCAGAGCCTGAGCCCTGGCTGCTGCCAATTGGAGGTGGCAGCTGCTGCAGGGTAGCAGAGCGTGGAGCTTGGCTCCCCCCCACCATGGGCAGTATGGCTGAAGCAGAGCCTGTGGGGGCGAGGGGGTGCAGGCTGCTCACTGTGGGCTTGGGCTGCCCACCCTGCTGCCCTCCCATGGGGTCTCCGTGGGGCAGCAGCTGGGACCTAGCATGGCAGGGCAGAGCAGGGCTGGGCAGGGAAGCTTGTTGCTGCTGCAAGCTCTGTCCCGTGCTAGCAAGGCACCCCCTGCCCGCCCAGCAGAAGCAAGCATTACAACTACACACCACCACTCCCAGTGCTGCCAGCTGGGTGAGGCCACTTTGCCAAGGTGGCATGGGGCTCGCAGTAGCAAGGAGCTTCCCTGCCTGGCCCTGTTCTGCCCTGCCATGACGGGTCTCACCTGCTGGGCGGCAGAGGCCCAGGGGGAGGGCAGCTGTGTGGGAAGCCCAAGCCCACAATGGGCAACCTGTCCCCACCCCATGAGCTGCCTGTGGCCCCATCCCACTCCACACTGGGGCTCTGCATTTTGGCTCCAGGCCTCAAGACCCACACACCATGTGGCTGGGTGGCAGCAGCCCCAGTCCTGCCCTGCCCAACTTGTTCCCTCTCTCCTTCCCTATGGGGACCTCAATCCCTACTCCTCCCCATGCCAGACTTACCCACAGGAGCTGCTCTCCAGGCTGCCTGGCAGCCATGTGCATGTTGTCTGGTTCACTGAACCATATTATCAATGGTGGTATAAGGAAGTGGGTTGTGTTGTCTCCCCATATAAACAAACATCAAAAAGAAGTCACATTGGAGTGCAAAAAGCAAATCAAGCCATTTTCTCTTAAAGATTAGTATCCTTGTGAAAGACACACAGACCTCCCCAAGGACACCCTGAATTAAAGTGGGAGGCCAAACAAAGATACCTCTATGAAACCTAATCCTCCCGCCCCTTTAAATACTTCTGCTGTTTCTGACAAGGAAAGTTACACCTGGTATTTCAGAAAGGGTTTTGTTTCTCATTGCAAAATCAGATACCTCAAATATTTAAACAAGTATCAACACAGAGCTAAACTGGAAGCAGGAAGAGTACAACCCAGACTCTCCCTCTGTTAGTGTTTATAGCAGCCTCACCGTTGCTCTCCTCAAACTACTCACTAATGTCTGGCATCATTTCATTATGTGTTTAGGAGACAAATGCATTCAAGAAGTTTAAATGAGAATTATAATAAGAAAAAACATTTTTAAAAGGCAGCCAGTAAGAGCAGCACTGCCTTTAATGCTTCCCACCAGTATCAGGATAGAAAGGTAGTATAGTTTAGGCTTGGATAGCTTTAAGCCTGTGCTGGGTTGCTACCTCATGCTCCTCTCTCCTTTTACAAATGATTAACATACATCAATGAACAATCTGTTCAGTGGATTTCATTTTATTCATAGTGTTAGAACTTTAAGTAACCATTAACCAAAATCAAACAATCCCCCTGACGTTTTAAAACATTTTAAGTAGGGATTGAAAAAAATGGTAATGTTAGAGTGATGTTGTTGTAGTCATGATGGTCAGATCTGAGGAAGAATGCATTGCATTTAAAATCTTGTTTAACTTTATCTCAACCATGCAGTTGGTCCAATAAAACAGATCACCCCCAAAACTCCTTGCCTCTCTCAAAAGAGGTCAACTAATTTAGGAGCGCAGAAAATATCTTCTCCTCAGTTTGATACCAGAGTAGATGAGCTAGCACTGGCTATTAACTCTCAAGCCAAGAAGTCTTCATTCATTTTAAATGTAACATATATCTGTACCACATTTCATAAATATATTGGGTGTGACTTTTTAAATGCTGTTTTTAAATAACTTATGTTCAGTCTAGCATGTAGCATACAAAAGATGATTCCCTTATGTAAACTGAAAGAAATGTGGAAAGCAAGTAGTTATAAGGCTCATACTTTTTAATAACATGCTAGAAGCATTCCACAACCCCTACAAAGAAATTTTATGAGCTAAAAGGTTATGGTGAATTCACAACCAAATATACAAGGCAATCAAACTATTTTGCTTTACCTTATCATAGAATCATAGAAGTCGGGTCGGAAGGGACCTTGTAGATCTTCAAGTCCGACCCCCCGCCTGGGCGGGAGAAAAACTGGACTCAAATGAGTCCAGCCAGGTAGGCATCAAGCCTCTTCTTAA
>NW_017729026.1:7256184-7260424 GCF_001723915.1 Gavialis gangeticus | reverse complement strand
CCTGAACATAGAAGGCAATCAGGTTGGTCTGACAGGACCTGCCCCTAATGAAACCATGCTGGTTGCCCTTGAGCATTATCCCTGATGCTGGCCCATCACAGATGTGCTCCTTGATAATCTTCTCAAAGAGTTTCCCCAGGATTGAAGTAAGACTAATGGGCCTTTAGTTGCCCGGGTCCTCCCTCTTCCCTTTTTTAAAGATGGGGACCACGTTAGCTATCTTCCAATCATCTGGCACCTGGCCCGAGCACCACGAGCACTCGTAAAGCTGTGCCAAGGGCCCTGCAATAACCCCAGCTAGCTCCCTCAACACCCTGGGGTGGAGAGCATCTGGACCCGCTGACTTGAACACGTCCAGCCCCTCCAGAAGCTCTCTAACCCGGTCCTCCCCAACCTGAGGTCTGGAGGCATTCCCCTTGAGTCCGTCTGGCATCACAGCGGGGAAGTCCCGGTCCCTGCACAAGAAAATGGAGGTGAAGATTTGGTTAAAGAGGTCTGCTTTCTCCTCTGGTGCAACCACCAGATTGCTCAGCGTACTTTGCAGGGGCCCCACATTACCTGGTGCCTTCTTCATCCTCTCTATATATTTGAAAAAGGACTTTTTATTATCCTTGATTTTGGAAGCTAGTCCTAGCCTCTATGTCCACCTTAGCTTTCCTGAAAGCCCCCCTACAGGCCTGAGCAGAGGAGGTATACTCCTCTTTGGAGATAGCACCCCGCTTCCACTGGGTGTACGCCGCCTTTTTGGCAAGCTGGCATTCCCGGATGCCCTTGGCGAGCCAGGGGGGCTTTCGGGCACTCTTGCCCCCCTTGCTTCTTGTTGGGATGGACACTTCCCTACTTTGAACTTCATTTGTAAATGTATTGATAATCACCTAAACTTCTTAGAGTCTTCTCTTATTCTCCTGAACTTTCTTAGCTTTTACTAAACAAAGTCATTTTGTTAGCAGGAAATTTAGCTAGCTTGCTTTCTCATGATCTCCTCTCGATAACTAATCTATTCAACACCTTATAATGATTCTTTTCCAGGACCAACCATTAGCCAGTCCAAGGATTAGCTATTTATGCTAGCCAGTTTCAAATCCATGACAAAACTCACTCTCTCTCATCTCATAGCGTGGAGACAGCTGTAAAACTTGAACTCTCCCAAGAATGTCACTGATTGGAAACTGGTTCACAATTGTTTTGGGTCAGACATATCCACACATACACTGCGGGGGGTTCAGAGGGCAGCTCACCGCTGCTTTTGAAGAGCTGGTAAATTTCCTTTGATTGGTGGCAATGGAGTCCTTTCAGCAGCCTTCAGCTACAAAAAAGCACAAGTCCAGGCAGCTCTCTCCTTCCCTGTCCCCCAGACACCTCCCATTCCAAATAAACCTGAGGAAACATCAAACTCTGGTCAATGGCCACTAAGGACTCCTACACATGTGCAGGGAGCCTGCCCTCATGCTCTGTAATTTCAGCACATAGATTCATTGAGTCTGCTGGAACATGGAAATAAATGCACTCCAGCAGCCTCCAGTGTCATGTGCATCAGTGCCCCCACACTGAAAAATGGTGGTGGGGTGCTTTAGCTTGAAGTGCCCCGTCGCCATTTTCCAGCATGGGAATCCTGATACACAAGATGGTCCAGGTGCTTTTAGTTAGCGTGGTTCTCGATGTATTAAAGTGCCCCCCCGCCATGCCTCCCAGAGCACGTCTATAAATGCCTTAACAGAAGCAAACTGACAAGCTCTTTATAAGTGGTTCAGACTGCTGTAAATGCAGTATCCCCAGAACCAGGGCCACTGTACTCAAATGCAGGCAGTGGAGGTTGGGGCAGTAAAGTTCCTGTTGCATACCAGAACAACAAGTTGCCATGCAGGGTTTGGGGTGCAGGCCTAAAGGACCAGCCACAAATTAGCCATAGAAAGCTTGGGGGTCTGAATATAACATTGAACTGGTTCCCAGAGAATTAGTTCAAAATAATACTCCTCAGCCTGGCACTAGACACGCCCCCAGCACTGGTCTGCATGGCCTTGTGGGGGGTGGGGATCCATTTGCAGGGTCTTCCCATGCCATGCAGAACCCAGCTGGGGTTCATTCCCCACCTGCCCATCACCTCTTAAAGAGGCCAGGGGCTAGCAAGTGGGTTGGGCTAGGGCTTTCCCAGCCCGGCAAAGTCCCTCCCAGGGGCTTCTCTCCTGTGCCTTTCAGACCCCTGCTACGTGGGGCTGGTGCCAAATAGAAGGGGGTGCATTTCTGCCCCTGCCTATCAAAGAGGCTACAAGCGGGTAGGGCTAGGGCTTTTATAGCCAGGCCTGCTGGGCTGTGGGAAAGGGGAAAGCCTTCCACAGGGGCTTCCCCTCTGAGCCTTGCAGATCCCTGCTGTGGTGGGAGAGTGGTGCCAGGCCAGAGATGGATGTATTTCCCTTCTCCCTGCCTCTAAGAAAGGACAGCAACTGATAAGGGGGCAGGGCTGGACCTTTTGCAACTCAGGGGTTCAGTGGGGGGGAAGCCCTTCATGCGGGGGGGTGGAGGTTCTTGCCCCCTCAATGCCGTGCAGGGCCTGGGGGTCTGTTCTCTCATGCCCCAATCCTGCCAGGCTGACAGGCACAGGCAGGATTCAGGCTTTACTCATCTCTGTGACAGCTGGGGGTAGCTGCAGCTCTGCTCCACCAGCACAGAGAGCACAGCTCAGGGCTGAAAAGCATCCTTGGATGCTGGAGGATTTTGAGATAGTTTGAGTTGGGAGGGGTCTGGGACAAGTTCAATAGACTGATTTAACTAAATCAGTTAAATCTGATACTCCATCCAACTTTGACTTGAATCAAACATGACCAAGCCTGCCATGGGTATCTTACAGCTGTCTGCATGATGGGCTCTGCTCTGGCTGTGCTACCCATGGGGGAGAGGGAGCCAGGCTCCTTGCTCAAGCCATAGCAGCCTCCCACAGCCAGAAGCCAGGGCTTAGGCACTGCTGCAGGGGGGCAGGGGGCTGCGGACCCAGGTCCCTGGCCCCATAGCCCTGGCAGCTGGGGGGCCCCTGGTTGTAGGGTGAGGGGCACCAGCAGGGCCAGGGGGCTGTGGGTGGAGACTGAGAAGCACTGGCAGGGCCAGAAGGCTGGGGTGGGGAGCAAGGGGCACCAGCAGGGCCAGGGGGCTGTAGTTGGGGAGTGAGGGGCACTGGCAGTACCAAGGGGCTCTGGGTGGGAAGTGATGGGTACCAGCAGGGCTGTGGGGCTGTAGCTTGAGAGTGAGAGGCCTGAACCTGCGTCCTGGTGAGCAAAGGAAGCATGGGGAGCTCTGATTTTCCATGATAAAAACCCCAAAAAACAAATATCAAAATGTATAGGTACTTAGAATTTATTTTACTTTAGTGATTGAGGCAGTGGTAAACTTCCAAATTGCTTTAAAATTGCAAATATATCAATAAAACATTGTGTTCAATTGATATCTATATATATAGCAGCATTTCATTTTAATTGCAGGTTTTAGATTTTTTATCAGAGAATTTGTGATTTCGTTTTATCAGGGAAAACCAGGATCCCCAATTATCAAGTTTCCTGAAGGACATTATGTAAACTGTCAGCTACATACAACACTGATGTCATATACAAGCACTGCATATTTGGTTCCTTCCAAAGGTGTACCATCCTTAGGGGACTCAGTGCATACATGCAAGAGAAGCACTGAAATTATGTTTTTCAAACACACAGTGAGAATAAGTTAATACTTTGCCAAATGGTAGGAGTGGGAGAAAAAAGAGAATGTTTTGACAGGGGAAAATAAAAGAATTTGTTCATAAGTGGCAGTAGTTAAAAAGCTTTTTTAAGAAGATGTACAGCATACTTGTTGCTAATGTCAATTAAATAATCTTAATGTAAAATTCATTCATTCCCTTGCTAGTATGGCAGTTAGTCAATCATTACTGCTATCCTAATACTTTAATCTGTAAACAAAATGTGTAGTCTCTTGTTTCCTGCCATGAGTGGTAGCCCAATTTTAATTCTGGCTACTGGCTAACTAAAACAAAAAGGCAGGTAAACAGACTCCTATTTTGTACTGTAAGTAGTCTTAGTTGCATGCTGGTTTCTTTAATATAGTTTTCAAAGCCAAAAGCTAACATTTCTTCATTCAAGTCGCATTCAGCATTTCATATGCAACATCCTACACCAGGGGTTTTTCATCTTTTTGGATCAGTGTACCCCTGGTAGTCGGACGCAGAGCAGTGTACCACTGCCCGCCCCCTCCCCCCCCC
>NW_017729026.1:7236423-7255943 GCF_001723915.1 Gavialis gangeticus | reverse complement strand
CAGCCGTCCACCCGTGCATACTCACTAAGGTCTTCTCAACCCCTGGGTTGACAACTCCTGTCCTACACCATGTACCATCCTTTAGCAATAGAAAAAAGATGAAGATATTCTACTTATAATACTCAAGGCTATAGGAATCATAACTGAAATACATTTCCCTGGTATATCTAATTACTAGAACTAGAACAAAGTAAGGTTTTAGCTATGATTTATTTGAGAGACCATTACAAAACTTAAAACTGTATGGTATGTACCAATGGCCATATTCAATACCAGCCAAAGGAATAGAATTGATGGTAATAGCATGTAAAAGAAAAACTGAATAATTTTATTTCATCTAGAAATGATTTAACTTTCTCACTCACTCTAAAAATGAAAAATTAAAGATAGAAAAGCATGGTCTTTTCCAAATTATTTTAATGCCCCTCCTCCCAAATCAAAACTTTTTTTTTTTTGGTTCTCTCCATCTCTTTCCATACAATTTCCCTAGTCCTTTATTGCATTTTGCCACAGAATAAAATAAACAGATAATGAATCAAGAGGCTTCCTTGCTCTACTTTGGTGGTGGCATATGGTGTGCATGTGTGTGGGGGGGGAGGGGGAATTGGGGTAGAGAGGGTGCTATAATTTTCCTCATTTATGCAAGTAGAACATTTTAAATGTGGCAAAATAAAAATCAAACTCTGTAAAAACAAAGTTAATAAGTAAAATAGCACCAAAAAACTGTCAACAGCTAAAAAAGAGGTCTGATTTCATATATTCACAAGAGTCTTTCATTTGTACAATCCTGCATAACAAACCATTTCTGTATACAATGTCTCTATTTATTGGGATTAATTTCTGTGCTCAGTAATGTATTAGAATAAAAGTGAAATATGTATTAAAAATAATCATTACATCTTTTAATGGCAAGAAATGCACTACTCAGATTCCTAAAGCACTGCCCTTAATTATGCCACTTGAATTTAGGTTTTCAAAACTATCAAAATATGTAGTCAGGTATTGGGGGGGGATGAAATAATCACCTGTTGATGCAATATTTGGACAAAAATGTCTTACCCAGAGATTGTAACACACCCAGGCCCTAACTTCCCTGACATAAGGTTTGTTTTGCATTCAGTTTTCACTTCCTAAATCCCTCAAACAAACTACTGTTAAATAAAAACCTCCATATACGATATGACAAAGAGCTGTTTCAATTCTTCTTGCATAATCTTGACAGTTTCTTGAGATATTGTTGACCTTTAGCCATTTGCTGGGATTTTGCATAACAAGAATAATGTATGTGACATTTTTCCTACAAGACAAATCATGAGAGGTAAACATTTTAATGATTAGGATGAATCCAATATACAAGTTTCCTTATCCAAGCACCTATTCAGATGAGCATGGCTACCCACTGTATCCAAGTAATCTATTCAATACAAAAAATAGTGTGTAAGCCGAAGCAGAAATTATTATAAATAACACACTGTATTGGCTCTTCAAATTTATATAAGCTTGATTTTACACTACACAAATATTTGGCAAATGTACATTGCAGAAGTGAGTGGGTAGTGCCTAATCAAAATGTTTGTAAGATTTCCCAACCCATTTCAATTTTAAAATACCAATAAAAAATTATATACTCTTACCATAGCTTCACTCAGTCATACCTAATGATAATCCAGAAACATCTTATTTCATAAGACTGGCAGATAATCCTGATTTTGCTCACAAACAAATTTAAATAAAACTATTTCATTTAAGAACTGAAAACTGGTATTAGACACAGTTGTCTAGAGTGCGTGGATTTACTGCTGGCAAAGAACGCTGCATCATGCAAAAGTGCATCTACACTAAAATGTTTTAAAACTGTAGTTGTGAACTTGAAATCATTCTAACATATTATTAATATCTTCAACTGCATTGAGAGACAATCTAAAAGCTCATCATACCTTGTGCAGCCCATGGACCACGTGCTCAACCATTTTAGGGCCACCAGCTGGACGGCCCTGGTGTAAAAATCAGGTAATCCAATGGCAATGTTAACTCATGTTGCATTATATAGTCCTTTTTTCAGTCTTATTTCTGAGGTGAAACTTCTATTAGTTACTTGAAAACAGTACTTGAAGGTTAAATTATTTCATTTCAGTTTGCTCCAGATAAGTATACAATTTAATACTGCATAGACTGTGAAAATTTATACCATAAAACAAAGAATGTGTAACACAGCCAAGTCATTGCTTCAATAAAACCTTTATTTATGCAACTTTACACTTTTGATGGTTTTGATTATGCAATATTAACAATGCTTTTCTATTTTTCTGTTTATTATAAACCCTTAATCACAGGCTTATTGCCATGTTATCCATTTTTGTACCTATGTTTTCTGCTATTTTCATGACTAAGTGAATTCATGGATATAATGGTGATACCACTATCAAATGATACCATTATAATTTGTTCTAATACAACTGCTAATTCTACTAATCCTGCTCCTATAGCAGCATAAGGCTGTGGATGGCTGTTACACTTGTAGCATTATATATGGTTTTGTACCACTACAAAAACCAAGTGTGCAGTTAAGTTGTCTGAAGTGCAAAAGAAAAAACTGGGACAAAATGTTGCTTCTTTCACACAATTACAAGAGGTGCTACAAAGCATGCCTCAATCCTCAAGAATCCCAGAATACATTGCGTTCTGCTCCTTCCCCCTGCCCACCTCCCATGGCTTACCTCCACCTGCTCTATAATTCTCATTAAACTCTGCTGTCCCAGGGAGGGGGAGCTGAGCTTGCATGTCACCATGCTCACTTGCTGCTTAGTGCAAAGGCATGCCAAGGTCCTGGGCACTGCTTCAGGGCTGCACCAAAACATTGTCTAATCTATACCAACCCTTTCTGCCTCAGCCTCCAGGTGGACATATGCAGAGAAACAATCATCTCATCAATGCTGCCTTCTTCATGAAACATTCATTACAGGATGAAGCAATTCACGTTGCTGTCTTTCTTTGTGAACACAACCTTTTCCAATATCCACAGAACTCAATTTCCAGCCATTCCCATACTGTCCAATTTGGAGTTAAATCTGGTGACTGTTTGTCCAGTTTTCTAAACTGAATCACACTGGCAGCTTTGCTTCAATCCATTCCTCCTCCACCATCTAAAAACACAGCATGAATCTGCCTTGTAAAACTTCTCATCATTCCATATAACTATCTATTCTTGTGGCTTAGGCATTTCTTGCATTATCTACAAACTCAGCAAGTGAACAAAGCAAGAACTCATGAATGGTTTTCTTCATGTGCAGGTACTTGAAGATCAGCTGACCCTGGTTCAGGCCATGGCTGGGGCAAAAGGAGCAGTCAGAACCTCTACTGAAGCTGAGTGAACAGCAAAACTATGCAGGATACTATCTGCCAAGGGCAAGACCTCAGATGGTTCTTTCAGCAGGTGGAGGTGAGTACAGCTGAGGGCAGGTGTTTCTTGTGGCACTGTACAATCAAGTGAGGCCTAGGGATCTCAACTGTAAGGGTTGTAAGCTTGCAAGTTTGGTCAGTGGCTAAGTCCAATGCACTTCACCTGAAAAGCCTCTACGAGGTCACCGGCTTCCTCCCCCCTACTGTCAACTTCCTGCTGTATGGACAGGCACACCTCCTGCACTGCCTCTCCTGCTGTAGATCTGCCCATGCCAAAACGGTTGGAGGGGGACAGGAGGTTGTTGGGAATTGCAAGCTTCCAGATGGTGATGATAGCACATTTCTCCACAGTAAGGGGTGCCCTTATGTCAATACCCGCTACTGAAGGGTGGCTGCCTTCATGAAGGTAGACTGACACAACCTGAAGTTCTGCTGCCACTGCTTGTTGTCCCAGGTTCTCAGGACAAGGAGATTGTTTTGCATGGAAAGAATTGCTGTTGCAGTTTGTAAATGGTTCCAAAGCATCCCAGCCTCTATGATAACCATTATAGTGTCATCTTCGCTGACCACATAGCTGTTGGCAGACACGTACAGGGAGCAGAGCTCAAGAGTGTGTGTCCCCATGGCCCAGTCAGTGAGTGCAGGGCACTGGGTTGTTTTTGTTTTGTTTTGTTTTGTTTTTAAGAGCTGGGATGCTGGGGCCAGGTGGGATTGCTATTGATGGGCCTGGGAGAGTGAGTGGGAGATGGAGGCTCATGGCAGAGCTCCCCAAGCAGTGTAGGGAAGTGGGGCTGGGTGAGGCAGCCATTGATGGGGCTGGAGGAGTGGGCAGGCACCTGGGGACATTATGGGGTGCTGGGGGAGCAGGCAGGGAATGGGGCCTGAAGGGGTCCCCCATGGTCTCCTCCCAATGTCCTCCAACCCCTACTTACTTGCATGGAGTCTGGGTTCAGCTCCTCGTGGTGGTGAGTGGGGACTGCCTGAGTCTCTGAATCTCTCTGAAGCTCTCCAAAACTTTTCCAAATTGATTTGGAGAGCTTCAAATCAATTTGGACCTTTTTATTGGTCTCCCAATTTGATTTGGATTCGGAGATTTGGCCACCGAATCTTCTCTGAATTGAATCAGCACCCAAAGCTTCACAAAGCCCTAATAACTAGGTTTACTGAAAGGCTTCTGCATTTTCTTAGTGCTACAGAAGAAGATAGGTCCACATCTCGTAACTTTAACCCTTTTTTATGCATTAAAGTTACATTGATTTAGCTAATTAACTCTCTCCTGTGAGGAAGTAACTTCTCCCCTTTGGGAAACAGCTTAAAGAAAGATCTGTCCACAGTTTGTTTATGACTAAATTCTCCTGAAAGCTACTCTTTTCATCCTCATCACTGGACAGTATTAACAAGGATATGAAGAGGTTACAGCACTCAGGCCTATTATTGACTCTTGTTTCTCTTCCATCTGCAGCAAAATATGATGTTCTGTACTACTGTGCAAAATCTAAAAACTTAATTATGTGCAATTTACTCTTTTATGCATGTAAAAAAGTAGTAGTAGTAGTAATTTTGACAATGTCAAAAGGACTTTTCATGCCAGTTCTCTCTTCCTCTCTAAATGACTGCCTATTTGGAACTGGTACCTTTAACCGTCAAATTAATTTTAAACACCTTGTAATGCTCAGTGTTTTTTTCCAGCAATCAGTGTGGCGAGTATAACACCTGCTTTCCTTTTTAGTTTGTCAGATTTCTTGGGACTTGGTATCAAAACCCCAGAGCTGAATTTAGCTTACCAGCTTCACATGTAAAGAGAGAGTCACTAACCTCCATTCGCATTTACAACCACCAGTCACTTTCCTGGGTACCACTAGCACTTAGAGATGTCTCATTTCATGAAAGAAGGACAGTTAACACCTGTAAAATAATTATATCTACCAAATGGTGTTGGCCAGAAATATGAATACATAATTGTTCCTGCCATCTGTTAATTATACTATTTGAATCACTTATTTAATCGTATACATTTACTTGACATCTATAAACTTTTTAATAGCTTCCACAAATGCTGTGCACTTGTGTTTATCAGAAATATAAGTTCACTATTTGTATGTCCCACAAGGAAATACTGTGGTCACACAGCCAGATTTTACAATGGCTCCAGATAAAAACAGAGAAAAAAAAAAAAAATCAGTTGGCTCTAACCAGGTTCTCCACCTACACAGTCTAACAGAAATAAAGATAAATAGGAAGTTACCAGCATGGGCAGATGCATTATTTGTCAGAATCAAGAGCAGCTGGGGTGAAGATATGGAAGAAGAGAATGTAGCTTCCCAGGTTGTTAGATATAGGAGTGAATGTAGGAAAACTCGACTTCTTCAGAGAGCAGCTCAAACAGCTGGACCTCAATTCTGTAAGTTAGCAATAGCTTCTCATGAGCAATCTGACTAGGAATTGAGGCAAAAAAGAAATGTTGGTGAAAGCACTCATGCTTTATGAGATATAGTTGCTGCATGGCACTTTCTTGCTTCCCTAGTATACCTAATACATAAAGAATCATCTACAGATGCTATACAGTGCCTCAAGAGAGCTGGGGAGGATTTCTGAGTGAAGGCAGTCTTGCATTCAGTACACGCATCAACACGAGACGCTTAACTTCGCATTAGCAGAGTTTACTGCAAAGTAAGCACGTGCGTCTACACATGCACTTGCTTACTTCACAGTGAACCTCCATAATACTGAGTAAATTTGTTACCTGCAAGTGCAAGTAGTAAATTTATTTGTCATTAGTAGTGGGGCAATAGCACTTGTGTAGATGCCTGACTGGGAGCAAAACTTGCTCTTGGTCAGTCATCCACCAGGGGATGGGAGATAGCTCCCTGCCCCCTGGAGCTGCCTATCATGATTGGGAAGCAGGGGCTGGGAGATCCTTATATCCCTGCTCCCTCTCCAACATCATGATCGATGAGCAGGGGGCTGGAAGACCCTTATCTCCCAGTTTGAGCTCCGCAGTCATGGGGTTCTAGTTGGGAGACCCTTATCTCCCAGCCCAAGTTCCGTAGGCATGGGGCTCATGCTGGGAGATAAGGGCCTCCCAGACTGAGCCCCGTGACCGCAGAGCTTGGGTTGGGAGATAAGCATCTTGCAGCAGCAGCCCCACAGTCACTGTGCTCATGCTAGGAGCTCCCAGGTGTCTCCTGGCCTGGTGTTCTCTGTCAGTCCCTGGGCTAGCACGGAGGGGGAGCCTGGAATACCCCCTGGTCAGGGGCCCATTTCAGGGCTTCAGGGAATTGGGAACAAATCTGCTTCTTAATCCCTGCTTGTGTAGACACCTAACCAAAAACACTTACTCTGCAGTAGTTTACTGCACAGTATATCTAGGCTGGAGTAAATGTGTAGATGAGCCCAGTATATGCTGAAATATTATCATACGCTTCCTTGCAAGCATTTTTTTTAATAATAAATGCTAAATATCAGGTCATAGTGGAAATATTTTCTGCAAATTAAATTACTGCTATATTATTGGGAAGAACCATCTAAACAAACTTAAAACAGGTATTTTAACAAGTAAGAAGCAGGGATAAAATGTGGTGGCAGCTGCATAGTATGTCTGTGTGATACAGGTGCTTGCTGAAGGCTCTATGAAGATTAGACTAAGTGTTTTTCTGTATTTGTTTAGATATTAAGCTATATATTGTTGCTAAAAGTCTAATTAAAGTTTAAAATGTAGTAAAGCCTTGTATAAAGTAAGGCCTAGTAAATTTAGCAAAGCCTTGAAGTAGTAAGGCCCTGTGGTATAGTTAAAATTACCTTATCAAAGGAATGCAAGGTCTGTACTGCTATTGGTCAGTCTAAGGACAGTTGAAGTAAAAAGAATCTGAGTGGTTGTACGTTATCACATACAGCATATTAAATACATGTATTAACAAATACATGCATGTGGAGAGCATTAGGAGCATTTAACAATACAGGGAAAATTTCTGCACGCAATGCAGAAATTCAGCTTGATATCATGGACTCTCTAAACATATTCTTTCAAATTATAAAATCTAGTTTACTGTACTGTCTTTTTACTTCTATCTTGTTTCAAAAATCCCAGGTATGATAACATGGGACTAAAAATCATTAAAGGATATCACCTTGTGAGGCTGACCAGTGTGTATGTCAACTGACACTGACTGAAGGAATGATTTCACCTTGGTGTAGGAAGGGATAGCAACCATAAAGCCTATATAAACCTCTTGTGTATATGGAGTCACAATAAGGGACAAAACTTGCATTAAATTTTGTCCTAGAACTAAGTAGCTAAGCCTCAAGAATCAAAAAAAAAGGGAGAATCAAAATAAATTTAAAGAAACCAAGACCATGACATTGGACACAGGTTGAGATGCCCATGAAATACCAAAGTGGACTCTTCTGCTAACTTTGTATTGTACATGCTTATTTAAAGGTGACCCAAAGCCCTCTGAAAGCTGGTACTTTGGTATCAGATAAATGACTTATATAAAAGTATAGTGTCTACAAATATTAGATTTACAAATCTTTTTGAACACATTCCACATGACTCATCTTCAAGTCAAATCATTAACAATCTTCCTGTAATGGATGGAAATCCATAAAAGATGGGGAATGTGCCATTTATAACACACAATGCTCTAAAAAGGTATCCTCTGAACTCTGATTACCATGCAAAAGATTGGTGCGGGCAAAATACAGCCTGTGGGCTGGATTTAGCCCACCGGTTGATTGGATCTGACCCACAGCTGCCCTGTGGTGCTCTGCATGGGGTAGAGCCCTACCTGCTCCCTCCTGGGATAGCCCATGCTGCACTTACACCCACACCCACCCGGTGCTTGCCCAATAGCAGTGCCCTGGTCTCAGCTAACACTCAGCTTCCCAGCAGGGTTGCTGCTGCAGCTGCCTGGGTACTGCTCAGCTCCCCCTGCCTCCAGTGGCTCCTCCTCTTCCTGCTGTGGTGCTCTGAGCAGCAGGTAATGTAGGGAAGCTATGGGGATGTGTGCCAGGCAGCAGATGCCCAGCCAGGCAGGAGGGGAAGCTGCAGCCATGTGGCTTATCTTAGTGTGCAGGGCTCCAGCTACCCACAGGTGGCCACTTATCGCACCAGGCAGGTGGAGTGGATGGAAGGTGGCCAGGAACTAGAGCTGGAGCCTCGCACACTGAGGCAGGAGCCACCCAGCTGCAGCTTGCACCCTGCATGGCTGGGCATATGTTGCGAGGCACACATCTCCACAGTTTTCCTGTGCTACCTGCTGGCCACAGCAGCCCAGCAGGGGCAGGAGAAGGAGGAGGGGTGGAGGCAGGGGAGCTGAGCAGTACCTGGGAAACTATGTATGCTGGCCAGGGCCAGGCAGGAACACAGCATGGGCTGCCCCAGGTGGGACTGGGCAAGACTTGGCCCATGAAGAGCACCATAGGGGCAGCTGCAAGCCAGATTTTTTTGTGGGGGGAAAAAAATCACACCTGTACCACATGGGCAAGCTCTTCTGCATGCACCTCTACCCCCT
Organism: Gavialis gangeticus; assembly: GCF_001723915.1. NCBI lineage: Eukaryota > Metazoa > Chordata > Crocodylia > Gavialidae > Gavialis > Gavialis gangeticus. Next base: position 7,247,031 of record NW_017729026.1, on the reverse strand, counting down.
CCTCCCCCAACCCCCAGCCAGCTCTCAGGACCTAGCACACAGGAAGCACCCCACACACAAGTGCATACCCACCCTGCACACATCCATCCCCACACCCCTACATATACTCTCGCATACCTCCCCACATAATATACAAGAACCACCTGGCAACAAGAGTAAGATGTTATTCTGAACTATTATGCAATCACTTCTATGTACAGTACTCAAAAAATCAGGACAAAACTTAGTTTTTGAAATAATATTAAAATGCTACAGATGTTTTATTTTTAGTATACAATTTTCTTATCTGCAAATTGTCTATAAAAGTGATATCTTCTGAAAGATTTTGTGTGCGCAGCTCTTGACAGCTCACCAAAACTCATTAAGTGGCCTGCCAACTGAAATAATTGCCCACCCCTGGTGTACACAGATAAAAAGATTTGTCTTTTACTTAGGCACTCAGATACCACATGATAGGCAGGATGCACACACCTTACTATATTTTAAAAGTTTTTTAAATACATGCATGTAATACAAACTAGAAGGAAATTAAGTAAACTTCATATGGATTACTTAAATCAGGGCTGTCCAACTGGCAGCCCATGAGGTTAAGTTGTGGCCTCCAGGCTCCTGCCCAGCCACAACTCAGTCTATCACTGGCTGCAATAGCATCTGGAGTGTCTGGACTCTCCCTTCCACCTCCAGCTTCCATGTTCTGTGCACGGGTGCCTGTTACAGCCATCGTGGGGGTTGTGACTACGCAGATCATCACAGAGGTAGGGGAGGACACCCATTTAGATGCATGCTGCAGACAGGGGGAAGAAGCCTTGCAGTGCAGCAGGAGTGGGGAGCGGGGGCACATCCATTTGTCATGTGGCCTAGGGGCTCATCACCCCCAGTGCTGTAGCACAGAGGGCAGGGGCACCCCGCTGTTTAGAAGTTGGAGAGCCCTGAATTAAATCACACGTAATCATTTCACTGCTTCAATTTATATAGAGAGCTGTAAATCTGAGATTGATGTCAGAATTAAAGGATAAAGTAATTTATCATGGTAAAGAAACCTGGATGCCTAAGCTCCCCAAAACCCAGAAGAGTATTTACATAGATTCCTCTCATTATACATAGACTTCTGGGGAAAGAGACCTTGCTCAGCCAAGAAATTGTCTCTGAAGAAAGTAAACTTTAAGTGACAGGCTGGGATTGAGTTCTCCCCAAGGACTTTATAAATTAAAACCTTTTTTCATCTTGCCCTGGCAATATTTGGTAACTAAGACTTTTGGAGTGTTTCACCCTCTCTTATTTTGCTTCACTCTTATTTTGATATTGATTTTTTTCTCTTTCTTTCATGAACAAATGTCATGTTAAGACCATCTGAATTGCATTTGGTGAGAACAAGCTCTGATGGGCTCTCTGCCAAGAAAAAAAAACAAAAACCTGAGCGCTCCAAGGCAGCTGAGCAAGGAAAAAATATAATGGTCAGAGCACTGAGTCAAAGCAGAATAAAATGAGAGCCCAGAACTAAAGATTAAGTAAAGAACCTGGCAAAATTATGTGATGGAGAGCCAAAAAACCCTTGTTAAATGTGCATGTGGTACAATAAAACTGGTAAAGTTTAGAAGCACACATACAAAAGGAATCCTCCACATTACTAAAGACAAAGACATCAAAGTTCATTTTGGTCCATTATCTAGTTATCAAATTTAGGAAAGTATTTTTCTTTTGGTTAGTCTGTAGCTAAGAGAAGAATTCAACTTGAAAAATTTTATTTAATCAGGGAAAAGTATCAGTGCCTTCTTCAAAGTAGACGTTTGTATATTACTTTCACTTGTGTCACACACAGACACACACATTATTAAAGCTGTATAATCAAGCACTCAAAAGTTTTAAAATTTGAGGATTACAGTTGCTTATGTAACTTTAATTGCCCTATGTACCCTTTTTAAAGAAACAATCTAATTCAGTGATGATCAGTCAGGATACTGCAGCCCCCTAGGGTGCCCTGAGCTCCTCCTTTCAAGGTTGCAATGCGAAGTTAGCACTGTTAGGTGTGCAAACGTGATCCACAAAACAAACCCAGACATATCAAATAGGAATCCATAATGTTATAAACATTCTAACCTAGTGTGATCTTTCCCAGTTCTTTGTAAAAGAAGAATTGATTTATTATTTTTTGTAATAAAAAATGAATGACAACTAAGAGCTGGCATTTTCTAAAGGGAGCCTCATCACTTACAAGGAGTGCCTTAAGTCTAAAAAGGTTGAAAAACCACCAGTCTAATTACATATTAAATCACATACTATTTTTTCCACTGGATGCCTCTCTCATTCAGTGCACAGGATGAATGATGTTCACTGCATAAAGCAGTTTTTCAATATTTTGTTTCATATTGTAAATGAATTACATTCAGCCCCACAACTTTTTTTTAATCTGCATACTATCCAAACTCTGTCCTGAAGATGAAATTATTGGGGGCTTTCTATGGTGCCTATCATGATGTTACATGAGTTCTTAAAAAAAAATTAATGCATTCATTTTCATAATGCCCTTGTGAGATGAATGGGTATTAACTTCATACTGAGGCAAACTGAAGTAAAGACTAGTTCAAAAGTATATATCAGACTCTACCTAAGATGCGAAGTACCTGATTTTGTGTAGTGTTTTATAACACATCATACATTCATGTGTAGATACTACCAAATATAATCCCAAATTAAGCTTTATAATCTTTAGTAAAAGCAAAACCCAAGACAGTTAACAAAAGGCTGTATATTTTATTAGGAATTGCTACACCTCCCTTTTCGACACATATATACTCCTGTTGGTCTTCTCGTTGCTTGACATAAGACAAGTCAGTTGAATACATTAATCTTGCTTATACTCTAAGAGAAATGCCATTCCAGGAAATACGTGAAGCATTCCTTCGTATCTTTTATGCACAAAGACTTTTTGTGTCATCAGATAATGTTACATTAAGCCAATTGTCTTGCCAGCTCCAAATATACAGTTCCACTACTATTTGCACTGCAAAGGCTATAATGGTGTGGTTATGATTTTGATACATGATATCATCTTCTAATACAGAGATTTTCAAATATCAATAATGCCAAAAGCCTCAGATTTCTTTGTGATACTTCATTAATTCTACTGAATATAATTTATTCATCATCATCACCTTATTCTCCCTCTTCTCTGAACTACTGCTCTGGATATACATTTGATAAGAGACACATTAATTTCATTAAACTAATTACTCTCACTGAATGAAGGTACCATTTCATAGACAAGATTACCAGCACTGGTCAAAAGCACTCCAAATTGCAACTGAGGAGCTCACTTGGACTTTTAATTTTAGCTTTAGTCTCTCTCCTGTTTGTAGGACTACTGTGATCCTATTTCATGGCTATGTTCCCTTCATGGCACTGACTTCCAAGTAAAGTAAAAATCATTATATTTCTTAGAAATTAAACTGAGTTTTTAAAGTTATCTGGATTTTTCTCATAATATTTTTATTTACTGATTATTATTAGCACAGAACACCATCATTTAACTTGTGAGCATAGGCTAGAAGGGGCATTTTTAGGTCAGTGGAAGAGAAACAAATGACCCCTTTCAATAAATAAAGTGCAGAAATTCATAACCAACACCGGAAGAGAATTCAGTTAAGTCTTCTATGTACATTAGAACATGGTGCATGAAGCAGGGGAAAATGGGAAACTTGTGAAGGCATCAACTTACATACAGACAACCCCTTTTTAAGACACAAAAAATGCGAAGCTTTGAAGTTATAGAGTATAGGCAGCTATTCATGTCAGCTATTCATGTCAGTTCAGAGCAAAATGATTACTTTTGTTAATGTTTCTGACTGCCATTTGGGCTAAGTACAGGCATTCAAAAAGCCTGAGCTGATTCAATCTTTGCAGGTTAGTCTCAGGCTAGAAGCTGTGGGGCACTAGAGCATGCCCCCAGCTGCAGGGAAGTTGTGCTGAGTTGGGGTGTGGCCAGGCTTCAGCAGGCTGAGTATGATTGGGGAGGGGTTTAAACCATGACAGTGGCCTCCAGGGACCCCAGCCAGGGGCTACCTGGATGGGAAAGAGGCAAGCAGCCCCTGCCAGACATTTCCCACCCCTGCACTTGCCACTTGAGTGGTGGTGGGGGGTCCAGCCCCAGCAGCAGCGTGCAGCAAATGGAAACGAAGGAGGTTTAACTGAGCTCTGGGCTGCACATGCAGACTTCCATGCAGACATACACCTGTAAGGGTGTCCCGAGGAAAGCAAGTCTCTTCCCAGTGGAGGGCTGCAGTGCAACGGACTGTGAGGGGTAAGTGGAGGTAGTAGCAACAGCACTAGGGGAGTCCTGGAGGGTTATGGTCAACCCAAAATTCAGCTTAGCCCCCGTAGCCACCCCTCCAAGCCCTGCTGCTGCTGCTGTTCACAATGCACAGGCTGTGGCAGTTCTGTCCACCCTGCTCCCACCCACAATGCAGGAAGAGGCTTGTATTCCTCAGGACACCATCACAAGGGCTACATCCCTGTCAGGGTCCCTCCCCACTCACCAGTCCAGTGGCAGGGGCCCTGGTGGGGCCAGACGCCAGCCGGCATGGCCTCCTGAGGTGATAGGGGCAGGGAGAGGGTTTATTCCCCCTCTATACCCTCTCCCTCTGGGGAACTCAAGCCAGTGCCTGCCAGGCCAGCTGAGAGCAGCAGAGGCGGCAGCTGGGGCTGGCAGACCCCAGCTGCAGTCCCCTTGGAGAGAGGGGATAAAGGGGGAAATAAATCCCTTCCCTACCCCCGTTGCCTCGAGGGACCATGCCAGCCAGCATCTGGGCATGCCCCCACCCCTGACCCTGCAACAGCAAGGGGAGAGCAACCCCGACAAGGGCTGCTGCACTTCAGCCAAGCAGACTCTGGCTTGGGTCTGTGCTGGTGGAACAGGGCAGGGAGGGGGGAATTAAACCCCCTCCCTCCCACATTAACTTGAGTCTACTACCAGGGCTGGCCATGCCCCCGCCACTCCAGTGGCTTGGGGTGGGGATGGGGGCAGGATGTCTGACAGGGGCTACGCTGCCCCAGCCAGACAGACCCCAGCTGGGGTCCAGGGAGAGAGGGGGGAAACAAATCCCCTCCCTGCTGCCTTTGCCACAGGGGATGATGCCAGGCCAGTGCCTGGTCATGCCACTGCCCCTGCTGCAGTAAAAGGGAGAGATCCTGACATGCACTGCTATGCCCTAGCCAGGCAGATACCGACTTGGGTCCATGCCGGTGGGGCAGGGGACAGAGGGGGTAATTAAACATCCCCTCCATCTTCATTCGCTTCACACTGCTGCCAGGGCTGGCCACGCCTACTGTCACTCAAGAGGCGAGAGGGGCAAAATGCCTGACAGGGACTGCTGCACACCTGCCTGGTAGACCCCAGCTGGGGTCTGTGCTGGTAGGACAGGGGAGGGAGGGGGGAATATCCTCTTCCCTGCTCCCTTTGCCTTAGCGGGGCTGGCATCTGGCCATGCGCCTGCCCCTGCTCTGGCTAGAGAACAGAGGGGTGGGGCCAACCCTGCTCCACTGGATTAGACAGCCCAGCCCAGCCCATTCAGCTTAAATCAGGAAAGGGTCTGGGACCAAAGTTCCATAAACTGTTTCAACCTCAATCAGTTGAGTCTGATACTACATTCAACCAGGTTTATCTCAAACCAGTTTCAGCCATTTTGAAACTGGTTTATGTGCTCTGAACTTCTGTCCCGTTACAGGTTTAAAACAGTTTCTTATCACTTAAACCAGTTTGTGTGTAACTTCTGTCCCTAGCCTTAGAGATAATAAGAGGTACTACTGTAAAGTTCTCAGCTGCTTTCACATCCACTTCTTGTTGAAACTGGTTGCAGCAGAACCTTACTAACTTTATGCTAGTATTTGGGAGACCCAATGTTTATTAGTGAATTTTGTGAGCTAGTAAGTGAAAAAGACAATAAAAACAGTAGGGAGAATGCATCATAAAATGTACTTTGTTCACTGGAGAAATGTAGAAATACTTTCTTATTGATATATCCAAGAGTAGTAGGAAATTTTGTGGCATAGTTCATAAAAATAATAAACCTTTGCAATAACATGAGTCTTCACTATAACAATAAACAATGACATCTTTCTTTACAAGTGGTTAAACTATTATTTTGCATATGCAAATTATGAAGCACAATGATTAGCAAGGTCGGTCTGTCTCTCTCTCTCTCACTCACTTTCTTTGGAGAAAATCCATTCAACATAAAAGAAGAAACTTACAACTGATATGCTATACTAAAGATCAAGTAATCGCAGCAGTCTTTGTATAATTAAATGCAGTTCACTCTGGCATGCTTTCAAGTAGTAGAAGACAAGCTAGTGTTTGTAAGTATGGAAACTTTCCAAATCTTGGATGTGCCAGACATGAATAACTCCCTCCCTCAGTGACTAAACATGAACTACTGGGGGTGGGGGTTGGAAGGGAAACCTGACCTAATGAAGATCAATGGGAAGCCCTGGCAGATTTTGGAGTTGTCGGTATGAATAGTTAGTATAACCAGCATCTTGCTGTGTACGTACAGCAGGGAAGGGTCATTTAGATGCACAGAGTCAGTTAACTAATCATCGGTACTGAAAGGATATGCTTTCTTGTTGAAAGCTTATCTCAGTTTTACCATCCCAAACAAGTAGTGTGCCTATCTTACTGCAGTTCTAGCTAAAGATCTTACAGCTACTTCTCTGAAAAGGGGAAATGTGACACCCACAAAGTATGATTTTGTCCCTGGGGTGGCATAATACAATACTCTGTTCAGAATTTAGAAGAAAAATTCTGGGCTGAGCTTTTAAAAGGGTGCAATCCCCACCCCCCAGTTTAAAAACAAAGTATAGTTAACCATTTAAACATGAAAAAATAATTTACGCACTTCTATTTAATAATGTCAAATTAGAGGCAACTAATGCTGTGATAATGTTTCATAATGAAATTCAGAAGTTGCAAACTGTGTCATTAGCTGTTCTCTTTTTACTCTGATCTGTTCCCTAAAGTAAAATATTATCCTGCCTAATAGTTTGTATGTAAAATATTTAAATAAATTATACTCATTTATGCACATGCATTCTCTTTGTAAAGGTCAAAACAGTTTTTCAGCCAAATAATTATAAAGCACTTCACTGTTAAATTTTACCTTGGTAATTTAAGACAAAGCAATAAAAAGTTTCCCAAAGAAACAGTATAATATTAAAGGGCAAGGCTAAAGGTATTTTCAAGCTGTGCAGTTTTGAAAATTACCAATTTCCGAAAGTTCAGTTCTCTGTATCTCAACCATCATTTGTAACATAAGTTTTCATTATATTGTGAAGGTTATTCCACAGAAAAATCTCAAAAACAACAACTGTACTGCTTGGAGAATATGTAATATCTGGCGCCCATCAACACAAAAGCTTGAACTTTCTGAATTTCTTCCCTAAGCACATTAATTATTTTTGGTATACATTTCCTAAAAGGTAAGCCACACATTTCTCCCATTACTAAACATGTATTATTGTATTTTTAAGACTATTTAAAATGGATTAGAGAGCCCAGTTCTCAGCATCAGCAAGTCAAATTTACCTGTAAAGAAAGAGAAACTACAGTATGATATTCAATTTAAATCGCAGATATTGTAAACTGTATGTGATTTCTGAGGCAGAGTTAATGTTTTAAATTAGAGTTCTATGAGTTGTAACACTGATTTCCTTCAATGTCACTATTTTCCCAGTCAAGCAGAATCAATGAAGCTGGTCTCTCACAGTCAGCTACAAGTCAAAAGGACAAGAATATAAGGAGAAATAACTGAAAAGTTTAGTTCTTAGTTCATATTTCTAGTACAGGTTTAATTCTGTCCAATCTGGGGCCTGAGAGATGCAAACAAATAATATTTTGGACTATTCAGACTATAATATCCAGTTTCTTTTTTCTTACCTGTGTTTCCAGACAGAAAGATAGTAGAGGACTTTTAAAAATGGCCATTTTGTGTTTCACATTGGAGATTCAGTGATGCACTGGGAAACTAATACATTATTTCTAAAGTAATTATATGCTAGGAAACAATAAAAATGACATGATGGCCCAGGAATTGTGGGAGGAGAAATCTGACCATCCAGGTGATATATAAACAACCATAATTACATTTTAAGCATTAATTGGTACTATACAGGCAACCCCCGTGTAACGCTCTTAATTGGTTCCTAAAAAACTGAGTGTTAAGCAAAATGAGTGTTAAGCGAAAGCAAAAGTATTTGATGACCCAAGATGGCAACCACAATTGTTTTTAATGACCCAAGATGGCATCCGCAATTGTTTTTAATGACCCAAGATGGCAACTGGAACCGTCATGGTGAAACTTTCTGAGCGCTAAGTGAAATCAGGTACAATTTAAAAAGAGCATTATAGTGAAACAGCGCTAAGCAAAACAGCATTAAGCGGAGGTTGCCTGCATACGAAATTCTTCTGTAAATTTTTTAGCGTAACGGACAGCAAAAATAAAATCAGCCTCAAAGTATATGGCCCCAATTATATTTTGGACCTGTGAAATCTAGCTCCTAACCTACAGTGGATATTCTTTTCTAATAAAAGAATAAGTTGATCTTTTTTCCGGGGGAGGGTCTCAAGGGTTTTTTTTTTTTTTTCTTATAAACCTCTTCCCCATACCATGATAAAGTAATAGTCCACTGATCAACACACAGTTCACACTACACCAATATAAAATCTAATCATCACAAAGTTGACCACAAAACCTAGGCAATTGCTAGGCTTCTCTTACAGAGCATAACTGCAAATGTTACTAAGGTTCACTGGCCTTAAGAGTCCTTCACATTAAAACTGATGGAAGAATGGATTTTAGGAGCCACTGCAGAGAAATGTTTCAGTGTCTCAATAGTATTATAACACTGACCATGTAAAGTATTAAAGTATTTCCCCTTCTCTATAAAAGCAGCATGTGTAGCAAAATTCAGATTCTTTCAGTTCCTCATTTTTGAGGAACACAAACTTTGTGTTTGGTATTTATACAGCAGCCAGTCCATGGGTGAGGCTCCCAGGTGCTACGGCCATAGAAATAATCAATGAATATCCATTAACCTGAATACCCAGAGGCTTCATTTTGCATTGGTCAATCAAATTATGATTTACTGGATTTTGGTTCATTTTCTCTATAGGTAGTCTTATCAGAAAAGCAGTACAAATTTTGCCTGAAAGTCACTGATAAGCCAAATACTTAATTATTTAAGAAACTTCAGAGCCACGCAAAAGTATACAACCAAAATAATTGTATTTTACCAGTTTTGCTTCCCCTGAAATCTTAAAGAAGAACTTTCAGATGTCTCATCTCATTAAATCCAAAAAACAAACAAACCCCAAGTCATTTTGGGTGCTTACAGACACGGAAAAAAACCCCAAAACAGTACTTTACTTTCAGCTTGGCGTGCCCCTGCACCGAGTGCAGTGTATGCCCAGAAGAGGAATCGTGTCAGTTTGACTCGGCTTGCCCAGCATCTATATAGCTCATGGGCTTCAGCAGGACTTTTTTGTGCTTTTATCTAATAGCTGATTGAATTAAAGTGCCAAAAAGCCCCAATGAATCTACTAAATCAGCTATTAGATAAAAGTGCCAAAAAGCTCTGTGGAAGCATGCGAGCTACACAAATTCTGGGAAGCCAGGTCAAACTGACATGATTCCTCTTTCAGTAAAGCACTGGGTTTCCCCCTCCAACATTTGTTGGCACCCTTTATTAATAAGCATGGAAGTTACTCTGTAAGTCCAGTATCTTTTGGCGTTATATAACATGCAAGGATAAGAAATCAAAGGCAGGTTAAGGCTACAAGTGTTGGGAATGCTTAGGAGCGAATTCTAAAATTTTTCTTTTTTTCTTATACTGAATGGATTTCATTCAAAGTAATTGGCAGCTGGAAGTCAAAATGAAACCAGGAAGTAAAAAAGAATGCCAGGGATCTTGGGCTGTTTACATGACTATTTATTTTACTTCTTTTAAATGGCGAGAGAATGTTTTTAAATCACAGAGTCAATTTGAAGGTATTAGTGCTAGTTTTTCAGATACAAACACATTCAATTACCCCCTCTATGATAAATAATGGTACTCTAATGCAAATTAAATGCATCTATGGCAGTTAAGTACATTACTTCTTACTGCATACAAAGAAAATTATTTGCAATTCCCCTGTATAAAAACCATTAGTGTGGCCCCCACCAAAAATGTGCAAAATTATTAAAACCATTAACAAAAAAATAGAACATGACAAAATGCACTCCAAAACTAAACTCCAAGAAAATTAAGTGGTAGTGAAAAGGAAGAATTGTTTTAATTAAGTATCAGGGCAAAAGCAGGCTAACAGCTTTCTTTCCTTTGTTAAAACTGTCTTACAAATCACTAGGCACTGAAGATAGAACAGGTGTCAACCCCAACTGCAGTGCTCTATAAGAAATAATGTCAACTATTTGACAGATTTCTGTATCCACTGTACTTAATTATACAATATATTATCTCCTCTCATGCTAAATCCCAGTAATCCATAACCAGAGAGCTATAAGCTCCAACTTGGTCAAAAAGGACCCAAATTCAATGGAAAAAAAAAACTCCAACCCG
>NW_017729026.1:7222697-7231423 GCF_001723915.1 Gavialis gangeticus | reverse complement strand
TACAAATCACTAGGCACTGAAGATAGAACAGGTGTCAACCCCAACTGCAGTGCTCTATAAGAAATAATGTCAACTATTTGACAGATTTCTGTATCCACTGTACTTAATTATACAATATATTATCTCCTCTCATGCTAAATCCCAGTAATCCATAACCAGAGAGCTATAAGCTCCAACTTGGTCAAAAAGGACCCAAATTCAATGGAAAAAAAAAACTCCAACCCCCCCCCCCAAACCTTTCCTTGCTCCCAAAACATATATATGCACATTAGGGAGAGAAACATGAGACAGCATACTCTAAGGTTCTTATGTAATTTGTGATATAAATTATAAAAAATCCCGAATTAAGTAAGTGTGGGCCAAAAATAGATATTTTTGGTTTGTATTGCTGTACTTTGTGGTCATCATTGCCTGTTCTAACATGGTAATGAGCAGAAGACTATCACTGGTCAATCCCAAGCCTACATACCAACGAGTGCAACTTGACCTGGGCAGTGAAGAAGTTGTTTGAATCATTTTGACATCCAAGACGTTACTAAAACAAATTATACAGAAGTCAATTTATACACATTTGGAGGAGGAAATGCAGCATGAATTTGTTAAGAACAGTATTATATGCCAAGACAATATGATCACCTTCTTTGACAAAGTAACATGTTGAATGGATGAAAGAAGTTAAAGGGATATAGTATACTTGGACTTCAGTAAGAGTTTTGATACAGTCCCACATGACATTCTCAGAAGTAAACTGGAGATATGTGTGCTAGACAAATTGGCAGGTGGATACGTAATTGGCTCAGTAAGTGCAAGCAAAAGGTAATGCAGCAGGTTTCAATCAGGGTTCTATCTGTCCTGGGTCTAGCACCATTTAACATGTTTATAAATGTTTATAAATGATTTGAACCATAGGTGACTCGTAGGTGGGGCATGTGCCCCCCCCTAAGATTGGCCACTGCCATCTTCTGCCGGCAGTCGCTGCTTGCCACCCCCCCACTCCCTGCCCGCTGCCGTTGCCAGCTTCTGTGGGTGATCACCGCTTGCTGCTGCTGACTTCTGCCCACCAGCACTGCCAGCTTCTGTGGGCAGTCGCCACTCACCACCAATGTGCTGATGCTGCCGCCCACAAATTGTGCCTCCCCAGTCTCATTCATGACTGGATGCTACCTGAACAAGTTGGAAGATGACATAAAACTGGGAAGGACTTTAATCACTTTGTATGATACAAGTAGAATCAAGACAGATTGATAGATTAGAGGGCTGGACTAGAAACAACTAAATGAAGTTCAGTGCAGATAAGTATAGGGTCCTACACCTAGGGAAGAATAACCAAAATACAGAATTACAAAATAGGAGATGACTGGTTGGGTAGTAGCAGTGTTGAGATGGATCTTGGGGTTTTGGTGGATCAAAGACAATATATGAATCACCAATATAATGCAGGTGCAAAAAAAAAAGTAATTTTGGGCTGCATCAACAGAAGTATTAGGTAGAAGACATGGAAGATGATAATACCATTCTACTTGGTACTGGTTAGGTCTCATCTAGAGTACTGTGTGCAGTTGTGGGCTCCATATTTCAAGCAGGAAGTGAAGAAGCTGCAGAGCATGCAGAGGTGGCTGATAAAAGGACAGTGGCTGGAAGGCAAGCTATATGAGGAAAGGATGATAGAACCAGCCACATTTAGCTTAGAGGAAAGGCCAGAGGGTTAAGGTGGGGAGGCAAAATAGCAGTTTTCAAATAATTTTAAAGGCTGCCATAGAGAAGAGGGAGAAAAACTCTTCTCTATTGCTACACATGGCAGGACACAGAGCAGTGGTTTTAAATTGTAGCAAAGTAGATTTAGGTTTGATCTCAGGAAAAACTTCCTTAATATTACAACAGTAATGGAGTGGAACAGACTGTCCATGGAAGCTGTAGAATCTCGTTCATTGGAGAGGCTAGGTAATGGTTGTTCAGGGAAGAATCAGAAATAGCATTCCTGCACTCATGCTAAGGTTTGAGCCAGCTGACCCTGGAAGTTTCTTCCATCCCTGTCATACTATGAATCTAACATTTTGGAAATGGGAAATTATTCAGATTTTAAAAACAAACAAACAAACAAATGTTTCGATAGTAGTCTGAGTTCAGAACCTGCAGATCTTTGTGTGTTCATTTTAAGAAAAAACATTTTCTCTTAAGATTTTTCCAGGGAGAAAAACCACTGGTATAAAAAGAGTTGTGCTAACTCCAAAGAAATATAGGCATAGTTTCACCTCAGTCCATCATAAAGACTAGCTCTAGATGTATACAAATATAAATGTAAATATACTTTAGAAGAAAAATAGAACAAAAAAGGACAAATGTAATATAGTATTTATATGAAATCAACAGGAACTTTACTTCTCAAATATAAAGTCAAAGTTATTCATTTTAAGTTGATCAAAAACAAATAAAAACCCAACAAAAACATTTTTAAATGAGTCTAATACTGTCCATATGGAGGCCACTCACCAAGGCTCTATAGGCTTGTTAAAGAGTACCAGAGAAACATTTCTGTGCCAAAGGAGACTTAACTCCCCTTGATTTTATCATCCTTATAAAGCTTCTCAAGCCTTCCTCATTTATAGCTGTAAAGTCTATAACTCTGCTAAGCTTCATTATCTTTAAAGTGACCAGGGCAGGATCTTGGGAATAACAAATAATGCAACAAGATGTGCAAAAATACCTCTTCAACCTCGACCCCCAGAAAGACATGGGAATTATGGAGTTCTCTGACTAAAAATCATTCAGAAGAGAAGCTTTAAAATAAACTAGGCACCAAAGAGAACCATTATGAAATAAGATTGGCTTTGAAAACAGGAAGCCCTTTTAGGGGCAGACTACATCCTCCTTTGACCTTATGTACACAATACAGGTGTGGAGAAAGAGCTCCTTATCAACTGGAGAACCCATAAAGAGTTACCAGGAAGGTAACCACCACCAGTGCATGAAGCCACTAGAGGCACAAGCCCCTAATTTTGTGCAGCTATTAGATCAGTTCAGGTAATAAGATTTTTTAATTTTTTAATCATTTTAACTGAGGAGCAGATGCCTCCCTTCCACTGGAGCTGACTAGAATGTGCTCTATACAGTCTCATCAGACAATCAAGTGACAGACCAAATACTAAGATATTATTGGTATTGTCAAGGAGGCAAGATAACTTATTTGTATTTAATATGTACATGAGTTGCAGGTTCCTAGCTCCATGACTTGTCAGCATAGCATGCATATTATGGTCTGACCTATGCTCAGTGGCTTTTTATGCTGTAGAAAGCTGAGCCTTTCTGGTTACAGTGGGATATAATGTTAAACAATAACAAAGCAGTGTGAGAGGGGCAGTGAAAGCCCCTCTAAGGGGTCCCAGCCCCCCAACCCTATGTCCCCCGGTACTTACCACAGGGATCCTGATGAGCAGCAGCCAGGAGAAATCGCGGCCGTCGACCCTGCGGTTCCAGAGCTGCCTACAGCTGGCGGGGGGGCGGAGCCTCTGTAAACCACAGGCTGCTCAAATAGCAGCCGGAAAAACAGCTGGCGGGTGGCGAACGGCAAGAGAAAGGGACGCTGGTGGGGAAAGCAGAGGATGCTGACCCAGAGATGCTGGCAGAGGAAGAAGAGACCCAGAGACGCTGGAGAAGGGAGAAGAGAACGCTGACCCAGAGACACCAGCGACAAGGAAGAAGATTGCCCAGCTGAAGGTAAGAGAGGGGGAGCCAAGGGCTCTGACACAGCAGGTGGGAAGCTCTAACTAGGGGAGACGGGCATCTCCCAGGGATGACACTGCACCTCTTCAGGGAACCGAGGTATGGTGGCAGGAGGTACCAGCAGGGAGTAGTCACTCCACATGGGGGGCACGGCAGGGAAGCATGAGCAACCCAGCATGGGGATCATGCACCCTTCCAAGCCAGGGAACACTGGGAGCGACTCCAGGTCAGCTGGGGGCCCGTGCTGGCCAAACTGAAGAGCTGAACCAGGGTGAAACATGGGACAGCGACCCGCCCTCATAGTCACCCGGGGCACAGGGACAAGTGGACCCCTTGTCATTTCCTTCAAGATTGCTTTATTTTCTTTGGGCTAAAAAGGGGCACTGGGAGATGCAATCCTAGGGGGGCCCTCCGGCGGAGATCTGGGTGTTGATTTCAATTGAGCTCACTGGAAGCCCTAGCTACCCCAACACAGGGCAGGCTTATATGTCCTAGCCAGTCTGAAGTCAAAGAACCAGCTACAGTGAAGGGCAAACTGACAGGGAAGGCCCGACCTACTCTGAAGTGGGCGAGTCAAGCACAGAGGAAAAGTCATACAAGGGGATGCCTGCAGAGTGTAGTTTCCATCCGGGCCATGGATGTGGTAAGGGTGGGCTAAAGGGGAGGTTTGGAGCCCCATGAAGCAAGAACAGGGATTGAGGCATCCTCATCCTTGGGGGCCACCTGAAGGGAACTGCCTCCCAACTAGAATATTGAAGTTGTGGCAGGAGAGCAAGGGCAGCACCCATACCACCCATGAGGCATCCACGACCAAACCTCACCCTGATGTCATTTGGGGGCAGGGTGCCCAGCAAGAGAAGACCAAAGCCTTACAACGCCTTCAAGTGACAAGCAGCTTTACTAACTTCACTGAGTTGTTAAAGGAGAGTGTAGGAGCATAGGGAGGAATTTCCCATTCCTGCAGGTCCCCAAAGCCCAATTGCTGACCTGGCACCGAGACAAATGGTGGCAGTCACCAAAAGCGGACAGCAAACATGTCAGGAACAGCCTGCGGCAGAAGAGAAGGCCTGAGGAGTAAGGACAGTTTATTTACCAGTCTCGCACAGATTTGGGGACCAAATGTCTCAGTAACTCCTGGAAGAGCTGAGGAGTTGCTGCCAGACCCAGTCCGGATTGTTTTAGCCCAGCCTGACACAGAAGGGTCCCTCAGAGAAACGGGCCCCAGGAGAAAGTGGCCCTCTTGGGAATTGCAGGGGCTGGGGAATGGAAGGCTGAGGGGTGCCAGGCCCCGGGACAAGGAGCACATGATCCCAGCCTAATCCAAGTGGCTCCGTTTGACTCAGGAGGGATAAATCATGGTGGAAGAGTAGAAGCCAGTGCTGACAGGCTGGGAGCATCTGGAGGAAAACCTAAATAAAAGCAGTGAAAAAGGAGGAGACTCATCAGAGACAGAGGCTCCCAGAGGATGAGGGGAAGATCATCTGTCCACATTTTGTTACTGAATGGACTTGTAGAGATGCCTGGTAGCAGACCATAGAATCAGTGAGTTGGAAGGGACCTAGACAGATCATCGAGTCTGACCCCATGCCATGGGCAGGAAGGAGCACTGGGGGGTGGGAGGGGTCATAAGACCCCAGCCAGGTGTCTATCCAGTCTCCTCTTGAAGATTTCCAGGGAAGGTGAGAGCACCACTTCTCTGGGAAGCCTATTCCAGGCTCTGGCCACCCTTACCATGAAGCAGTTCTTCCTAATATCTAACCTAAACCTATCCTCTCTCAGCTTGTGGCCATTGTTCCCAGTGACTCCAAGGGGGGTCCTGGTGAACAAACTTTCCCCAAGTCCCTGCTGCTGGCCCCTGATAAGGTTGTAGGCAGCCACAAGACCGAAGATAGACTGTAGCCAACTCCCAGCTGTGAAGCTTTAACAGTGGGACTAGCTACAAAGACCAATTGTTACAGAGGCTTGTGGTTCAGGGTGTAGGGATGGAGGAGTTGTCATTATGGCCCAGGCAGGGCAGCACCAGAAGCCTTAGTGGACTGATAGCACCTACGGCCACATCCTGATCAGGAAACTTTTGCTTGCTGCGGGGGGGTATTCTACCTTACTTTTTCCATCAAAGTTGTGGAGGGCGAGTACCCCAGGGACAGGACCTGCCGACTCCTTCGGCAGGGCCACAGCAGGGTCAAGCCTCAAAAGAGGTGCAGCCAACAGAGAATAAATAAAATCACTCCTTTTCCTGAACAGTTAACATGTCAGCAAACAAATTTCTCCTTGAGAGCCTCCTGGAACAGATACCTTTCCTGAACTGCTTTATTGCCGATTAGTTTGAATGGGTTATGTTGAGCTAATCCCATTTCAACTTATAAAAGGATTTTATCTTTATTGGACTAGATCCTCAAATTGTCAAATCTCTTATCACAGCCTCAGGCACCCATCATACTGTCCCTTATTTGTATGGAATTTTCCATTACCCGTAAGAAATTTCAATGATGTTTAACAGCCTGTTTAACTGCCACTTGAAATGGAAGCCAAGCACTAGCCGTTTCTCTTTTGATGTCATTCTGTACCAAGACTATTAAGTTCTTATATTATTTGGCCTGGTCTGGCCAATCACCAGGGAACAAAAATACCAGCTTGTATCTAACTAACTTCAGACTTTCAAGTATTTGACAAGCCATCCTCGACAGAGGTGGGTGAAGGGGGACTGAATAAACGGTAATCCTAACTGGTGATCAGAATGAAATAAGAAATCCTTCAACCATAGTAAACAACAAGCCACAAGCTTGCTCCCCATTCTCCAGTTATCACTCCAGTAGGAGTGTGCAGGAGTACCTCTGTACACGCGCTCAAAAAAGCGACACAAATTCATTCATATTCAGGTTTAAAATTCAAATTGAGCAGCCTGCAAAGAAGCTGATAAGCTCGCCAGTAGAGTATAAAGTCTACATAGGCCTTAAGATCTAGCACAGGTGGATTATGTGTAATGAAGTAAAAGGAATAAATATCATCTAGGGTTTACAAATCCATCACAACTTTCACCCATGCAAGCAAAACAAAGCACAAAATACAGTCAGTTATGAATATAAATATCTCAAAGAGTATATAAATATTACATCTCTGAGAATGTGCCTTCTAGTTCTATGTACTTTTATGACATGCATTTAATTTTCTTTTAAAAGAATACAAAGCAGAAACTAAAGAGTGTGTGTGTGTGTGTGTGTGTATGTGTGTGTTTGTGTGAGAGCATGTGAGTATGAGTGAGAGTGAGAAAGAGAGAAAGTAGTTGGGGCAGAGGAGAAAAATTCAATGGAAGAAAATATGCTGTAAAGTGCAAATTGTAAGAATCCTCTGAATCTTCCCTAAAAATAAAATCAAACATCAAAAAGATGCACGCGTCCAGTGTCCTTTTATGAAACGCCTGTTATCCAACACTAGTAATATCAAACACTTGAATGATTTTTGCTTAGCATTTATCTTCAAAGCTGTCACAAGATAAATCAGTTATTCTTATGTATGTCAAAACAGTGCATTTCTTCTGAGTTCATGTTTACTTTCACACTTTATATAAGATTTTGCTGCAAAATGAAGAAAAAAATTGTGGTTTTAAAATACAGATAATAGGATTTCCCACAGCAGTCAACAGTGAAAAAATATCAATAGTTCTTTACACTTGCCAGGTGGCACATATGATAACCTGTCAATTTTATTAAACTTCTTTACACCATAAAATCTGCCAGATGAATCGGAGCTTAAAGCCAGAAAAAGCCATATGTACCCCAGTCTAATCTTATAGCAAAACTCAAGCTAAGGATCGATTACAGATAGGAACTGGTTCATACATCTCAGATATTCAATTTTTAATCTGGACAAAGAACTGTGACAGCATCTGTAGGTATGTATTACGGTAGTGGGAAGCTTTTACAACTTGATAGTGGATAAATTGATATTTAGAGACCAAAGTTATGCAAAAACTTTGGATTCAGCGAGTTACCTCAGGAGCATGTTACAGATTGCTAATAGTACAGTTAAAGCCAAGTTTTTTACTACATATGTTCACAGCAGTCATTCTTTAAGAAAAGAATGGTATTTCTCAATGAAGGGTTTTTTTTTTAAAGTGGATATATGTTATAATGTATACTGTGGCATAAAATTGCTTTGTTTGTATGCTACATGCAATAGTTTAGGGAGGGAAAGAGAATATAATGAACATAAATGCTTAAAGTAAGTCCAGATGCATAAATTGTACTATATTGTACACTACTGACAATTACTGCCTTGGATCATATCATCATCTTCAGAGTGAAACGGACTAGAACAGGCTGTTAACACAGAATGAACTCCTAATGGAATCATGACAAGAGTAAGTATTCAGCTGCTTTTCAAGAAAACTGGATGTGAATTCATAAAAACACTTCTCAGTTATGTTGGCTACAGATTCTACATTATACCAGCTGAAAACAGGTTATGTGACACTGATACTGCAAAAACATTGGTAACTAATGACAAACTAAACTAAACACATTTAACCTAAAATGAAAAGAAGGATTGTGACTTTTTCACATACTGGTCACACTAATGATAGATGGGGCTTAATTTATAATTTGAATGTATCACATTTATCTTCTGAAGACAAGAACTTAAGAAGAAATATATGATTATGTAGGAATAAATATTTTGTTGTTCTCAATACTGGGGTCAATGCAACAAAGGAAGGATGTATAAAATAAGATTAAGAAGAAATCAATTCCACATTAGGTTATACATTTATTCACCTTTCACTTGTCCTCATGTTCAAGGCCCATATCATTCCATGTCATAAAACTAAGTCACCTCTGATTGGCTTATGATTCTACCTTCCCACAATTTTTATGCTGTGATGTGCTGAGACCACTACTTATGCTGAGCACAACTTTTTCATTGTTTCCTCATCTGTTCATATCCATCTGTTGTCTCGTTTCATACTTAAATTATACACAGTTTGGGGAAAAGACTGTCTTTTTATTCTA
>NW_017729026.1:7211428-7217697 GCF_001723915.1 Gavialis gangeticus | reverse complement strand
TTTCATTGTTTCCTCATCTGTTCATATCCATCTGTTGTCTCGTTTCATACTTAAATTATACACAGTTTGGGGAAAAGACTGTCTTTTTATTCTATGCCTGTACACTGCCCAGCACAATGGGATCAGGGTCCTGACCAGGGCTGCCAAGAGCTACATTAATACCAATATGGTTCAGAGCAAAACCACTTATTTGTGATGACTGAAACCCACTTTCTGACAGCTAGAAATGAGCAAGTTATCAAGTGAGCACATGATACATACTAAGCATAGTGCAACAAAAAATTTAGTTTAGCAAGTGCCGGTGAATTCTGTCACTTAAATTATTTATACTTCAGTACATTTGCTAATATCCTTTTAATGAATAAAGAATAACGGTCTTTACTCCACAACATTGGTGCTCAACTCCCAGCACACAGGCCACAACCAGCCCGCAAGACTCCCCACGGGTCAGGACATTTGACCATGAGGGAGTAGTGGCAATTAATATGGCTATTCCTTCCCCTGCTGCCAAACTCCCAAGGACCGTGAGGCCAGATAGGTACCAAGCCACAACCCACCTCCCCCAACATAGCCAGATCAGTGTCAGAACAAGTCCCCTTCCCCTGAACATCTGGTTGAGGCTGGACCATGTCTCTTCTCCCTCCACTTCCTGCACAGTTGGATTTGGGGCTGGGGGACACCCTCTTCTCCCCCACACAGCTGAATAGGGGCTGGGGCATGACCCCTTCCCTCCACACTGCAGATCAGGACTGGGCAACACCCCCTTCCACC
Source organism: Gavialis gangeticus (assembly GCF_001723915.1). Lineage (NCBI taxonomy): Eukaryota > Metazoa > Chordata > Crocodylia > Gavialidae > Gavialis > Gavialis gangeticus. The sequence continues at coordinate 7,216,926 of NW_017729026.1, read as the reverse complement.
TACATGGCCAGACTGAGACCAGACTGCCCCCAGCCCACCTCCACGAGGTTGGATTGTGCCCCACCTATCCTAGATCAGGCCCACTGGCCAGATCCAGCCTATAAAGGGACCAGATATTAGGTTGAGCACCACTGCTCTAGAACAGTGAATCTCAACCATGGTGCTGGGCAAAATTTGGGTTCCTGCAAGTTCAGTCTCTCCCTGCCTGGCTCCTCCCCCAACCCCACTGCTTGGCCCCTCTGCAAGGAGGTAAGCACCATAATAAATCAATTAGTTCTTGAAATGGGATGCCACTCAATTCACAAAAATTATGGTGTGGTGCCTTGAGTCTAAGGAGGGGTGCCTCAAGTCTGAAAAGGGTTGACAACCACTGCTCTAGAATGATAATTTTTTAAAGAAACATGGAAGACTATTTCAGGCGGAAAAAGCAGATTGAATTAGCAGACTAAAAATCACTGCTGGATTGTGTTTTGTTCCATTTATTATTTGGGATTACAACATAGTCAAATTCTTAAAGAATTAGTACCTCTTAACCACACCATTTGCAAATATCATCTAAGAGGCAATGATAATACATAATACGTACTTTAATACTCTTTTGTAGGGGAAGAACTTCAGCTTGGTACTGATGCATGTACAGTAACTGCTAAGTTCAAGAACCTTTCAGAAAGGTTCAGCTTTTGAACCCTTGGCCTGGGTGAGCATGCTCAGTAAAGAGCTTAAACAGAGCAGGAAAGTTCTGAGGATAAGGCAAACAACACCTCTGCATGGCAGACTGGAATGACAGAATGTAAGTGGATGAGTGAAACATGACTGAAAAAATATATGATTGACAGATAATGTTTTAAAATCACTAGACCAACAGAAGTGTTGCATTTTGGAACTAAATGCAACACTAAAGACAGGAACTAAAAGACAGTGCAAAAGGACCCTTGGGGTCTCCACTGAGCTGAATTCAGGAGAATGGCAACCTCCTGAAAGGGATCCAAGGATCTGAAGTGCTGGAGATCAGAATCCACGAAGTGGATCATGGTGCACTTTGATTTAGGGAGAATGACTCCTTCTCAAGGAGTCCCCCTCAGAAGAGAGCTACTGATATGATTCAAGTCACTGATATTGGTGCAACTTGCCTGTCTATCTGTCTAATCATCTGAAATTGTTTCATCTCATTGGACCCTCAGGGGGTGACACAGGGTTGGTAAAGTATTGTTTATTTTATCCCTTATTTTCCATGTTTGTCCATGCCCTGTTTCATTCCTGTTTTGTCCCACTCTTTGTAATAGTTACTCCTGCTTATTCCAAGTTGTTTGTCAATAATAAATCTTCATTGTTTGACTCTCAATAACCCTTGGGTTCCATCATTCAGGCCAATATACTACGGAATCTTCAGAAGCTAGGTCAGCTCCCAGACTATCGCACATGGCAGTACGGTTCGGGCAGGAGGTAAGGAGCCAACAGTGGCAAAAGAACAGTTTAGGGACTATTTAAAAGAGCTGGATGTGTACAAGTCCAGGGGGCTGGACAGGATGCACCCAAGGGTGCTGAGGGAGTTGGGTAATGCAGGGTGGATAAAAATCAACAATTAAAAAAAAAAAAGATGGGATTTTAAAAAAACGCAAGATCAGATTTTTTTTTTTTATTTAATCATATAATTTAACTTGTTTTGTTAAGCTGCTTCTTTAAAAAAAATAAACCTATATAAAGATATTTTTAAGATACGTTAGAGGTCAACGATATAATCATGGAATAGGGCCTATAACTTCTAATTATATACTATTTGAGACAATATATGCATGTACATTTTTTAGAAAAGTTTTATAAACAGCTCACAATAGGCCATGAACTCTATTAGGGACCCAATCTTATGGGGTTCCCAGAGGCTCCTTTATAGATTAGTGAAGACTGAAGAAAACCACTCTATCCAATGGGACTCAGTGCTCAATCTAGACGATCCCATTAAGCATCTCTGTGATGATCTCTGAACTAGTTTCAGTTCTCAAACTGTGGATTTGTGTCTACAGAGATAACATCCTTGTTAACAGCAGTATATGGAAATAAAAGATAACAGACCTGATTACCTACCCATCAGCCCTACTGTCTCTCTGCAAGTTTGTGTACACAGAGTTAAGCCCTTACCTCTCTCCAAAAGTGCAAAGCTTCAAGAAATTAAATGAATAGAGGATTGATGGGAATGGAGTAGATCTGGGCAAGGAGGAGGAGTCTGACGATAAATGCATGGAAGAAGGGGCAGTAGAAACAAAAGAGAAACATTTTGAGCAGAATATTCCAGAAATCCTGAGGGATATGTTTCTGAATATAGCCTCTCCGCTGGTTTGAGATCTAGTGAGGGAATGGTATGCTAGAAGGGAAAACCTATCATGGTAACAGGCTTGCCAGGTTGTAAAAAATACCTTGTTTGGAAATATTTTAATTAAGATTATATCAAACAACAGGGGTGTACTTTTTGTAGAAAACAATGATTAAATCGAGACTCCCTGACCAGTGATTTAAATCAGGATTTAAATTGATTTAATCTAAATTAAACCCACCCTGGGCTGATGTGATTGCAGAGCCACTGGCTATGATCTTTGAAAACGTGTGGTGATCAGGAGAGGTCCTGGATGATAGAAAAATGATGAACATAGTGCCCACCTTTAAGAAAGGGAAGAAGGAGGATCTGGGAAACTACAGACTGGTCAGCCTCACGTCAATCCCTAGAAAAATCATGGAACAGGTCCTCAAGGACTCCATTTCTAAGCACCTGGAGGTCATTAGGATCAAGAGGGTTGTGTCCAGCTCTGGGCCCCCACTACAGAAAGGATGTGGACAAATTGGAGAGAGTGTAGTGGAAGGCAACAAAATGGTTAGGGGGCTGGGGCACATGAATTCTTGGGAGAGGCTGAGGGACCTGGTCTCATTTAGTCTGCAGAAGAGAAGACTAAGGGTGAATTTCATAGTAGCCTTCAACTATCTGAAGGGTGGTTCCAAAGAAGAAGGAGCTAGACTGTTTTCGGTGCTGGCAGATGATAGAACAAGGAGTAATTTTATCAAGCTGTAGCAAGGAAGTTTAAGTTAGCCATAAGGAAGAACTCTCTCATTAGGAGGGTAACCTTAAATAGTAACTTGGCCACATATTAAAGTCAATTTTAGGCTTGATAATACAGTTAACAGCTACACATATATGGTAAAAACATTGTGGCTTGTTTGCATCACATCTTAAACTGAACAAATTGCTGGTTGGGGATGGCCCATGACATCCCAGCAATTAACTGAGTATCAGAATCCAGTATGGGGCAGCCCTAGGACCCAGGACACAGCTACTGGACAGCACACAAGGGTTTTTATTCAGCCCCAGCTCACAAGGACCATGGGATAGGGCTCTGACAGCTTGATCCCAAGGTCCCCATGCCCAGGGTAGAGTTAAAATGCCATTTGACAATCTGATGTCCAGCTGGGGCTGGAGACCTGACTGGATCTGGTTTCAGATCCCCTTTTGGTCTAAAGGATGTCTAAAATTAATGTGCATTTTATGAACTGAAGTTACAAAATAAAAAATAATTGAAACTGTAATAAAAGCAATGAAAATTCCATGACATTTATGTTAAAAACTTTCCCCCAGAATTTAATCCTTGTTCAGGAATGTGCCTTATACACAGGTGTGCTCTACATGCTGGAAACATGGTAGCAAGTCATTTTACTTTGGCTCAGTTGACTGTTACCTTTTAAGACATAGCTTCTGCATTTCTTCATTCTAAAGAAAAAAATCAGTTCTCTGTATGCAGAAATTAGCTCATATCCTTTAAATTTGTTTAGGGCAGAAATTTACCTTTACATTTCTCAATTAGGAGGCAATTTTGTTTTAGCAACTCATATTTGTGTTCTCCCTGAGTCTACATGACTTCTCCCTTTTACTATCCAAACAAAAACATTTTTATGACAATAGCTTTATAAACACATATACTTTAATGGCTATAACTCTAAAATAGTTTCTTAAAAAATAATGTCTTATAATATGAATGGTAATACTGAATGCAGTAACTTAAAAACTCAGAAAAGCTAAGCCATTGAACACTTGGTTAAAAAGTTATATAATTTCTCCTCAGGATTTTTAAGAAGCAGAATGTGGCATAAAATGTGACATTAATGCTACAAATTACTCCTTTGTGTCATAAAAATATTAAGGAAGAGTTAATTTCCACTGAAGATTTGCAATATATCTACAATTGCAGCTTGCATCAACATACCCAGGTAGCTAAGAATCAACTTACTCAGCACAAACGTGACAGCATGGAGTTCAGTGTAGGTTAATGACCACCCAGTTATCTAGCTTCTTATACAAGTATTACACTTAATTCAGTGCTGCCATGGTTATCCTGGTACTGGTATCCAAGATAGCCGACTTAAAGCTATCCCAGGTACATCTATACAAGCTAGTTACATCTGCACTGCAGGGCAGGCATACCTTTAATAGATTGTCCAGGAAGACCTGATAAGGATGACAATAATATTTAACATTCATTATAGGGGATCACCAATTTCAGTACCGGTAAGATTGAAAACCACTTTCTGTTTAAAGGTCAACACTTTAAAGTTCTTTAAAATTCACATGTTGTCTCAGAGTATCCTGAAATCTGATGTGTACCCTGCAGGGGTGTGCATACATACTGTTACATATTGAAAAGCACTGTGTATTGCTAACTTCAAATCTGCATACACAATGTTAAGGCAGACTTCAAATGCTCTTGCATCAAGACATCGGCACATCTGACTGAGACGTGATTCAGGAACTTTAACTGCTTTAATTTTACTAAAGTTGATATTAGGCCACTTTTCAGGAAAAAATTTAGTATGGCAAAGGGTCTTTACCTGTCCATCCACTCCATTACCTCTACAGAGTACAGCAGGCTCATCCTAGTGCACATATCAACATTTATTTCTAAACTGTCACATAATACTCCACAGATAAAGACTACCTAATGAATTACTGATAGCGCTGGATCAAAATTGTATTGGGTAAGGACAAATGTCACTGTGTTTAAAAAGTCTTGCAAAAAAGGAGTTTGAAAACTCTCCTGCAAAAAACCTACAAAATGAATGATTTTGGAACACATATTCTGCCTTTGTACCACCACTCTGCTTTGTATCAAATCAACATGAAAAATTCAAGAATTAAATACAAGTTTATATACTTTGATTTTAACCATTGTATCAGGTTTTTAAAGAATAAAGTTCTACTATTTAACTGAAATTGGTAATCCAAGTTTAACTATGCAGTTGCAACAAACTCAGTCATAATAGTCATTAAATAATTAGTCGATATTGTGCCCTTTCACAAACAGAAAATAGAAAAAAGTGAAATGTGCATTAAGAAACTTGGAAGCCTTCAGCTGGTTACAAGGACCAGAGTTGCTGGCACCTCTGAAAACTCAGCACTGAGCCACTGGCAATCTCTTCTGCATGCTGATCAACTGGTCTTCAGGTGATGAAAATTGGGGGGG
>NW_017729026.1:7210202-7211340 GCF_001723915.1 Gavialis gangeticus | reverse complement strand
CGCGGGAAGCTTCTTCGCCGGCCGCTACACTGGTGTTGTGGGGGGAGAAAAGGGGGGGGGGGGGGGGAAGAGAGAGAGAGAGAGAGAAAGAGTGAGAGTGTGAGTGAGTGAGTGTGCGTGTGTGCGTGTGTGTTTTTCCCCTGATTTTTAGTTTCATGATCAGACCTTCATGAGGAACCCAGATTTCACTCTTTTTCCTTCTTACAGGCAAGTATGTATTGCTCGCCCCAGTAAAAAAAAAGGACTATTTCACTCTCTTCCCATTAAAATATCTGTACTGTAGGCCACAAGCTGGAACGCCCCCTGGCCTGCCTCGTGTTTCTACACAGAGTTAAGTAGTTTGTGTACAGTTGGGTAGTTTGCATAACCATTGCACATGCTCAGTGGGTTAAAAGGGCAAAAGGTCCCAGAGATTGTGAACCTCTGAACTGCTATGATGTAATGGCCCAGCTTTTATGCCTAAGCATCAGTGTTGCCAGGTGTAGAATAATTATCGTATTTATATATTTTCAACCCTTGTACAATGTATGATCAATAACAGTAAAAGTGTTCAAGATGCACGATAATTTTTGAGGCAGCTAAGTGATGCATCATATGCAAAACCCAAGTCACTCTCAGAGGGTCTTATCTGACTTTTGGGTTTGCTATCAAGGATCTGGGTTTTCCATTTCCCATGGGAAAAAACAGAGAAAACCATGGATTTCCCATTTTTATCAGAGAAAATATAGATTTTCCCTTTTAGCAGAGAAGCTGGTAGATTTCCCTGCTTTTGCAAAGAGCTCTGCAGGCTTGCAGAGTTCCTGCCTGCAAGAGCTGTTTGCAAAAGGGGTGGGAAAGCCCCAACCCTGCTCCAATGGGCAGGGGGAGGGGGAAGGGAGGGGCCTGACACTCACACTTACAGGAGGCTGCTCTTCAGACTCACTCTTCTTGCTGCAGGTAAGTGGGGCTTGGGTGTTGTGGGGCAGGGTTGGGCGGGGAAGCTGGCTAGGAGCTGAGGGAGAAGGGAGGTTTGCAGCCAGCCAGGCACTGCAGCCAGGATGGGGTTTGCAGCCTCCCCATTCCCGGCTGCAGTGCTCAGCCAGCTGCAAACCCCACCTCCTGGCAGGAATGTCCAGCAAAGGAGTGCCCAAGGTGGCTG
>NW_017729026.1:7204777-7205202 GCF_001723915.1 Gavialis gangeticus | reverse complement strand
GGGGGCTGAGAGGCTGGGGAGGTTTGCAGCCAGCCAGGCACTCTGGCCGGGAGGTGGGGTTGGAGCTGGCCAGGAACTTCATCCAGGAGCAGGGAGACTGCAAACCCCACCTCCCCTGGCCAGAGTGCCCGGACAGCTGCAAACCCTAGGTTGCAAACGCTGCGCTCCCCACCCTGCTGCCCTTCCCCAGGCCCTCTGGAGCACAGCATGTGTGACTGGCATGGCAGGACAGAGTGGACCAAGTATGAAAGCTGCCTGCCACTGCAAGCTCCATGCTGCCCTGGCCACACTTCCTCTGTTTGCATGAAGGCAGTGTGCACCTGCCCTGCCCCCACCCCCCCAGATATGGAGATCCCCTCTACCCTCTGGGAGTGCATGCTGACACTGGCAGCTGGCCCTGCCCAAGCCTGCAGCAGGCAGGCAGG
>NW_017729026.1:7197294-7199777 GCF_001723915.1 Gavialis gangeticus | reverse complement strand
GCAGGGAGGGGGGGGGGGGGGAGCTGGCTCATGCTCCTACTGTAGCAGCCGCTGCCTTCCATTGGGGGCAGGGGGCTGTAGTTCTGGGTCCCTAGCCGCATAGCCCTGGTAGCTGGGGGCCCTCTCCAGCAGGGCTGGAGAGCAGGGTCTGTGGGTGAGAGGCTAGGGGCACAAACAGGGCTGGGGGACTGAGGGGGGAGTGAGGGACACCAACATGGCTGTGGGAGGGGGGCTGAGGGGGGCATTTAATTTTAACCAAGGATTTTGGGATTTCTATCACAGAAGTTGCAATTTTTCTATCAGAGAATTTGTGATTTTTTTTATGACGGAAAACCAGGATCCCTGGCTATCAGCACTTTCCTATGAATGTTTGCCTCAAAATAAACAAATGCTTCAACTTTGACTACCCAGTTCTCTCTCACAGGCTGGTGACTTACAGTGAGCAATATAAACTAACTAAGATGATGACATATTTGCACACTTATTTGCATGAGTGACTGATGCCTCCTGAGTCTGCGGAGGCACCAGCAGGCCATGGCTGGGGGGAGTCCCCCAGCAGCTGATTATGGTGACCGGGAGTGGGGTTCCCACTTCTGCTGCTGATGTCCCGCCAGCGGAGCCAATTTCAGGGGGGGCATGAGCACTCTCTGTGCTCCCCCACCAGCTGGAGCACTCGTTCGGGGGGGGCTCGTGACCCCCCTATGCCTGTGCATAGCATTATCTTGTTTATTTGAATATTTTTTCAGTGTATGGTAGTTTTTCAGCAAATACAATAATTTTGAACTTTCAATACGATGATTCCATGTTTAAGACTTGGCAATGCTGCTGAGCATGCCCAGTTGGGTCCAAGCTATGTACCCTGGTTTGGCTTGAAAATCTCAGTCAATAGCTGTCATCTTTCCTGAGGTGATTAGTGATTTGATTGGAATTGGTGCACCTTCTCTTGCATACATATTGGGTTGTTATTGCTGTTACTGGTGATAGTATTGCATTGTTGTTGTTTATATTGAAGTTTGTTGTTTAATATAGCAGTTGTTTCCCCTTCATCACATGTCTGTGTCATGACTGTGTTAAGCTACAGATGGGCTGTAAGCTTAGACTTAATGAGAACTGAAGCCCCAGCATCCTTTTACTAGGCTGATATCTAGGAGGATTACCACCCTTGTTTGAATAATTAAGAGGTTAGCTCACAACAGTACCAAGTTCCTTTTCCACAGGAGCAGGATATATAGAGAAATTAAGTGTTTGGTGGGAATGTAAACAGCTCTTGCAATATCATTTGCTTCCATGAAAAAAGTGCAAAAAATATCATTTCACCATATTTAAACATTTTTTGCTGTCATTGAGAATTCTGAATAAGATGTTATGGTACTTTAAACAGAAAGCAACCATAAAAATTATTGATAACTTTCTTAAGCAAGGAGTTACTGATTACTCATCAGTTTAGATAGTTTTAGCTACAATTTCACGTATAAAGCAAACTAAAGTACTGTAGTATTACATATTACTCATGATTGAATAGGAATATTAGGATTGCCAAAGACAAACCAAAAGATAATGTTTTTCAGCCTACAAAAATAAGTAGATTGCAGCAATTAATAAATAACACTGGCTTTTTCCCTCTTCAGACCCAGATTTACTGCCCTTTTCATGGGGGTTTGCCTCTTGTAGATTGGTGCATCAGGGCTAAAGAAACAGTCTCCACTAAAGAATATTTTATTTTCAATTTTTAACTTTTCTAAATGGAAAAGGGAATAGGACAGAAAAATTATCCACATCACTATTTACTTTTCTCACCCCATTATTAATTTCTTGCCTTGTTAAGAACTGTCTGTTTAGTTCTGCTCTTTGCTTTCTATGTCATCCCAGAATCAGTGCCGATTATTAGATTAGTTTAATAGCATTCTGGAAGAGACTTTATCAAGAAACTTCTGAAGATGTATGCAATTATCTACCTTTTCTTCTTTACTCCCCTCTTCTTAATTCATGCAAACAGTCCTGACAGGATCAAAAGATAGAAGTCCATCCTTTTAGACTTTAGATCCCCAGCTTCTCAAGATGAATAGCATCTTTAGGTCTTAGTCTGGCAACTAAGAATGCAATTGTATAACATGTTTGAAACTCAAATGAATAGTGACGGACTATGACCTCAAATTTCCAATATGATCACAATCGCAACTAGACAAATTCAACAATATTTGTACTGAATCACATTTTCACAAACAATTGAGACACATGGAGCGCTGAAGTCACTTAGTAGTTTTCTTTTTAATGAAATTATAGCTTAGGGCTTTTGTCAAATAAAACAAAAATATGGAATTTAATACAAAAGGCCTCTTCAAAATCTTCAGTGTTATGAAAAAAGAGGATCAGTTAGTAGAGAATAAGATGCTCAAAAACAAATACAAAAGAAGTGTCACATCCCCATGGTTTTTGTTAGAATAAATAAATGTAATTTGTAGTTTGCTGTTCAAATAGGATTT
>NW_017729026.1:7183876-7192294 GCF_001723915.1 Gavialis gangeticus | reverse complement strand
GCTTTTGTCAAATAAAACAAAAATATGGAATTTAATACAAAAGGCCTCTTCAAAATCTTCAGTGTTATGAAAAAAGAGGATCAGTTAGTAGAGAATAAGATGCTCAAAAACAAATACAAAAGAAGTGTCACATCCCCATGGTTTTTGTTAGAATAAATAAATGTAATTTGTAGTTTGCTGTTCAAATAGGATTTTTTAGGGTTACCATATTTTCAGGTCCAAAAAAGAAGACACCTGTCACCGGGGAGGGGGGGAGGGGAATATGATCATGGGGGGGAGGGGGCAGTGACATGCTGGTGGCCTAGCCCTGCCCATTCTGTTGCCCCTCACTGACAAGCCACATACCCCTAGCCCTGCTGCTGCCCCTCACTCTCAAACAGTGGTATCCTGCCCCTTACTTCTGACCTGCAGCCCCCTGGAGCACATGTCCCCTGACAGCTAATCACCTTGCCTGCTGCTCCCAGCCTGAAGCAGCCAGCCCAGGAGAGCAGAAAACCCGGTCATTTTCTCTTATTTTAAAAACCTGCCTGGATGCAGCACAGGAGTCCAAAAAAGAAGACATGTCTAGGAAAACCCAGACGTATGGTAATCCTAGATTTTTAGAAAGACTCTATTGCAATGTTCTTTGAAAAGCAGTTCCAAGAGAAGGCTATGAGAGCCGTCGGTAACTGAGCAGCATCGGGTGAAGTAAGCTGTGAAATATGTGAAATATACCATTCCATTCTCAAATCTCTCAACCTTTTCTACAAAACAATGAAGGATATATTTAATATTTTACTGTTATCCTGAGTAGCACTCTTCAATTTAAATACGTGGATAAGGGATTTTTAACTTCATTCACTGAAGAACATCTATTTTAAAAAAAAAAGACATGACTATTTTAATATCCAGCATACCTGGTAACTTCCAGTTATTCACTGATACATCACACTGAAATTCCCTGACAACATCCAAAAGTGAAAGGGTTAATAGACTTCCTGACCTCCAAAATTTTTACAGCTTTTGTTGGTGTTGAGAAGGAGTGGGAAGGGCCCCTTGATAAGGTTCCAGAAAGCACTATTATTGTTATTTTTCTAAGAAGATTAACAAAGTGCTAAGAAGATATACAATTAAATGTTTGAAGATTTTAATAAGATTAAAAAAGAGATGACCACCTGATCTGAGAAGATCCACCAATTAAAAACAAGGCTGAAAAAATAAAAAAGGTCTTTTATACCATTGAAAGATTAAATTAAAGGGAGTGAAAACACTAATATTCTTACAAATTGAAGGATTAAATAACCATTATATATTTTGAAAATTCATTGCCCTTTAGAATGGGGAAGTAAATATCATTTAAAAATAATTGTTTAAACTCCTCTAATTATATCGGTTAAACAATTAACCCATAATACAGCAGCCCTTTGACTGGGGGCAGGAGGAGAGGAGACAAACTCAGGGAGATTAAATCAAACCTAGTTTTTAAATGTGGAAGGCAAACCCAGCCAGACAATACAGCCCACATGAAGCCCTGTGCTGGGAGACAGCATCTGTGAATGAACAGCTAATTGCTTAAATGATAAGTCATTAGGCTGCTGGCTATTTAGCTCTAAGGCTACCAGCCCCCCTTGCCCCTCCCTTCTCCCACTCCTCCTTGCTCCTCCTGCCTGAAGTGCTGCCTCCTGATTCCTGGCTGGGCATCCCATGGCTTCCCTTCCCTGACACGACTGTGCCCACCCCAGATAAAGGATAATCAGTAAGCTAACCAATTATCACTGTACTTATCAGTTAAACAATTAACCTTTCACATCCCTATTTTAGAACTGGGTTGTATACTGTAAATCACCCAACAGGATATAACTAAGCAATAACACATGGACCACATTCATTTTTGAGTAACTAAAAAATACTGTAAATCAGGAGTGAACAACACAGGTTCCATGGGCTGGAAGGGACCTCGGAAAATCATCGGGTCCAGTCCTCTGCACCAGGCAGGAAAGACAACTGAGGTCAGGTGAGCCCAGCAAGGTGCCTGTCCAGTCTCCTTTTGAAAACTTCCATGGTAGGTGATTGCACCACCTCTGGAGGGAGCTTATTCCATAATCTGGACATCCAAATTTTGGGCAGAGTACCAAAAACAACCACAACCTCAACTTGAAAATGTTGGTGTGCCAGCACAGGTGGCCAGATCCTTGTTGCGGCAGTGCAGCCTTGGCTCCTTTCCTGCTTTCTGCCCCAAGGAGCATGTGCCAAACAAAATGCCTTCACGTGCCGCTCTCTGGTACTTGTGCTGAGAGTTGCCTCCCCTGTAGATTTTGGTAGAAAATACAGCTCCTTTTATTCATCACAGTTTGTACAGCTTTTTACACTTCATCATGGCCATCCACAATATTTATCTGCTTTGATATAGATTTGCATAAATCAGTGGCACAAAAGCTTGTGGCCCCACAGACCAAATGACTGGTATAGGGTTCACCTATAGGCTGGGTCCTCTCTGCAGGGTCTACATATGGGGTTGCTCCATTGGCCCAATCCCATGCCCCCAGATCCAGCCACGTGTTGGTGTGTAATGGCTTGTAGTCACTTATCCAGCCCATGGGCTCCCTATGGGTCTAGAAACTTGGCAATGAAGTACTGCTCCTCAGTCACCAAGTGTCCAGACCCCTAGGGAGCCCCACAGGCCACCCAACACAACTCCACAGCCTGACCCTAGTCTGCGGGCAAGAAGTTGACCATGCCCTTCATAGTTTCATAGTTGGTAGGGTCAGAAGGGACCTAAGGAGATCATCAAGTCCAACCCCCTGCCGTGGCAGGAAAGGGTACTGGGTCAAATGACCCCAGCCAGGTGTCCATCTAGTTTTCTTTTAAAGACCCCCAGGGTAGGAGCTAGCACCCCTTCTCTTGGAAGTTGGTTCCAGATCCTAGCCACCCTGACAGTGAAGTAGCGCCTCCTGCTATCTAGCCTGAATCTATCTTTCGCTAGCTTCTGTCCGTTGTTTCTAGTCACTCCTGGGAGTGCTCGGGGGAACAGGGACACTCCCAATGCCTGCTGGTCCCCCCTGACTAGTAAACTGCCCTCAGCCCTTTTCTTGTGGAGGCTGAACAGGTTCAGGTCTTGTAGCCTCTTCTCATAAGGCCTGCCCTGCTGACCCCAATCATGTGGATGGTCCTCCTTTGGAAACCTCTCCACACTGTCCACATCCCTCCTGAAGTGCGGCAACCAGAACTGGACACAGTAGCCTGAGCAGTGTCGCATAGAGGGGGAGGATCACCTCCTTGGACCTGCTTGAGATGCATCTGTGGATACACGACAAGGTATGGTTGGCCTTCCTGACTGCATCCCCACTTTGTCGGCCCATGTTCATTGTGGCGTCAATGATGACTCCTAGGTCCTTTTCTGCCTTCGTACTGATGAGAAGGGAGTTCCCCAGCCTGTAGGTATGCTGCTGGTTCTTCCTCCCTAGGTGCAGTACCCTGCACTTGTCAGTGTTGAACCCCATCCTGTTCCCATCAGCCCACCCCTGTAACCTGTCTAGATCTGATTGCAGCCTATTCCTTCCTTTTAGAGTGCCCACTTCTCCCCAGATCTTGGTGTCATCTGCAAATTGGAACAGGGTGCTTTTTACCCCCTCGTCCAAGATGCTGATGAAGATGTTGAACAGTGCAGGTCCAAGGACTGAGCCCTGAGGAACCCCACTGCCCACATCCCCCCAGGTCGAATAAGACCCATCTACCACCACTCTCTGGGTGCAGCCCACCAGCCAGTTAGTGACCCATCTGACTGTGTAGGCATCACCACCACAATCTCCTAGTTTTTTTTATGAGAATGGGGTGAGAGAACGTGTCGAAGGCCTTCCTAAAGTCCAGAAAGACTATATGCACTGCAACACCTGACTTGCGATTACTTCCTTGCATAAATCAAGACCATTTTTGAGAACTATGCAAAAAACAAAATTTCCTTTGTCGAGATCCTTCTCATCCTGATAATAATCTAAGCATTACTGACTGTGAAAGTAAACTTCAATATTTACTAAATATGAATCTGAAATAGTAACAGAAACAAGAATACTTCAGACACCTCCTGAAATAGGTTTCCTTGTGCCCCTAGGCACAGATGAATCTTTTACAATGATCTGGGCAGGGAAAGAAAATGGACCTTCACTGGAGAAGATAACCCAATGGAAGCATTAGTGAGGAATTTCATTTAAAAAAATAACTTTGTAGGTTGTTGTTTAGAATTTGATTTGTTGCTGGTGGCAATGTAGTGATAATTCAACCAGCTAGAATATAATTTACATTGAGCTGCAATCTTATTACTTAAGAATTTATAACTTATAGTATTAAATTTCCATAGCTGCAGAACGGTCCTTGGGAATCAGTGAGTAATTTACAATTCAGTCAAGAAGGAGTCACAATAATATTGATGACGTACTTGGGAAATATCTGATTTTCTCATACACACTCTATTAAGTCAGACCATGTAAAGGTTTTGTATAACACAGAATGTAACTTCACTGGACATTTCTGGGAATAAAGCAAAAATCCACAATACAGTTGTCATGGATTCACCCCAAAGCCAAATTACCCTTTGGGGCTTCACCATGTGACATACATGAATGATCTTCCAAACTAAGTTTACTCTAGATAACCTAGGTTCAGTGTTCTGTCTCTAATGGTAGCTGGTGCAAAGCTGTGTTCCATTTTATTGTTCTCATAACCACGTGTTACAGTATTTGATATAAATGTAATTTTGATGTAATATATTTTAGTCAAGGCTGTCAGTAAGGTAGGGATCAACTTGAATGGCCCTCAACTGTTCACATGTAGAAGAGACAACAGCTAAGAATTAGTATTTGACTTGGTTTGTTTACTGGTCCCCCAAAAGGAGGCATGGAGAAAACAGGTTCTGGTCAGACAGTGATAAATTTACATTTAAAAAAAAATGACACCCGGCCACTCAGGGGAGATGCTATTAATGAAACACGTCTAAAATGAGGCAAATTTGTAGGAAGGGTACTTAAGCCTGCCTCAAAAGAATGGCTGGGTCATCAACAGTGATTCTGGTTTTCTCTCTTAAAAAATCCAAAATTCTCTAACCAAAAAAAAAAACAAACAAAAAAATCCAACTCTCATTAAAAACCCCCAAATCTGCGTTTTTCTGTGATTAAAATGAAAAGCTACTATATATGTTGATATCACCTGAACACAATATTGTATTGATATATTTACAATTTTAAAGCAATTTGGAAGCCTACCACTATACATTCTAAATATCTATATATTTTTTGGCATTCGATTTTAGTTTTTTTTTTTAACATGGAAGATCAGAGCTCCCCCCACCCCTTTCCCTCACCAGGATGCAAGTTCATTTGTGGCTGTTCCCTCTCCCTGCTACTTTGTGGTGCTGAGCAACCCTGACATGCTGGTGCCCTGCCCATGCTGTTGCCCCCTAGTCCCAAGCTCCCTCCTGGCAGCAGCTCCCCTCCCCCTACCTTCACACCAGATGGGTGCATGGGTCAGAGGGTGTGTGGGCATAAGCAATGCCACTGGCAATGAGTCAGGTAGTCGGGAGGCATGTGCCCCCACCTAGATTTCTGTGCTGACAGTGAGGCATGAGGCTACAGCCTGACCAGACCAAAACTAGGCCGGAGCCGTCTATGCAGACCAATGGGCAGGACCTGGTGCAGAAGGGCAGAGTGGGGTGGGGAGACTCAGTGCTGCCACTACTGTCACTGGGTGCCCCACACCATCCACACTGCCATGTGCCATGTTGCTGCTGTTGCCACACCTGCCCCCAAGTCCTGCTGCTTCTCAACCCATAAATAGTGGGGGGAGCACTTGGAGGCTGGCAAAGACTCCTTCGCAGAGTCCAGCCTAAGAGCAATGGAATGGGAGCAAGTTGGGAGTAGGAGCTATTGTAGAGCAGCCTCTGTCTGCTCCTTGGGGTGAGTGGCAGCACAATGGGGAGAAACTCATGGCTCCGATGGTCCCCTGTGTACCATTATTAAGTCATTCTATTATACACAACCTTTTATGTGGTCTAGAACTTCACTGGGCATTTCTATGAATAAAAATAATCCATTATATACTGTTAATTATATGGGTGAGCAGCTTATTGCTTGGGTCAATTGTAAATTCCTCAATAACGTAAAAAGTGCATCACTAAGCACACACACCTTTGTATGACTTCATTTTAAATTACTTCATGTAAAAAATTTAAAACAATACTGGAATGTATCATTGGAAATGGTTCTTTCACACTGAAAAATAGTTCCTAGGGATAAGATAGAGAAATAATAAGTAAGGTAGCAAATATTTTCCCATGGTTCTGATTGTATTTATTGTATTTTTGCCTAACTTTTTTCTTATGCCACTCTAGCTCTTCAGAAGGATTCTTATAACTCCTGCAGTAGTCTGTGGCTCAATCTGCTACATGGCATCGGCATCACGTACAGGATGGATGAGAACCTTTTTACTCTTTTCCGCCTCCATGCCAAAACCAAAGTTACACTGGCCTTGGTTGTGGAACTTCAGTATGCCAATGATTGTGCTGTTGTTGCACATACTGAGGAAGACCTACAAACATGCCTTAACTCCTTTTGTCAAGCATACCAGTGCCTGGGACTGACCCTTAACATTGGAAAAACAAATGTGCTTTACCAGCCTGCTGAGCCTGTTAACTTCCCCGGCAAAGATACTAATTGACTGACAAAAGCTGGAGAATGTTGAACCATTTTGCATATCTCAGCAGCAATCCATCAAAGGCCAGCATTGATACGGAGATCCAGTATAGCATCCAATGTGCCAGCTCTGCCTTCAGAACACTGTATCATGGTGTGTTCAACAATCACTACATCAGGACTCGAACAAAGGTCCTACTATATAAACTGAGATAATCCCAACTCTTCTCTACAGCTGTGAAGCTTGGGTGTCCTACAGAGACCACCTGAAAAGCCTGGAACGCCATCACCAATACTGCCTTTGGAAAATCCTTGGCATAAAGTAGGAGGATCATTGCACAAATGCCAATGTCCTCACCAATTCCAACACCACCAACATGGAAGCGTTGATCATTCAACATCAGCTTCAGTGGACAGGGCACTGTGTGCACATTCCTGATGTACATTTACCAAAACAACTGTTATACTCCCAACTCAGCCAAGAAACAAGGACACCCAGGGGCCAAAGAAAACACTTCAAGAAAACACTCAAGGTGAACATTAAGAAGTGTGGCTCAGACATCACAAATTAGGAAAAACTCACTGGGACAGGGCTACATGACAACGCCTTATAAGAGAAGATACATTTTACTTTGAGGAAAACCATTTCTCCCTGGAGGCAGAAAAATGACAAACAGAAAGAAAGGAAACAAGACTGAGAAATCTACTGTTCAACCATCCCTTAACCACCACCTGAGGCATCTGCAGAGAGTCTGAGACTCTAGAATTTGCCTTCTTAGCCATCAACAGACTCAACTACAACCCTTTACTTGACCTGTGGGAGTGATCATCCTCGACCGTGAGGGACTGCTGCTGCCATCAACTACCTTGAAAATCTGATTCTATCATTAAACTGCATGCATACATGGATGCATTTATATGTACACCTACCCCCATTACTGAACAAATGCACATTTTGTTTTTACCACAGGGAATAGACTCTTGCTTCTCTTTCTCCTAAGGTGCTGCATGTTTAATCAAGTCTGCTCTGCACACAATCTGATGCACATGGTGCTGCATTGCTTGCAGTTGTATAAATGGCAAAATGAACGTCAGTGCAGAGAAAAGGGTGGTGGTGCACTCGTTGAACTAAAACACCTTCTATGTGACCACTGCCATTTTCTGCACACTGACATGCATTTTGCCACTTATACAACTGGAAGTGATGCAGCGCTGGGCACTTTGAAAAGTGCACAGCACTGTGGCACTTGCATGTGTAAAAATGTCTAAGGTGACTGGCATATTAAGGATACAGTCCCTAGGATAGACAAACCAGTCATTATCTCTGCAGCTTAGGTTATAATAACTCACAACAAGAATTTAAAAATAAAAAAAATAGTTTCTTTCTACAACAATGAAAATGAGCATCTTCTACAGGGAAAATAAGCGTTTACTCTCTGGCTCAAGAAAATAAACACGTAATTGTGGTAGTGGAAGACAAGGTTTCGATTCTCTCAGACACTGTTTAAGATAAGTATATTCAGGTGCTCTACACTGCAAGAGGGCCCAGGTTCTGCTATCTAGCTCTCCTTTCTCTTACATAAGTCTACTCCTTCCCCCAGTCAGGGAGTGCCCGGCTTTCCCCGCTGCTTGCACGGAGTGGGCCTGGCCAGAGCCAGCTGGCATGGCTCCGTCATCCACCCAGGGCTGAGATTCGGGTTGAGGCTGGGGCTGGGGCTATGACTGTGGGGCTGAGCTGGGCGGGCCTGTGGGTGCTGCT
>NW_017729026.1:7182178-7183691 GCF_001723915.1 Gavialis gangeticus | reverse complement strand
GAGCTGGGCGGGCCTGTGGGTGCTGCTGAGGGCAGATGCAAAGGGGCTGGCTCGAGCTGGGCCATGGGGCACAAACCCTTGCTAGTGGGCTGTAGCTCACCCAGGCAGGGTGGGGCTTCATGGAGCCACAGCTGGCTGGGAAGGGTGCAGCAGGGCTGGCCTGGGCTGAGCCATGGAGGCAGGGCCCTTCCCAGCTGGCTGCAGCTCCGTGACAGCATGGGCTCCACACCACTGCTTGGGCTAGCTGCTGCCCATTCTGCTGGGCTGTCATGGAATGGCAGTCAGCTGGGAGGGGCCCTGCTTCTGTGGCCTGGCCTGGGCCAGCTCCATTGGGCCCTTCCCAACCGGCTGCCACTCCATGACAGCCCAGCCTGAGTGGGGTGTGGGGAGCCAGGAGCAATCCCGCTGAACAGCTCCCGCAGCCCAAGCTCAAGCCACAGCTGGCTTGGAAGGACCCTGTCTCCACAGCCCAGCCCAGGATGGCTCCTTCGTGCCCACCCTCAGCAGTACCCAAGGGCCAGCTTGACTCAGCCTCACAGCCACAGCTTCAGGCGAGGCAGGCAGATGGCAGGGACATGCCAGCCTGCTGACTCTGGCCATGCCCCTCCCCCTGTAGTGGCAAGGGGGAAGGTTACCATGACAAGTAACCCTGCTCCACCCGGCCAGGCAGACCCTGGCTGTGGTCACCAGGGGGAAAGGGGAGGAAGGGGGGAATAAACTCCTTCCCTGCCCCCTTAGCCTTAGGGGGATAGGCTGGGCTGGTGCCTGGCCACACCCGGCCCCTGCTCCCACTGCAGAGCAAAGGGGTGGGGCCTGCCCTGATCTCTGGAGCAGACATCACAGCCCATCCCAGAGCTGCAAAGCATGCTGGGGGACTCTGATTTAACTTAAACCAGGAAAGGGTCTGGAAGAGAAGTTCCAAAAACCAGTTTGACCCAAATCAGTTCAGCCTGATACTGTATTCAACCAGATTTACCTTAAACCAGTTTTGGCCATTTTGAAACTGGTTTATGGGCACAGAACTTATGTTCTGTTACACGTTTAAACCAGTTTCTGATCGTCTAAACCAGTCTGTGTGTAACTTCTGTCCCTAGCCTTTATGGGCTACATATTCAGGAATTACCTCATGTATCAATGAAATGAAGGCAATGCTAGGGTGAAAAATGACTGCTTAGAAAATATTTATATACTATGGCAATCTAGAAGTGTTGATGGAATCAGGTTTGTTCCTAATGTTTTCTCCTGCATGAAAAAATTCGATGCGATTTAGTTGTCCCAAATACTTCACAACTGTCAGTAACATTTGTGGGTCTGTACAGGTGTTAGATTTAGATTGACCTAACCAGGGTTAGGTGAGTCTTAATGCCCACTTGTGCAGGCTTCTTTGGGTTTAGCTCAGCCAAAAAATGGTGAAACTGATCTACATTATTTTACCTCACAAGGTACACAATCTTAGATCAAGAAAGGACCCAGACGGAGCTTGACCAGGAATTCTTGGGTCAGCTCACTGAGG
>NW_017729026.1:7179588-7182167 GCF_001723915.1 Gavialis gangeticus | reverse complement strand
CCCTTCCGACCCTAGAAACTATGAAACTATGAAAAGGTTAACCTGATCTAGGAAGGGGTTAACCTGGTCTTTTGGATGCCTGCATACATTTGCAACACAGCCCTGGGGCTGGTTATTCCTATCACCTTCTGTGGAATCACCAACTCCTCCTATAGAACCGCCAGCCCCTTGGACCTGTCAACTTCAATTTCCCCCCTACCCCAACCCTTGGCTCTCCGTGCCACTCCCAGCAGCAGTGAATGGCTGCATATGCTGTTCCCAGTCTAGGTCCAAGTGGCTTAAAATAAGCTGCCTAGATCTAGATTAGATATAGCAAATGCTTGTTCATATCCTATGTTTGATTATCTGCTACAAAAAACAATTTAACTGTCATCATATGATAAAGGATGTATTTTTATTTAATGATTTTTTCAGCAATTTATCCCAACGTAAGTATATATTGATTGTTGTAATGCATGACCTCTAATGACAGGAGCAGCATTGCAATAAAATATATGAATTAATGCAGGAAAATTTACTGTGTAAACAATTTTAAGGCATTAATACTTAGTGTTGTTAATACTAGTTTTGATAAATGTGAATGTTTAGTAAAGCTTCATACAACCCAATCTAAACGCCAAAAAAAACCAAGAACTCACAGTGGTGCCTCTTGCACAAAAAACTAATCTAAATGTCAACAAAAGAAAAGAGCCCAAAGCCCCTTCTCTTCTACCAATGACGAACAATCTCTGGCAGAACTCAAAAGGCTAGAGATTCCTCTCAAGAGGCAAGTAAGTGGCCTCCTTTGGTCAGAGCTAATGTAAGGGGCCAAATTCTCCACCTCCCCCTTTCCTACTAATCAAATTGTGGATCAATCATTAAGAAAAAAGCAAGAGAATATTTAAAATGGCTTCAGCAGCAAGGGTAAGAAAATTCCCGATCAGGTTGCCCAATCTCCTTTGGTGGGCTTTAAACTAGGCTCGTCGGGGGAAGGGAAAGATGAGGACAGAGGGAGCCATTGAACACTGAACCAAGAGACACTCACAAGAACAGCCCAGCCAAGACAGGCAACAAGCACAAGAAATACCCAGGTAAGAGACAGGGGCCCAGATAGTCCTGGGATTAGGGGGCAGTGTGTACACTTCCAGGAGGCCTTAAATGCCTCTACATTAATACTCATAGTATGAGGAAATGTCATGGGATGGGGTCCTGCAGCATGGCTGTGATCTCCCCAAGGCCCCCTTACTGTACCAAGTTGGCACTCTCTATTCTCACCTGCCACGTCTTTGATTGAATGATTGATAGGGAGGCTGCCTTTAAGTCCTCTTGGACACGATCTTGATTAATTATCTGGACCCTGTGGGTTTACGGACCCCTGGAGGGTCCCACTCCAAGATAGATGTCACAACGGGTGTTTTGGGGCAGCCTAGCCTTATGGGCTATGCGTGGCTCCAACCACGCCCCAAGCCTCGCAGATGGTACCTATGTTGTTTGGTCTGGGCCTTGTTGTAATTTGGCCCCCCCCGGGGAAAAGGGACTTAATGGTAGGGGTTTACTACAGGACATCCAATCGGGGGAAGAGCTGGACTGGGAATTCTCAGGTCAGCCCACAGAGGCAGTTAAGTCAAGGGACATGGTCTTCTGCTACGAAGAGCAGTCAGCTAGGTCTGACAGCTTACACAGGTTCCTAGCCAAGTTACAAGACCTCCATGTAACCCAGGAGGTGCACAGTCCCACCAGTGGAAATGCCTTGTTGGACCTGGTCCTGGCTATGGGCAGCGACCTGGTGAGCGGACTGCAGGTTCTCAACCACCTGGGCAATAGCAATCATCGCCTATTAGAATTCACCATCCAGCACAGGGTGTCAAAGGCCTGCAGCAAGGCAACAGCCCTACTTCAGGAGGGGGGATTTCAATGAGGTAAGGAGACTAGTCAGGGAGGCACTGAGGTTCCGGAAGGGAGAGGAGTTGGGAGTCCAGGAAGAGTGGTCGTTCTTTAAGGAGATGATCCTCCAAGCCCAAAGGGTGACAATCCCAATGAGGATCAAAGGGGGCAAGAATGCTCAAAAGCCCCCATGGCTCACACCAAAAGCATCCAGGAACATCTCAAAGCCAAAAAGAAGGTGTCCACCCAATGGAAGGGAGGGGCCATCACCAAGGAGGATTATACCTCCATTGCTCAAGACTGTAGGGGGGCTGTTAGGCAGGCTAAGGTGGAGATGGAACTGGGACTAGGGACCTGGATCAAGGATAACAAGAAGTCCTTTTTTAAATACATAGCAGGTAAAAAGAAGGTACTGGGTAACGTATGGCCTCTGCAGGATATGCTAGAAAATCTGGTGGTTACACTAGATGACAAAGCTAACCTCTTTAACAATTTCTTTCCCTCCATCTTTTTGAGCAGGGACTGGGGCATCCCCCCCACCGGGATCCTCAACAGACCCAGGGTCAGTGAGGACCTAGTCAGGGAACTTCTGGTGGGACTAGACATGTTCAAATCAGCAGGGCCTGGCGATCTCCACCCCAGAGTGCTGAGGGAATCAGCAGCGGTCATTGCAGGACCCCTAGCACAGCTTTACGAGCACTCATGGTGCTCTGGTG
>NW_017729026.1:7176987-7179516 GCF_001723915.1 Gavialis gangeticus | reverse complement strand
CAGGTCCTGTCAGACCAACCTGGTGGCCTTCTACGACCAGGTCACAAAATCCTTGAACGCAGGTGTTGTGGTGGACGTAGACTTTCTGGACTTTAGGAAGGCCTTTGACATGGTCTCTCACACGATTCTCATTAAAAAATTAGGCAACTGTGGCATCAATGCCTCCAGTCAGATGGGTCGCAAATTGGCTGGCGGGCCACACCCAGAGAGTGGTGGTGGATGGGTCTTTTTCAACCTGGAGGGATGTGGGTAGTGGGGTCTCCCAAGGCTTGGTCCTCAGGCCCGCACCGTTCAACATCGTCATCAGCGACTTGGACGAGGGGGTGAAAAATACCTTGTTCAAATTCGTGGATGACACTAAGATGTGGGCACGCTGGAGGAGAGGGACAGGCTCCAACTAGATCTAGACAGGTTACAGGGGTGGGCGGATGAGAACAGGATGGGATTCAATATTGACAAGTGCAAGGTCCTGCACCTAGCGAGAAAGAACCAGCAGCATACCTACAGGCTGGGGAACTCCCTTCTAGTCAGGGGGTCAGACTTGATGATCTGCTCAGGTCCCTTCCAACCCTACCAACTATGAAACTATAAGTAACATGAAGAGTTATAGGATCAAATCCAAAAATGCTGCACTTCTAAAAGTAAACTACAAAACTTGAGAAATAATTATTCTCAAATTAACAATTATCCAGGTTCTATCTGTATATATTATTAAAATCAGAAATACACTTTACAAAATACTTTCAGATTTAGTCCTTATTTTATTACATATGGAAAGCTACGGTTCTCTTACCCTGAGATCACTGGGCACAGCTATACATACATAGTAATACAATGCAATAAATTCTGGTGCAGTTCAAGTAGCAGTTTATTGCTCCCGGATGCACCATTTACACACACGCCCTGGGCCACAGCACACTGAGCCAAGGCAGTACAGCCCTGGCTAGCATGGGGTGCCAGGAGTGAGTCTGACAGCCCACAGCTGCTCTGATCTGGCTCAACATGCTGCGGAGGTGCTGGCTAAGGTACCCTCATGCCCAAGCCAGCCCTGTCAGCATCTATCTGTAACTGTGGCAGGGTAAATAATAGGGGTGTGTGAAGTGGGCCCTATTCAATTCAGATTTGGATTTGGTCCAACTCGGGGAAAGTGATTCAATTTGTTGATTTGGATCACTGTCCCTGATTCTATTTGGCTGAATCCAAATCTGAAGATTTGACGCCAATTCGGAAAAATCAATAATTTGGACACAGACACAACTTTAAACATTTTTTCTACATACCTTGAGGTACCAGCATGACTTGTGAATGCTACAGTGCTGGGGCACGTGAAGCATCCCACAGGAGTGTGGGGGGGCTCTCCACATGCTCGGCGGCAAATCTGGAAGTGGGCCAGAAGTACTTTTGTTCCTCTTCCAGGTCTGCTGCTGAGTGTGCTGGGCCCGCCCCCCTGGCTTGGCAATCAGCGCGAAGGGACCCTGGGTATCCCCCCCAGACCCAGGAGACACTAGTCGCCAAGCTGGGAGGGTGTGAGGGGGCCCCCCAGTGCACCCCCAGGTGAACTCAGAAGTGGACTGGAAGTTCTTCTGGGGAGTCCCCCCACACTTCTGTGGGACACTCCATGCACCCCAGCATGGCAGCATTCACTAGCCGCCTGCTATCTAGAGGAATGTAGAAAAAACATTTAAAGCTGTGTCTATGTCAAAATCGCCGAATCTTTCCAAACTGATTTGGAGGGTTCCGATTCAATTCGGAGAGATTAAAGGTCCTCTGATTTGATTCAGATTTGGAGATTCAGCCACTGAATTGGGCCGAATCTCTGCCGAACTGAATCGGACTGAAGTTTCGCACAGCCCTAGTACATAACTCCACTGTAAGATAGTGCTTGCATCTGGCAGTACTAGCCTATGTCAGATATAATTAGTTTACTCTGACCTAATAGATCTGCATGTGTAGACCGGTGATGATTTACAGCAGAAGTAATTAGGCAACTCCACAGTAAGCATCTTGTGTACATGCACCCACTAACACAAGGGTGAACAATTATTTCGACTGGGGGGGCACTTAATGAGTTTTGGTGGGCTGTTGAGGGCTGAAAGGGTAGCCCCATCCTCTGGTCACCATCTTGGGACCTGAAATCCTGCCTCTAATCCCTGCCTTTTGCCACCAGAATCTCCTCCTTTTACCCCAGAAGTACTCCTTTTGGAACAGGGGTCACTATCTTCCAAATGAAAAAAACCTAAATTGTATACTAAAAATCACACATCTACAATAATACAACTTATTGCAAAAAAATTTTGTCCTGATTTGTGTGTTTTGTTGTGTATATAGAGGTGATTGCATAATAGCTCAAAATGAAGTCTTACTCTGGTACACTGTGGGGTGGGAGACATAGGAGGGAGCATATGGAGGAGTGCGGAGGATATGGCTTGGTGGTTATGAGGTTTTTGGGTTGCTGTGTGTGTATGTAGGGTGTAGGTGGGTGATTGTTGGGGGGTGTGTGTGTGTGTGTGTGTGTGTGTGTGTGTGTGT
>NW_017729026.1:7170610-7176360 GCF_001723915.1 Gavialis gangeticus | reverse complement strand
GTGTGTGTGTGTGTGTGTGTGTGTGTGTGTGTGTTTGTGGGGGACAGCACCATGCAGTTCCTGGTTGTAAAGCTGGGCTTGCAGGACTCCGGCTATGTGCCTCCATGTGTAGTTCTCAACTAGAGTGCCAGGAACCCCATGACCTGGCCCAGCCTGATGGTGTGGGATTCCTCATGGCTCCTGGCACTAGTGCGCCATTGGGTTGGGCTGGCTCCATGTGGGTCTCGGCATTACAGCCAGAAATCACATGCCACAGGGCTGGGCTGGGCTGGCTGGCTCCATGTCACACTACATGGGTCCTGGCATTGCAGCTAGGAACTGCATGGTGCCTGGAGGGGATGGGACAGGCCAGGTCAAGTCAACTCAGTGCCATGCCGCCGGGAACAGCATGCTGTTGGGAGGTGCCTGGCTGGCTCCATGCCACGCAGCATGGCACTGCTCCCTGCTGCAATATCGGGACCTGCACAAAGCCAGCCTGGCCCATCCCTCCTCACTTTGATGGCACGGGAACAGAGCGCTGCTGGGCCAGGACAACCAGCTCTATGCCACACTGCTTGGGTCCAGGCATTGCAACCTGGAACCGTGCAGTGGGGCACAGTGCCTGCTGGCCCAGCCAGGCCCCTCCCATCAGTACATGGTTCCCGACTGCAACACTGGGACTGCAGAATGCAGCAGGAGTCAACTCAGTCCCCTCAGGTCCCAGCTGGCTCCTGCTGCCACCAGCCCTGGCCCCTGTGCTTCCACCCACTGCCACTCCCCCATCTCACCTCACCTCCCACCGCTGTCTTTCCCCTGCCACTTTCCTTCCTTCTCTGCTCACTATCACCACCCTCCTGCCCACTTGCTGCTCCCCCCCACCACTCAGGCAGCACACAGTTCCTGGTTGCAGGGCTGGGACCACACCACACAGCAGGAGCGCATGGTGGCAGCTGGGCCAGGCTGGCTCCTGCTGTGTCAGAAATACTGACCCCCTCCCCACCCATTCTTGCCCGAGTTTCCTTCTTGGGCAGAGGGAGGCAGGGAACAGCCCTGGGGCCCTTATCACCAGGCCACAAGACTCTGCTAGGCAGAGGCTTCCAGTTGGGGGCTGGGGGTGAGGTGGGGCCGGGTAGGCCTTGGTTCTATTGTCTGCTACTGGCTCCTTCTGGGTCCTGCTGCTACTGGTGCCTTGTCATCTTTGACAGGAAGCCATGGGAAGATAATAATTAATATTCTAACTTTTTTAGGGGTCCTGTGGGCTGGATAGAATGGCCTGGCAGGCTGGAATGCAGCCTGCGGGCCGTATTTTGTTCACCCCTGCACTAACATCTAAAGCAAAAGTAGCTGTATTGACTGTATGTGTTAGATGCTAGTAATCTCTCGTACCTGCCAACAACAGAAGAAAAAATACGAAATGGGGCAGAAAATAAGGTTCAGTTTATCTCACTTGTTACACTGCAACAAAGCAACGTGTCTATTAGTTATGCTGCTTATACACCTCTGCTGCACTCTCAAGATCGAGACCAGATCACTCCAAAATTACAACTTCCAAACCCAGAGCTAAGGCAATGAGGAGTCTCCAGGAGTGCCTCCCAGATATCAGGATAATTAGGATGGAAGAGGGATAGCAGGGAAGTTGGAGGGAGGCAAGCATGCCAGGGGGCAAAAAGGGGGGGGCCATGCAGGGACAGGCATGACCCACGAGTGGGGTGAGGGGGCAGATGTGACCTATGGGTGGGGTTTGGGGGGCAGGTGCAAAAGTGATGGGGAGATATGTGCCATTTACAGGGTTTTGCTGGGGGGGGAGAGCCTGAAGGTATCAGGGGACTTGTGGGGTCCATGGGTGAGCCTGAGGGACTAAGGGCTATTTTTAGTGTCTCTTCCCCCTCCTGGTGAACCTATACCCCCATCCTTTCTCCCCGCCCTCACTGGGACTTACTTGTTCAGCTCCAGCAGCAGCACCTGAAGCAATGTGCAGGATAGGGCTTGGGGGTGGGGTGGGGTGGGGTGGCTGGGCCGGGAAACAAAAAATAGCCCAGTTATAGGTTTAAATTGATTTCCAGGCAATTAGACCAGGTCTGTAAGTGTGAGGTTGGCACTGGGACAAGCTAAATTTAAAAATCAGGTGGCCATTTTGAACCTGATTAACCTTCCCAAATGTCTGTATTTAGCCCAAAAGGTCTTCTCTGAAGAAATAGGATTCATCTTCAATATATCCCACATCAATGTAAACAGGATCAACCACCAAAAGTGACAGGGTCAGAAAATGAAAATGAACTTCTCCTTCAAAAAGTCAGCAGGAAGGATCAGTTAGAGCTCTGAAGAGGTTAAAATAAGGTTAAAACAAGATCTGGAAGGCTGAGCAGACCTCCATAGAGACTTGACTTTTAAACATCCATTTATAGAGGGTCTTATACAGGTACAGCATTTATACATAATGCTAAACTTCATAAGTAATAACAAATTTATTCTTAAATAAGATGGAGCTCCATGCCACTACACTCTGAATGTATGACAGTTCCTAAATGATGTTTTCCCAGAGAAGTGGTTAGGCAGAGGTGAACCAATTGCTTGGCCACCTTGTTCACCTGACCTGTCACCATTGCACTTCTTTTTATGGGGACATGTTAAAAGTGTAGTTTACTTGTCAAAACCACATTCTTTGGTGGAACTTATGGCTAGGATCACCAATGTAATTAGTGCAGTAATGCAAGAGCAACTGGGAAAAATTTTCAAGGAGTTGGAAGATTGGATTGAGCATTGTATCATGATGGACGGTGGTTATGTTAAAGTCAAGCCTTGTGTACTTTAGCTGTCCTACAACTTTAATAAATTTGCTTTTAAATGCCATTTATAGATCATTTCTATCATACCTACAACCTAAGTTATTAAAGTTTAAAAGTGCACAAGGACTTTATGAAGATCCTGTAGTTTTAGGTGTATATAATGGTTGG
Source organism: Gavialis gangeticus (assembly GCF_001723915.1). NCBI lineage: Eukaryota > Metazoa > Chordata > Crocodylia > Gavialidae > Gavialis > Gavialis gangeticus. Next base: position 7,173,427 of record NW_017729026.1, on the reverse strand, counting down.
TTGGGATAACAGTGTAAAGGGGTACAGTTTATTGTTAATCATTTATAATTAGTTGTAATCTTATCCTGTTTGTTACAAAGGAAAGAAGATATGTGAGTGACCATAGACCTCTGATCCTCCAGACCTACTAAAGAGGACTAGAGTATGAAGGGAACAGTAATATAGGACAGTCCTGAACAAGGGGCAGATTACAACATAGACAAGATGGCTGCACGTGCCCGTTTCACTCACCACATCTACCACATGTAGTTTTTTAAGCATTAGTTTAATTGGATATGAATTGAATATGAAAAGCCACCGGCTAGTTATACTTGGATTATAAAATAACAGGAATATATTTCCAACGTATAAAAATGTCAGTTTTAACTTAGCAAGCACCAGTGCTGTCTCCCTCATTCTTCTCTCAGACAGGCAAATAAAGAAAATGCTTGAGATATAACATGTTGAACTTTGGGAGAAAGAAGCAGCTCAACAACACTTTTCAGCAGGAGATTAAAGGGTATTAATGACTGCTCTGAAAGCAGTACTTTTCACTGGAAGGATAATAATGGGATTAAACAGGAGGAAAAACAAATGAGGGAACTTCAGCACTCTGTATTGCAATACTTCTTCCCTTGGAAAAATCGGTCACTGTCAGAACATTCCTGCAGGTGCTGGATATGCCTCCACCAATCAGTGTTTTGTATTAACTTTCCACAACAGGATCTAGTTTTCTCTATTATCCCCCTTTTTCATGTATGTTAGTGCATCTTCAGGGCAGACCAAATTAGGTTCTCTCCTTTTACACCCTTTATTTACAATAATACTGTGGCTTGATAGCAAAAGACATATGCACGCACAGCACCAAAGAGAACAGGGAGGGAAAGAAACCTTGCAAGCAATACAAGATAGGCACTTCATGGGAATGAAACTGCCAACGCTGAAAAAACACCTACTGTTTCAGAAAACAGAAGCCTATTCAGTAACAGAAACTGCTGTGAGCTCACCACTCAGATGTTTTTCCACTGCACTGACTTACCAGTGAACAAAGAGTCAGGGTCAATATTTCAGTTAGGATACTAAAACTTCTTGTACCAGCAGAACTATGGGAATGATGATTTTAAAAGTAGACTTGTTGCAAACAATTTGGAAAATCAGTAGCTTGGCAATCACAGTCCCTATTGTTATCTGAGACTGGCCTCAACTCCCTTCCCCTTTTTTAAAATCAGATCAAAATGTATAATGCACCTCTGGACTTTGCTCCATAGCATTTTTTATCAAGTGCTCCACAGTATATCTGCAGTCACTATCTTTTGCTCACGTTTCTATTTAAATTGCCAATCTCTGTGTTCTCACTTCGGGAATGGGGCAGGGAAGAGAAGTGTTTGCCAGACTCCACCTGGCTATAATTCATGTTTTGTTTCAGGTACACTGGTCTCTCATAAAGAAAGACTTTAAACTTTTCACACCTATGGACTAAAGATAAAAATCTTCCCTATTTCTATACAATGATATATTGTTTTTCTGTTAGTGGTAGTAACATAAGCTACTGGTCTCCAGTTTTGACCTGACTGTGATTACAAGATGCAAAGTGGTTATCCATGGATGACTTAGTATTTCATTTCTTATTATAGCACCCCCAGTTATGACGTACTCAGCAACTTCTTCAGTTTCACAAACTAAATATTAATATCCCATGCCTACTAGGTACCTGTAAACAAGAGTGCTCCATAGTGACTTTGTTCATACAATTTCATTGTATACATCACTATCCCAGGAGCCTTTGGCTACAAACAGACTTGATAAATTTGCTTGGACAAAGTGTAAAAGTGCTGACATCAATGTCTGTTGTCCTGGGATAAATCATAAAAAAGTTCATGGGATAAAAAGCATTAACAGTTTATTTTGAGATACCGCAAAGAGTGTCTAAATGTTTTGAATGCGGAGCTCAGGCTGGCATCAGGGCCAGGTTACAAGCTGGTGCTGAGTGTGGGGAAAAGCAGCTCCTTGCTTGCCCCATGGCTGGCGCCCCGCACTGTAGCCACTTGCAGCCCATGTGGGGCTGCCTGTGCCTGCTCCAGACAGCCGTGCATGGGCTGCGAGCACCTGCAGCAGGGAGCACCAGCCATGGGGCAGGCAAGGGGTCACTTTTCCCCACACTCAGCACCAGCTTCTTCCCTGCTGACAAGCAGGGGGTCGGAGCTGTGCGCTGCCCCCCGCCTTTACTGTGGGGCTGGGGGCACTGGGAATGAGTGGGCGGGGAGCCAGCGGGAGCACAGGGCCTGCACTGGAGTCCCAGGACCAGTGCCAGCAGGGCCCAGAGGAGGGCAGCAGGGGTACAGGGTCTCAGCCAGCAGGGGCTCTATGGAGCCGGGCCAGCTCCCCCCACTCCCTGCTGGTGTAGCCCAACCTGGCTCCACAGACCTCTGCCAGTCTCTGCCCTGCTTTGACTGGCATGTCAGTCAAAGTGGGGCACAGGCAGCCCCACATGGCTGCAAGTGGCAACAGCCCATGTGGAGTGTTGACGGTGCTGGCCCTGGGACATTGGTCCCAAGATGGTGACCAGGGGGCGGGGTACCTGTCAAGGAGTGGGGCTACCCATGCAGCCCTCAACAGCCTGCCAAAACTGGGTAAGTGGCCCTCTGCCTGAAATAATTGCCCGCCCCTGATATATTCTATCAGTGGGGACACAAACATTACTGAAATCCAATTTTTTATTTTTTATTTATTTATTTATTTATTTTACTTTCAGTGCTAAGATCACTGATTCCGGTACCATATGGGATTGTGCTTCATCTCAGAATAAATATCCCATTTGCGTTCAGGTTGGTACTTTGC
>NW_017729026.1:7155469-7165610 GCF_001723915.1 Gavialis gangeticus | reverse complement strand
TACTTTCAGTGCTAAGATCACTGATTCCGGTACCATATGGGATTGTGCTTCATCTCAGAATAAATATCCCATTTGCGTTCAGGTTGGTACTTTGCATTTCTCTTACTAAGATATTGTGACCATTGTCATCCTTTTTGTCCATGCTGTGTGTACACTGTTAGTACTTGATAATTCTTGGAAAGTGATCTGATCTAATCCACTGCAATCTCTGTACCTTCTCCCCACCCACTACCAAACCCTCACCTTGCAATACTGGGCTTTGTTTCATGTGACTGACCTAAGCTCAAAAAATGGTGAAGAAAATGAGGCAGACAAATGAACACAGATATAGATGACTTAGCCTAAGCCTGTACATTTATTATGCCAGTAAGTAAAATTAAAATATTTTGTTTTTGAAACCTTTGCAAATGTTTTTGCTTTTCTTATCACATGTCTGTAAAGAAGAAAACTGTAAATCCAGCATCTACATGGACTGAAGCTTTGGGGAAAGGTGTGCTTAAGCTACTGGGGTGTTAGAGAGCACTGGCTGTGGGATTCTGCTTCCAAGAAGGAGTAGGAGACAGAATCTGCACCAAGGAAATATGCCAAAGGTGCCTGAGTCCACAGGATGTGGAAGTTAAAAACATGTGGTTCAAGAGTGCTGTGACCCAAACAGCACTTTGATAGGTTGCCAGTCTGGGAGCTGTACTAGAGCCATGTGTAACGATCTCAACCTGCTGATGCTTTGGTCTATCTTCTGCTGAACTTCAGACTTTATATATGTAACTAGTTGATTTCTGCTTCCAAAAGAATGTAAGGAATCCACTTACAGTCTTACGACAGCAAATCTCTATGAATTAGGGCTTTAAAAATGACTTTATCACAATTTATCACACACTGAAATCAGTGATACCTATACAAAGATATTAGCATTCCAATCTTACCACATAGCTCTTAACTTCAGAAGTGGTGATTAATATTCTTTATCTATGGGAGAGTCATACTTTCAGCCATATGCAAGATCTTTACAGGAGTTATTTTCCAAAGCACTTATCCAATTATTAAAATTCATTTATAAGGAAAGTTAATGAGGAAAATTTCCTTTCAGTTCAGAGTGACATAGAAACACAACTCTCATTTTATCTTAGTATATTTTTATTTTACTGTAGAGCAGGGGTCAGCAACCCATGGGCATGCGTGCCAAGCATGGCACGCAAGGCCATTTTGCTTGGCACACCACCTCCAGCCCAGGCTCTAAGCAGCTCCTGCCAGCCACAGAGCCCAGGCTGCTCACAGCAGGCAGCTGGGAGGCTGCAAGCCCTGCTGCAAGCAGACCGGGTTCCGTGGGCCGACTGCAGCTGGGAGGCGGCAAACAGCTGCTCCAGGCTCTGGCATGTTGGCACTCCAGCACCTTCCAAGGTAGACATTGTGGGTTTTTCGGCACTCTGGCCAAAAACATTGCCTACCTACCCCTGCTGTAGAGTATGCATGCTTTGAAATTATTTTAAAACTTTAAAATACATACAGTTCATCTGAAATCTGTAAAATTCGTAAGACACTCTCCTGGGCCCAGAGGGACTGACTTCCATCTTTAGCTTCCTCTGTGCAAAAATGAAGTTTATTTTCTACCTATGAGGACTTTTTACCATGTTTAGTTCTCCCTGAGCCTGAGGAATGGAGTGTATGCCTGAAAGCTCGCAGAAAAAGATTTTTTTTTTTTTGTGATTTCTTAGTTGGTCTAATGAAAGGTATCATCTCTGAACCAAGAGTTCTAGAGTTTTGCATTTCTTTTTTGTCTCAGACCAACACGGCTACTGAGTACACCCTTATAACTTATACAAGTACTTTTCCCCTTTCCAAATATATAACTGCCAAGAGTTTCTCTTTTCCTAGGTTCTTTCTTTTTTTTTTTTTTAAATCAGCATAGCACAAAGATTAATTTTTGTGGGGTATTAATCATTTTCATGACATTAGACTGTGGACTAAAACAAAGGGTCATTTCATTACTAGGTTCAAACAGTAGGAAAAGGCAGGTTGTGAGTGAATAAACTTTTACTCAGACAAAATAATCTGAGTTATAGTACAGGGAATATTATGCCACATTGTTCTTAAATCAGAAGTATTTGGCCGATTTTAAATAATAGAGGGTGTATTATATATGCATACTATTAGACTGATTACTTTACATTACATACATACACCTGCTCATGTCATAAGTTTTTTTTGAACCATTAGAAAATGAACATATATCTTATTTGTAGCCAATTAAGAGAAAAATCACAGAACTATACTAGGTCTAGCCAGAAAAACTGACCATTCTTTTCATAAAAAGAAAAGCTTGAATTAGTAACATACAAGTTACAACATAAATGAGATTTTCTTATACATCTGTACAACCTTGGCCTGAGAGTTGTGTTAGCATGACGTCAAGCAGAAGGCAGGGTAGATTTGCACCTTACAAATGAACTAAATCAGAGATGTATAAGCTTAACATTTCATAGGCTAAGTACAGACAGTCAAAAAGCCTGAGGCTGAATCAATTCAATCTTCACAGGTTAGTCTAAGGCGCATACATTGAACTGATAAGCAAGTGAACAGACATTCACTTTTGATTCCAGAAATGCAGTCATATGCCTGCACTGACCCAGGCCAGAAGTGGGAGGGAGGAGGGAATGGGGGGGTGAGGGGCCAGGGGGCTAAAGCATGCCTCCCTGCTTGGTTGGAGCAAACAACTTGAGCCAAGGCAAGCTTGCCCACCCTGAAAAGGGGGTAGGGATGGGAAGGGAGGGTTGCAAAGGTGTAAGGCATCCTGGGATACTGGGAGACTGCGAGTAAACTTGAATCTGGAGTGGATCTGGGACACAAGTTCAATAAACTGATTTAACCTCAATCAGTTAAGTCTGATATTGCATCCAGGTTTATCTTAAACCAATTTCAGACATTTTGAAAGTGGTTTATGTGCACTGGACTTCTGTTGCATTACAAATTTGAACTGGTTTCCAATCTCTTATACTAGTTTCTGTGTAATATCTGTCCCTATGCTTTACAGCTCAGCTCCCAGGATTTTAGTCCCTGTAGAGTGGCTTAAGGAGCACTTCATGGGGTATCAGTCCCAGGCATCAACTCAGTAGGGGCAACAGAATTGCCCGTCACCCCCATAAAGCTCATGCCCTAGCAAGAAAAGCAGCCCCAGGCAGTGCTCTTGCAGCAGCAGCCAAGTACATGTCGATACTGTAGCTGGGGAAGACAGATTGTGCTGTGACTGCAGCTGCAGCAGCAGGGACTATTCTTGAGTTCTCTCTCCTTTTACAGTCCCCCACGCCTCATGCTTATCAGCACCTCTCTGGCAACCCTTCCCTCTCACCCTTGCTCTTCTGCAGGGTTTTTCCAGGATGCAAAACCTTGTTGTTATGCCTCTGCCTACACCTAAACATCCTGTGTCCACTGATGTGCCAATATCAGCTGAATAAGGTCCGGTACTGTGTAGCCCACCTCTGCCTGACAGATCTTATCCACTGAAGAAGCTTGTGTAGAATGTTTCCTATGATGAGGCAAGGTTTATCAAAGGGCAAGATGCTTTTCTATACTGTTTACTCTGTGAAAGCACATACCCACTTGTCTGTGATGGAGAAGGATCTTATTTGACACCGTTGAACCAAACTATCAATTTTTGAAACTCTCGAGTTCAGTGCAGGTAGAATTTTATGACCTTAATTGTCCTCCCAGGAACACTACAGACATTCTTGAGGAAGAAAAAGCAGAACAAAGTGAAAGACAAGAAATACATTCTCATACATATCGCTAAGAAATCTGAAGTTCAGAAAAGCAGAACCTGCTCAGAATAATTAAGTGTACTGAAAAGGGCCACTAGCCCTTTTGTTGAATGACTCTGGTATCTAGGAAGTAACAGGCAATAAAAAAAAATCTGGACTGGACTGAAGACTGCCTGTAAAGCAGTTTTTTGTCCCCAGAGTCTTATGAGCTGCCCTTCCCCCAACACTTCTTGGAAAATATCTGCTTGAGAAATATAGCAGAGGTTAACTTTCCACTTTCAATTAACCCTGAAAAAACCCAGTGAAACATGCCCATATCTGGCAAGACATTTTGTAATCAAAACCTTTCTAAACTTCAGGGATACTAGAGATTACATTAATTAAGCAACAAGTTATGGCTTTCTTTTTTCATTCAAAATCCAGATGGAACAGATAGCAATGGCAGAGCCACATGGAAATGTTTCAAGACAAGCTCAACATGAGTCCTAAATTCCCACTTGCTGTCACAGGGAGCTTTCCAGAATAATGGATTCTTACCTCACAAGAGCAGCCTTCTTGTGCAACAAGGTTTCCATTATATCTGTGCAAGGAAGGAATCCCCAGGTCCTACACCAAAATTTTGGAGCCCTGAAGTGAAATGCTCTTGGAAACAGCAGAGCCATATTTTGCTGAAGACGCTCCCAGAAATACACTACTTATCACAGGCCCTACTCACCTGTTCAACCACTTTTCCTGTGACTGTGCCACATTGGGGCTTGGCAGAAGTTCCTTGTGGCACAGAGGTACACTGGCCATTCACCTGCCTGATTTCTTCATCAGCAGCTGAGCTGGTCAACCTGGACCCAGAGCATATCCCAGCCTGGCCGGCTGAGTGCTTGGGGCTGGGGTGCAAACCAGGGAAGTAAAGATGTCATCCTATTTCTTGATGTCATCCCCACAGTGAAACTACTGGAGTGGGCTCCTGTGGCTGTTTGCTAATGGTGGAAGGCCACCCCTTCTAACTGGACTCTGCACAAAGACTTTCAATTCATGAACTGTTCAGGTAGCAACCTACTAGGCAAGGGTCAGGCTGGAAGCCATTATGTCTCATGGCTCATTTACCACTTTCTTTACATCTTTGCAGAACATGGCGCCTGGCAGACATTACATTTATCAAGCCATTAACATGGCAAATTATAACAGGCTACATTGTCAGGGAATTTAGGGCAGATTAAAGTGGCAAAGGAGTAGAAAAGATGTTCCACAAAGATGTGTCCCGGACTCAGAGCTGCCCCCTGCCCAATAGCAATGATCAGCATCAGCTGCAGCAAGGGGTTTTGAATGGGGCATCAGCTGCCCCCATTGGCAAGACTATGTTCTTGACAAAGCAACCCAACTCCTCCTTTGAAGTCCTACAAATCCTGAAAAGAGCAAGTGGCGATGAACTATACATTGTAGTAGAAGTAAAAATGGGAGCAATTGTGGATGTGAGTTCTAATATGAAACTGTCACTCAGGCATTTCCCTGTAGAAGTCCCTGGCCCAACTAAGGATACACAAGTATAACTATATAAGTAACTGATTTTTTGATTCAGTAGTTCAAAAACTATTTGAGCTCAAACAAAATATCTGGACCCAAACCTGTTGGGTAGTTTTTGCAGGCATTGCTAGATAGTTTTTATACTTTTATCAAATTAACATTAGCTTAATTTCTAAATGAAACATTATTAAACAAAAAGTAAATGTTTCCTGTATACAAAACATTTTAGACCTTCAATTTTTATCTTCACCCAAACCTATTCAGTGAAGTTGATCCAAATATACAAGTAGCTTCAGTCAACCCCTAAATTTCATTTTCCAGCAAATAAACTATATGCATGAATTATTTTGCCCATTCCTACACTGAAGGACACTTAAGCAAGTGGAAAATGTATCCTAATTAACTACAAATAATTTGTGATGGGACAAAAACTACATCTCATTTTATTTTTCCAGGATCCTACAGTGTTAAATCCTAGAACAATGATTCTCAACTGGGGTGTCACGAGATGCTTTTAAGGATGCCATGCAATATCAGCCCTGCTGATGTGCAAATACCTACTCATTATTCACAAGATAAACCCAGTGATTTCAAACAGGAATCCACAGTATCAAAAAACATTCTGACTTGCTGAAATCTTTTTGAATTCTTTGTAACAGAAGTGCTCTATTTTTCCACTGTAAAAAAACCCCAAAATGAATGAAAGATAAGTCCTAGCATTTTCTATGGGGTGCCTTGAGTCTAATGAGAGGTGCATGGAGTCTAAAAAAATCAAGACCCACTGGGTAAATGGGAAAGGGGCTTTATTTCTCCCCAGCTCCCACAACTTGACAGTGTTTTGCCTCAACTGTCAGACTTGGTCTTAGTTCCTCCCATCCAGGAAAGCCTGTCTGTAAGGTATGAGGCATTGATGTTAAAAGGTTTTCCCTATGACCTGAAAGAGTCAGAAAGATCCTTGCGCTAAGGAGCTGCACTTACACCAGGAGTGTTCCGACCAGCCCTGAAGCAGGTGAGGAGAGAACAGGACAAGCTGAACTGGGTGGGAAATAGCTAACCGAAACAAATTTCCAGGGTGAAGCCACAAAACTTGGAGCCAAGAGGAGCAGCTGACAATTTTAGGAAAAAACGCTTCAGAGAAAGTACCAAGGAAATGTTGTTTCATTAAGACAAAGTGGTGAGCCAAACCTATGCAACAGCACAGGTAATTGAAAGGACATAATGATACTTCTGTGTCTATGTTTTGAACAAAAGGCTTCACAGTTTGAAGCAACTGGTTTAGCACATGAAATGTCTTCAAAACAACAAATTGTGGCTGGCTTTATAATTAACAGTTCCAAAATCCTTCCACAATATGAATCAGAAGGAAACAAAATTTGAATAATGCATTAGTGAGAGTTCATGTTCTAGCAGCCCTATGTGGATTGTCAGTGTGTATTCCAGTAGCTCGTTATGATTTATCTTCATCAGCCATGGGCCGAAATTACCAGACTCCAATTACTCTGCTTCCCATGTTCAAGAGAAAAAAAATAATGTCAGGCCTACCACAGGAGATGGTTTAAAATGCCTGAGGTAAAGAAAGTAATCTACTGTTCTCTGACATTCACTGCCTGAAAGTCATTCACATTAACAACCATTCAAACTTGTTTAGTGCAAACCAACTGCTTCTATTTCCCCTCTTGTCAGTAACATTAACTTCAATTCAAATTTAACTCTTAGAAAATTTAAAAAAATAAAATTCATTGAGGGTTTACAAGGACATATACGTGGGCCATGGCAAAACACAGTGATCCTAAATTTATTGTCCATAATCTGATCATTTTGAAATTTCAATAATAAACATTAAAATCTGACAATTTGCAGTCATTTTTTTATCTCAGTGAAAGTAAGAAATTTTTACCGGATATAGATTTCAATACTGTTTTTGATACAAAGGAAAGGGAGAAAAAAAAAAAATCAACACAATTTAAACTAACAATTTGTGTGGTTATTTGGGACTGCAAAACTGAGCTCTAGTTACATAGCAAACTACACCTAATATCTTATCACTATCTACAGTTTAGACTCGTATTACAGGCCATTAACTTCCAATAGTGTAGTGCATCAACACTGGGAAGGAGAAGTAGGTTCCATAGTTGAACAACAAGTGCCATTGAATTATAATAAACATGGATGAAGATGTTAGTCCTCAGATCACACTCAACCACATCAGGTTTCTTTGAAAGGGAGCTTTTGCCACTAAACAAAATGACAACGACCAACAAAACACACACTTCTCCACTGTACTGTTCGCCAACAAGCCCAGTGCATACAAAATTAAGTCTAACTGGTAATCAGAACTGCAATATATATATACAAGGTTTATTTTAATCTGCTTATTGATTTTTTGTTGTCTTTTCTTTTGTTTGTGTGAAGCCAAGCAGGAAGGGTGGCTATGGTGGAACCAACTGCATTGCAAATAAATTATAGTACTGTAGTTCTCTGTGGCATACAGTCAACCCAACAATGAGACAAATCAGCCCTAACCTGCTACCTTAATGGAAGTAATAAAGCTTGGATATACACAGTTAATTCTCTCTGAGCACCACACATTTACTGTTTACAAATCAGCAATAAAAACATTATAGACAGCAATTAATGTTGACGACTTTTGGGGAATAGCTCCTTTACAGACTAAATCCCCATCAGCTAGGTTAATAAATGCCTCATGTCCAAAATCTGGAAAACGCAACCCTTTAAATAATTCATGCCCTAAATTTTTAAAAACATTTCTACTTAAAATACAGTAAAGATTCAAATGTTTTCTACTTTCCATGAGATATGATTAGGAAAATAATTGAATGAATAAAATCTATGGCAATTTGGAGAAGGTGAATGGCAACATTAAGGATAGACATGGAGCTTAACATTTTTCTGTTTCTCCACCGCCACAGACAGTATAGTAGTAGACCCTATTTGCTTCTCCCTACAGGTCTTCTGGACTTCCTGAAGCTCAAACAGTACCTCCCAATTCCATAGACTACTACAGCTTAGTCCAAAAACTGTTCCCGTTCTCTCCCTCTAAATTGTGGATTGTAAAAAGGTAAAATAATACAAAGGAACATATGACCAGAGTGTTTGGCTCTAGCTAGAAAAAGCCTTAGCAGCTTTAACAATTTTAATTTATATTTTTATGACAACTGATAATCATAATTCTCTTTCTGACAAAGTTGAATACGACTCACAAATAGTATTTTGATTCTGGCACTGTCACATTCTGAGAAAACAAACATAAATGCCATGTTTAAAAGCTAGGTACATTACAGGAAAATACTGGGATTGATTAGTCACCTATATTACATTTACAGTAACACAATCTGTTCTGTCCATCAACCCATATCATTCATTTCTTTGAGCAACTGAGGTTTAATGTTATTCTACACCAACGTCTTAGTTCATGTTTTCTCTGTAAATTACACTATGCAGGAACAGGAACCTTTGGAAAAACTAACTAGTTAAGACTAGTTTATTACTTTTCGTGTACTGCTTGAGCTATTAATTTGGAAAGGAAGCATGCTAGTTTTCAGCACTTAGCAATTTTAACTATCAAACTAACACACACATCTTTATAACTTGCATGTGTTCCATAAATGCATGCAATTCCCTAATTATGTATAACAGATAAAATTAGGCATATTTGGATGAGCATAATAAACTTTAGGCATTACCCTGTGGCACCACACCAAAAGCTAATTAATCATCCCAGGAAAAAACACAAATTCTCAAGAAATACACTGTCCCAAGTGTCTTAAGACTGCAATTTGAAATTTCCGAATAAAAAGTCCAAAATAAATTTCAGCCACATATGTACACATAATGGCATAACTGGGTCTGGCATATCACTAGCATCTCCATCATAGCTGTCTACTTTTGTGCCAAGAATTTTTTAACCATAGCACACCATGAACTGTTGGCATCTGAAAGAAATTTGAGAGAGAGAAACAAAAAAGACGTGCATAATTTTAATCATAATGCTTAAGCTTACATGACATCCTTACATCATAAAAACAAACTGAAAGGGAATTTCAAGAGCTTGCATTCATTTTTGGATGCCTAAATTCTTATTTTAAAATAAAGGACCATCTTTTGGAAAAAATCAAGTTACTTTAAATGGTCTTAAATTGGATGCCCAAAAGCCACCAAATTGGACTCCTCGACCTATCACCTGGACAAGGGAGAAGAGATTGATGTCATATATCTTGACTTCAAAAAAGCCTTTGATTTGGTATCCCATGATCACCTCTTGGCAAAACTGACCAATTGTGGCCTTGGGTCCACCACGATCCACTGGCTGCGAAATTGGCTCTGTGGTCAGACCCAGAAGGTAGTAATTGATGGAAGTCACTCATCATGGTGTCCTGTGACCAGCGGGGTCCCCAAGGCTCTGTTCTTGGACCCATATTGTTCAACATCTTCATTAATGATGTGGACTTTGGAGTCAGAAGCAGAAGCAGACTGGCCAAGTTCACCGATGAAGCCAAACTTTGGGGCAAAGTGTCCACACCAGAAGACAGGAGGGCGATCCAGGCTGACTTTGACAGGCTCAGCAAATGGGCGGACGAGAACCTGATGGTGTTTAACACCAAAAAATGCAAGGTTCTCCACCTTGGGAAGAAAAACCAGCAGCCATCCTTATAGGTTCAGCAGTGCTATGCTGGCTAGCACTACAGAAGAAAGATTTGGGGGTCATCATTGACCACAAGATGAACATGAGCCTTCAATGTGATGCTGCGGCTAGTAAAGCAACAAAAATGCTGGCTTGCATCCATAGATGCTTTTCAAGCAAATCCCAGGACGTCATTCTCCCCTTGTACTCAGCCTTGGTGAGGCCACAG
>NW_017729026.1:7138783-7155234 GCF_001723915.1 Gavialis gangeticus | reverse complement strand
CCTTCCAGCCCTAATGTCTATGAAATGTATGAAACCATCAGGTATTTTGAAATGGCCTTTAAATTTGTTCACTCAGGTTCCCTCTTTCCTGTATACAGTCATCTTATCAGTGTCCCCTGATTTACATGGGCTTCTCAGGTGACAGTTGAGGTGATAACAACACTTTTGAAAAACAGTAAAACATGATTTTAAGATCACATATGTTGGCAAGGGGACTTGGCACCCTCCGTGCAGGTGTAGCAGAGCAAGAGAGATGGAATTCAGGGGAAAGGAAACGTTGCTGTTCATAGCTGAAATGAAATACATCACTGTGTGAAGAACAGAGCTGCAGACTTCATTTGATTCACAGTATCTTACAACCGTAAATGCATTTCAATTTCCAGCTTCAGTATCAGATACTTAACTGGAAATTGAAATTCTTGTACAATATGGAGGTGGAAAACAAATACCCAAGGGTTTTGTAACAGATGAGAAAAACCTGTGAAGTGACAAAGCATATCCATTCAATATTGGGGGTGGGGGGAGGAGGCCATAACGTGCTAAGAAAATTAGTATGACACAATTTGCACATTTCCTGCATCTGGTTGCCAGTTATGTTTTCAAAACAATGATCTTGCCCTCCATAAATGAGAGACGAGACTAAATTCTAAGCATTCACTTCCAAAATTCCCTTCTTAATGTAAGAGCTAATTTCATAAAGAAGGTAGAGTCAGTCTATAAAATAAAGGGAAGCTAGATGAAGAAAGCAGTGCTAATGAAGAGAAGAGGGGTCATACAGTAGCTTAAGCGTAAAAACAGAAGCTAAGGTGAACTTGAATGGGCACTGGTTTTCTTAGACTACCAGTTATCTTGGAGCAGATCAGGTAAAGCAAATAATGCTTTAAAAGTTTTACCTTACTGATGCTCCCAGACCCACTGGGGTAACTAGGGAAGCAGAGTTACCTATGATATACCTATTACAATTAAGGCTACAGGACCAAGAAACCAAATTAATACAGAATTGTTTACAGAAATTATTTTAGCACAAGGTATGTGAGCATAGTTGGTATCAAACATTTTTTAAACTAACTGTACTTTACAAACATAATTTCAACTTAAATATCAATCCCAGAGTACAGAAAGAGTACTGCATTATGGTTTGGCAAAATAAGTGCTTGAGAGTTAGCACTTTTCTTAATTATACAAAAAATATAATACAAAATTGATTTCTGGTGTTGCATATTACAGCCTTTGTTATTACTAAACATTTTTGTATTGCCTTCGTCAACATAAATTAGACTTTCACAGATTTTATTTCCTAAGGAAAACTGTTAAATGAAATTTAGAGTAATGCAAAAATGCTATCTTCCTTATATGTTTGCAAGTATAATACAAAACAGATAAAGTAAGCTTGCACTTTCCATTAAATCATTGAATTTCATTATGTATTATATGACAGATCTTTACACATCAAGATAGCTTTCCAGGCTATCTCCAATAATCTGTACTGAAAGCAGTCAAATCTATGAGATTATCAATTTGCAAAACAATAAGAGTGTATGATTTAGCATCCTAGCTATTAAACCCTTAATTTTGTAACAAATATTTGTTCAGGGAATCTAAACAGCTAAAAGAATACTACCAAGAATCAATCAGCAATGTGGTTTGCATTATCACTTCAAGGTCAAGTTTCCCTAGCTGTGACCTGGATTGAGTAACAGAAGGCACTTGGGTTTGGAAAAGAGTGTTAAGGAACACTCATAAGGGGAAAAGAATTAAACAGGTATTTAGAAGAGTTTATTCACAAAAGATATAACTATAGTCATCCAACTATTCACCCTTTGAGCACCTACTGTCTGAGATGTAAGCACCCAAAGTAAAACAGTTCAGGACCTCCAGAACAGCAATGATCAGTGGTATTATATGAGCATCTTCTTATTTATTTGTTTGAGCCTAATATCATAGTTTCCACTTCCCAGGGATCTTGTAAATAAATGGAAAAGTACCTATAACATGACTCCAAAGTAATAAAGCAGCGGTGTTTTCAACCTTTTTGGATCAGTGTACCCCTGGAGGCCAGATATGGAACAGGGGGGCAGGGGCGCTACTGCAGGTGCTGTCCCCTTACTGATGTGAGCATGGCAGCTCTTATCATATTCCATCCAGGCTGTGCAGGGAGCAGAGCTCAGCTGGGGATAGCAGCAGTGGTCAGTGAGATTCCCTGTCCCTGAACCTGCTCTCAGGCTGGCAGGGAACACCTGAGGGGACCAGGAAGGGACTGCAAATGTGAACTAAACAGGATGCCACGACTGCCACTGTGAGGAGGGGACATGCCTCTAAGCATAGATGAGAAGGGGAGGATTCTTACTAGCTCCAAGGACTTACAGTCCCTAGCTGTTGCTCCCATGGCATAGTCCAAAAGGCAGTGTAAGTGTGCCATTGCATCCCATCTGGATCTGCCCCTGCAGCTATATGAACTCTGGTTCTGAAGCCAGTTTCCACATGCATCTTGGCAAAGTGCTGTCTTGCACATACCTCTGATGTGCTCTAACTGTTCACAGCACCACTGCTGAAGGAAAATACCCTACCTGTACAGCAAATAAAAGGCAGCCTCCCAAAAATTCTGGTTGTTCCCACATGTCCCATTTCTCATTTGTGCCTCTGGCAATAAAACAGTTCAAAAATTATGTTTCTACTGATATCCAGAGACCCAGATATTTGTACTGATTTATATACTGCACTCCCATTAGCTGGTGAAGACCGACATGAGCCAATGAAGTCTGGCTTGATGCAGGGATGGCTGGTTGCACCTACCTCCATCAGGTGGGGTGGGGAGGGGGCTAATTTATGGCTTGGCTTTTATTTTTGTGGGGGGCTGGGGGGGGAGAGAAATAGTGGGTAGATGCAGACACTGAAATAGGATATTTCTTTTTGTTTATTTGGACTTCAAACATATTGAAAAACTTCATCTTGTTCAGTATTTTCTTTAATTAGAATTTACTGCAACTAAAAAAGGCCTATATTTAAACAAACAAGTTTATTTTTCAAAATATTATTTTCTAACCCAAAACTGGAAAAGGGGTGAGGGCAGGCCTCTAATTTTCCATGAAAATATCTTTCCATTTCACCATTTTCCAATAAGTTCTATAAGTGAGAGAGAGGTCAATTCTGTACAAAAGTGGTGGACAGAGGAGCATACAGGACTGTGTAACTTCAATCCTAAAGAAATGCTTCCCAGTCAAGAATTTTTCAGGTTCTGCCATCCATGGCTTAACCAACTGGTGGGACTGAGCCCAGGGTGGTGCTTTCATCAACTGGGGGCTGTCCCCTGCCTACTCCTGCTGGTTTGGACTGTACAATCATTATTTATTTATTCTACACCAGGAAGTATTATATACCAGGGTCGGTGCTTGGTCCAGTGCTTTTTAACATCTTCATCAGCGATTTGGATGTGGGGGTGAAGAGCTCATCGGCCAAGTTCGCATACGACACCAAGTTATGGGTAAGCGTGGTCATGCTTGAAAACAGGCTGCAGACACAGGTGAGCCTAGGCAGGCTGGCAAGTTGGGCAGGTCAGAACCAGATGCGGTTTAACATCGAGAAATGTAAAGTGCTTCACCTGGGGAAAACAATCCCTTGCACACCTACAGGCTTGGCAACGCCAATCTGACCAGCACTGTGAATGAAAGAGACCTGGGGGTAATAATTAACCACAGTATGAAAATGAGAGGGCAGTGCGATGCTGTAGCCAGTAGGGCAAATAATACTCTGGCATGCATCAATTGATGCATCTCCAGCAAAACCAAGGAAATGATTCTTCCACTATACCCGGCATCGGTAAGACTGCAGATGGAGTACTGCATCCAGTTCTGGGCGCCACACTTCAACAAGGACGTGGAAAAGCTCGAGAAAGTCCAGAGACAGGCCACCCATATGATCAGAGACTTGCATGGCAAGCCATAAGAGACAAGGCTGAGGGACCTGGGACTCTTCAGCCTGAAGAGGAGAAGGATGAGAGGGGACTTAGTAGCAGCTTACCGCTACATCAGGGCATACATCAAAGGTTCGGTGAACAACTTAACGTGCCTTACCCTAAGGTGCAGTAAGGCAATTTAAGCGTGTGTCTACATGTGCACACCTTAAGGTGTGTTAACATGGCTCAATGGGCAAACACATGTGCAGCCTACCTGGCAGCACCCTGGACAGCCCCTGGAAGTGCTGACTGAGAGGGTGGGAGCCTCCAGTCCCTTCAGACATGACTGGCCGGGCCCCAGCCCCGACTTTAACCCCCTCCCCATGTTTTGATCTCCCAAGCAGCAGATAAGAGGGGGACAGAGCCAAGTCTGAATCCCAGGCAGGCAGCTAGGTGTTCCACTCCTGCAGGGCTGCATTGCTTGGCCAGCAAACCCGCCTTGAGGGAGAGGTGTGGGGGAACTACTAGCAAAGGCCCAGCCCGCTCTGTGCTGCCCCCTTCCACTGCACGGGGTTATGGGGTGGGGGATGGGGGGGCTTTTCCTTGTGGTTTGACAGGAGCCCTCATGCCTCCTGCACCTAGTCACAAATTGAATTGGCACATGGATGGGTACTGCTGCTGCTGGAACCACTGCTCCAGCTCCAGCATCTGCACCTTGGAGAACAGCACCTGCTGCTTCTTCATCTTCGTGGTGCCCAGTAGCAGTGCAGGGCCCCACAGGCTCAGCTCTGGCCTGCTCAGTTGACAGACATAGACAGCTTCAAGTCACCTTAAGGCATCTACAGTGGGTTACAGTGCCTTAACTAATTGTGCCTAAATTTGATAGTTGCTTTATGCTGTTATCAAATTTAGGCGTGATTAGCTTAAAATTGCCATTTTTAAGGAGCATCAAGGGTGTGCACGTGTAGACCCACACCCTTAATGCACCTTAAATTGGAATGTGTACACACCCACTTGTTACCAATCAGCTGAAACAGTAATATGTGATAGACCGCACTTGAAATTAAAGCAAGTCTACTATAAGGTATAAGGCACAGCAGTTTGTTAGAACACAGAATACCAGAACAATAGTGAAAAAACAGCATTTTTCCTTCTCAGAAAGGCAAATTTAGAATAATACAATGAGATTGTAAAACCTCTCTACTAAAAGCTGTTGTAGAAGTATTCACCCACTGTGACAAATCAAAATTGTGTGAAATTCTGAGGTCAATCTCTCTCTCACACATGTTCTTCTGGGGAGAAGAAGAAAGGAAAAGATTATATATTTCTTAAAATATGAAGACTCTATTCATCTATCATATTTTAGACACCACCACAACTTACAGAGATGGCTAACTACTTCCCCATTTCAGGCAGTATACCACAGCCCATTCACTAGATATTAGCTGAGTTCCAGCAGAGAAACAACTTGACAAGCCAGAAGCTAAAGCAATACATGTCAAAGAGATTGAATTCCTCTTTCATATTAGTACAAAAGAAGACAGTGCATGATTATTGCTTGGAGCATGTGGTAGTTTAGGGGATAATGCTAGCACCTTAACACTGGGCAGTAATGGAAAATGTCTATCTCGTTCTCATTCCTTCTGAGACAGTCACTTGTGATATGTCTTGTTACACTGCCAGGTCATTTCTCTCTTTAGGCTCCTTAAATATCACCTGTCTAAATTGAAAATACATTTCTAAAAGGACATTATACTTTGTCAGTTACTAAACAGCTAGATGCACACTTTACAAAGCAGAAAATGTTGCATTTTATTTTGCTAAAGTTAAAATGTTACACACTGATCATAACATTGGAACTCTATTTCCTTGTGCTGCATGTATATATGTGTGTGCGTACCCCCAAGAATTTTGTTTTGTACCAGGCTGTGTTATTTTTAAAAAATTGATATTGATTTCCTTTAAGGAAAAAAATATTTCAATTGCAGTTAAAATTCAAATGATTGGATTTACTCCTTCAAAATTTAAGTTAAAACCTTAATAATAGCATCTCTTACACCTCTGGACAATATCAAGGGTTCTCCACAAACATTGCAGGCAAATCTTACAGCCTTTTTACAACAACATGGGCTGAATTAATGTCAGCTAAGGCTAAGCCAAGGAAATGTTTGGCAGGGGGAAATTAGCCCAGCCAGTGAAGATTTTTTAGAAGACCTACTCCAGGATCCAAGTGGAGTGAAATCTTTCTGTTACCAGAGAACACCATCCTTGATAATCCTTTTTTCCTTCCAGCAGTGACAAAGCTACCTCTGTAAAGTTTGAATGCACAACCCCCCCCAAAACAAACCCACAAAACTCCACAACTTAGCACTTCCTGTACCTAATAATTGAACTCTGTGATGAGGGCTTTAAACAAGATTCACTAGGGGACAGAGCTGAACACCCAAAAGTAAGTAAAAAAACAGGGTACCTAGATAAAAGTCTAGTAAAAGGAAGCAATAGCAGAAGCCTTAGCAGCATTCTCATGGAGAAAAATAGGACACTCAGTTAGTTACTTAAAATGCTTATCTACTATGCATTAATCATTTGAAGACTTGGAGGTCTTACTATAATCATGAAATTATGATATAATTGGAATTACAGAGAAGTGGTGGGATAATCTGCCTGTCTGGAGTGCTGCCATAGATGCGTATAAGTTTTTCAGGAACAACAGATGGGAAAAAGGAGGAGGTGTTGCCCTGTATGTATATATAAAGGATATGTATGTGTGTTTTGAGGCATAGCATGAAGTGGAAAGTAGGTCTGCTGAAAACCTCTGAGTAAAGATCGGGGGGAGAGCAGCAGATGGTATGTTAACGTGAGAGTTTGTTACACCCTACAAACTAATAGGAAAAGATGGACAAGACTTTCTTTAAAATCAATGGAAATTTTCTAATCACAGGACATAGCTCTCATGAGGGACTTTAGTTAGTGACATCTGTTCAGAGGAAAACAGCAGCGCTGAAGCAGGCCAGCAAATTCTTGGAGTGTTTTGGAGATAACTTTTTGATATAGATGGTAGACAGGTCAAATGGGGGGAAGCTTTTCTCAATTTGCTGCTCAGAAACAAGGAGGAATTAGTTGAGAATGTGAAGGTGGAAGGCAACTTGGGAGACAGTGACCATAAAACAAGCAACAGAATAAAGAAACTATGAGGCGAATCTGAAGGGAAAAAAGAATCCAGGATACCAGGCTGTACTTTAAGGAAGCAGTTCTCAACCTATGGGTTGTGATCCAAAAGTGGGTCACAAGAATATATGAAAGGGTTGCGACCAACCTTTAAAAGTGGATCAACAAACTTTAAAAATAAGTTTTCCTTTAAAGGAGAAAAATGTGGGCAACCGTGGCTTTTCCCTTGCAGGCTGGCAGAGTTCCAGCTTGCAAAGGGTTGTTTGGGGTTCCCACACCACTGCCACACATACCCACTCCCTGCCACCACACACAGGGGTTGGGGGGCAGTGGGTCAGGGGTGAGCAGGACTGGCCATTGATGTTTACAAATGGGTCCTGGTCCAAAAGAGGTTGAGAACCACTGCTTTAAGGAGCCTATGATAAGGGCACAGAACCAACCTATCCCAACGAGACAAAAGAATGGGGAGGGCAACAGGAGATCAACCTGGTGAGACCATGATCTCTTCCAGAAGTTTAAACTAAAAAAAAAGTCCTATAAAACCTGGAAATTCAATCATGTTACTATGGAAGAGTAAAAGAAAATCTCCAGATATGTAGAAAGAAAGTCAGGAAGGCTAAGGTATGATCTGGGATGCAGCTTGTAAGAGACATAAAAGGCAATTAAAAGGCTTTCTACAAGTATGACAGAAATAAGAGGAAGACCAAGGAAAGTATAGGTCTCTTACTAAAAACTAAAGACAATCTACTTACAGATGATGCAGATGTATTTAATGTCTTTTTTACTTCAGTCTTCATGAATAAAGTCAGCTATGAAATGATAAGCACAGCTAGCAGAAAAGATAGAAAGCCAGATGGCTGCCTATACATGTGCTCATTTGAGTTCTAATTAGAATGCATCAGAGCAGACTTGATTCATTGAGTCTTCTCCACGTTCTAATTAGAGTGCTCTAGAGTCACCTCACCGTCATGTATATTAAGCCCCTGCACATTTTAAAATGGCTGTGGGGACACTTTATCTAAAACTTGCCAAATGAGCTTTAGATGAAGTGTCCCATGGCCATTTTTAAACATGCAAGAGTTAATACATGTGACAGTGTGCCGTTTTAATGCGAGCATCTGGGAACTACTCTAATTAAAATGCTCCCCCACCCCTGAGCACATGTATAGGCAGCTGATGATTTCATGTCAGCAGAGGTAGATGGGATATAACCTAGGGTTCTGAACTCATGAAGGTCAGGTGAGTTCCCAGATGATTGGAAAAGGGCAAATACAGTGCCCATCTTTAAGAAAGGGAAGAAGGATCTGGGAAATTATAAGCAGTCTATCGGATTTTGATACCTTGAACAACCATAGAACAGATCCCCAAAGACATTATTTTGAAGCATTCAGAAGAGAACAAGGTGATCAGGAATAGCCAGAAGGCATTCACCAAGAACAGGTCATGCCTGACAATTTGATATCCTTCTATGATAAAATGATAGCTTCTGTAGATGAGAGGAAATCAGAGGGTATGACATACCTTGACTTTAGCAAGGCTTTTGACACCGTTTCCCAGGATATTCTCATTAACAAGCTAAGGAAATACAGATTAGATGAAAGAACTGAAAGGTGGATACATATCTGGTCAGATCATTGTGCTCAAAGAGTAGTCATTAATAAGTCAACATCTAGTTGGGAGAAGATATCAAGTGGGGGTTCCTCAGGGGTCTGCTCTGTGGCCACTATTTTTTCAAAATCTTCATTAATGATTTGGATGATGGGCTTAAGTGTGCATTTAGCAAATTTGTGGATAACACCAGGTTGGGTTGAGTTACAGACAGTCTAGAGGGTAGGGCTAGGATCCAGAATGATCTAGATAGACTGGAGATGTGGTGTGCAAACAACCAGAAGGAAGTCAGCAACGACAAGCGCAAAGTTTTGTACATGGGACAGCATCATTTCATGCAAAAACACAAGGCTGCAGTACTGCAGGGAAAGACCTGGGGGTTGCAGCAGATCATGCAATGAATATGAAATAACCGTGTGACCTGGTTGCAAAAAAGCCAACAGCATGGGGCAGGGGGGTGGGGGGTGTTGTATAAACAAGGGTGTTACTTGCTAATCAAGGGAAATGATTTTTCCACTTTATTCAGCATTAGTGAGGCCTCACATGGAGCGCTGTGTCCAGTTTTGGTCCCAACACTTCAAGAAATATGAGGACAGATTGGAAAGAGTCCAGCAGAGATTACAAAATTGATTAGAACCCTGCAAAATGTAACTTATAAGTAAAAGCTGAAAGAACTAGTGTTATTTGGAGAAGAGAAGACTGAGGGGGGATTTAATGAAAACCATGAAATACATGAGGGGTGATTACAAACAGGATGGAGATGGATTATTCTCTGTGCATGTAAGATACAGGACTAGAAGCAATGGTCTTAAACTGCAGCAGAAAAAAATTAGATTGGAGATTAGGAGGAACTTTCTGACTATGAGGGTTAAGTATTGCAACAGGTTACCTAGAAAAGTTGTGGAATCTCATCCCTAAAGATTTTCAACAACTGGTTAGACAGATATTTGACTGGGAGGTTTAGTCAAGAAAGATCCTGCATTCAGCAAAGCAGAACTAGATGAACTCCTAAGGTCCCTTTCAGCCTTATTTTCCTACGATCCTGACCACTTAAATTAAAGAAGAATTTATTTAATCAGTTACCACTATAACATGGCATAGCACTGTCTTTACAAGGCAACTGTAAGAAGCATGTATTAATATCTGAATTGGTTTTGACTCTATTATATCAGCTACGGCATTATACCTCTGTACCCCTGTATCATTAATACAGTTCAAGGACAAGCATAATCATGACTAGACATATAATGCAACATATAAACCTGGAAAGCAAGGTGAATCACATCTGTAACAGAAGCTAGTTCCAAAAATGTTCGTCATTCAAAAACCTTTGTTTTCTCCTCCTATTTACACATTTGGTATACAACTTGCTGCAAAGCTACTTAATTGTTCTCTATAACTCTTAGAAACTTGGATCATAATTTAGTATTGTGATTTCCATGGATGGATTAGAATGCTATGTAAAAGGTATGGTGGAGGAGTGCAGCTCTATGTAACAGTATTAGTATACAATGTCTGCTTTTCAGTCACAGGAAAAATTTATTTTTATACATATACAAAAGTATATGCACGTACCTGAGAAAATATGTAAAGCCTTCAAGGCATCAATTTTAGGAGATAAAGATTTCTGTAAATGCATACAACAGATTCTCACGTTTAAAACAGACTGCTGTAACAGTCTGTTTTTCAGGTTCGCAGACTGAATTAATTTGCATACAAGGATAATGGCGTACAAAAGATTTAAGAAGTAAAGTAAAAGAACTTTATAATAGCAAGCCTTCAGAGTGTGAGCCACATGAACTGTGCAAATCTAGCCCCAACACCATGTCTTTGAAATTAAAACTTTTCTTTTACTTGTTCTCAAAAGATCACTGCAGTCGTCACCTCAATTAGTATTCAGAACTTGGACTTATCACATTCTAAGCTGGACTTCTGCTTTTCTTGAGACATTTAAAGGAAAGCAGCATTCTAAGGAGGCAGCAGTGAGTTTCCTTAAGACCACAGTACTCTTGCTTCCACAATGATGATTTGGAGATCCAAACACTGAATCCCTTCTGGCTTGAGTTAATTTAAAATAGCAAGTAGTAAATCAAGAATAAAATAAATTATTTTGAGATGTATCCCTTTAGACACAGCCATATGTAAAAATGTCATGTGGATGACATCATTTGGATCAGAAAACTGTCATTTGGATTTTTCCTTCCTAGGAAAAAGGCATATGTGGTTTTCACCACCAGTGAGACAAAACTGGAAGAAGCCTAATGTTAGATTCAATTATATTTACAGTACTATTTAAAATAGCACTGCTCTACAGGTTTAATTGACTGATTTACAAGTCTATCTACTGTGACTTGAAGGAGAATAAATTGCATTCAGAAGCCTGTCTAAGTCTATCCCAACCATGCAATTAGTCCAACAGCAGATATCACCCACAAAAATCCTTGCCTCTCCTATTTATTGCATTTTTTCTGTTTGCTTACAGTAAATCTTAAATATGGATATTCTGAATGTTCATACCAGGAAAAATAGCACTGAAAAATATGTATATGCTTGCCCTTCCCCCTTAATTTTTCTTTGAAATCTCCTACTTAATACTTTTTCCAAATACAGTAAAAGCTCCATTAACCAGCACCTTACAAGCCGGCATGTTCTATTAACTGACACACCAGCTTGTAAGGTAAAGTGAAATCAGAAGTGCCCACTGTGGCACTTCCGATTTCTTTGAGCCCCCACGGCCTGGGGCAAAGCAGCCTGCGCTGCCAAGCCCCTACGGTCTGGGGCATAGCAGGCTGCACGGGGCCTGCCTCCCTGTCCCTCAGGGCCCGCAGGAGGGTCAGAGATGTGGCAGAAGGGTCAGCAATGCCGTGGGAGGGGCGGCGATGCCCCGGACACAGTGGGAGAAGCGGCAGCCTGAACAGGCAGATACCTGTTCAGGCCTCTCAATTAATCAGCATAGTTTGTTATCCGGCACCGCATTTCCCATGGGTGCCGGATAACAAAACTTTTACTCTACTGCTATGGAAAACAACTCATAACTTTGAGCATTTCTTGAGTCCTTCATATTCAGTATAGGTTCTTACAACCTATAACCTATGCTGCTTAATCCACCACTAGAAGATGCTCAGGTATTACAGTTCTAAGTTCTGTTCAGTATAGGTTCTAAGAACCTATTGTAACACCTGAGCATCTTCCAGTAGTGGATTAAGCAACATAACTGATATCCATCATGTGTTCTTGTCAACTTATTCTCTGTCAAGAGAGAAAAGTGTGTACAGCAGAATATTTTATTTTGGTATTGGGTTAGTTTTGTTTTCTTTTTTTTTTTTTGGTGGGGGGGAAGGTAGGGAGATAGAAAGGTGGAAATAAATCAACAAAACAAAAGAAAATTCAGTAATACAAAAAAAGGAAAACTGAATAATACTATAAAACACCAAGTAATTAAACTAAGAGTCAGATAGCTATGTTGTAAAAAGCAAGGTGACAAAAGAATTCTGACTTTCACTATACATTGCAAGAACAAATGCAGCATTAGCTTTAAGACAACTGCCATGGTGGTTGACAGAAGTTAATCATCATGCTGCACTCTGTCCTTGGGTCTATACTATTCAACATCTTCATTAATGATGTGGACATTGGTATCAGAAGCGGACTGGCCAAGTTCACTGATGACACCGCACTCTGGGGTAAAGCATCCATACCTGAGGACAGGAGGGCTATCCAGGCTGACTTTGACAGGCTCAGCAAATAGACATATGAGAACCTGATGATGTTTAACACCAAAAAATGCAAGGTACTCCAACTTGGGAAGAAAAACTCATAGCATGCTTACAGGCTTGGCAGTGCTATGCTGGTTAGTACTATGGATGAAAGGGACTTGGGGGTCATGATTGACCACAAGATGAACACAAGCCTTCAATGTGATGCTAGGGCTAGTAAAGCGAGCAAAATACTGGCTTACATCTACAGAAGCTTCTCAAGCAAATCCCGGGACGTCATTCTCCCCTTGTACTCAGCCTTGGTAAGGACACAGCTGGAGTACTGTGTCCAGCTTTGGGCTCCACAATTCAAAAAGGATGTGGAGAAGCTTGAGAGAGTGCAGGAGAGTGTCACATGCATGCTCAGAGGTCAGGAAAACAGAACTTATGATGAGAGGCTGAGAGCCATGGGACTGTTCAGCCTGAAAAAGTGCAGGCTCAGGGGTGAGCTGGTGGCCACCTATAAGTTTATTGGGGTGGTCACCAGGATCTGGGGGAATGTCTGTTCACCAGAGCGCCCCAAGGGATGACAAGATTGAATGGTCACAAACTCTGTTGCGACTGATTCAGGCTGGACATAAGGAAGAACTTCTTTACTGTCTGAGCCCCCAAGGTCTGGAACAGACTGCCACCAGAGGTGGTTCAAGCACCTACTTTGAATGCCTTCAACAGACATTTGGATGTTCATCTTGCTGGGATCCTATGATCCCTGCTGACTTCCTGCCCCTGGGGCAGGGGGCTGGACTCACAGATTTCATAGACATTTGGGCTGAAAGGGATCCCGGAGGATGATCTGCTACCACGGTAAAAATTATAATTAATAATGAAAATGAGTGCAGCAAATGTAAAAAGGAATATTGGATGGTCATCCACTGCAGAAATACATCTTTACAGTGCTGCAGTCTGGTCTGAGATTCTAAACTTCCCTGAGAACTAGGAACCATCACAAAGCTCTTCATCTCTACTACAAGAAAAAGACTTTTTCTTCTTAAAGTGACTACCCACTTAAATTCTCCCTCTGGTGTGCAGGTGCCCCATGAACACAAGATCAGATATTTGAATGTCAGTATCTATTGTGCCTAAACCTGTGCACACCTTTTCCTGTTCTGACTACTCTTCATAGATTTCATAGACATTAGGGCTGGAAGGGACCTTGAAAGATCTTTGAGTGTGTAACCCCTGAACTATAGTAAGTCTAATCTAATCAAGTGTAGGCCCTTGGAGGACTCCTACACCCTGTGATATTTCAGAATGATGAGTGGAGCTCATCTGGCAAACAGAGGAAGAGTTGCTGCCAAACATATCATTCCTCCCTGCCATTATGTTATGCATAATTCCATAAAACTTAAGTGATAAACTACAAAATTTGTGCTTATATTATTGTTGGACTCAACATCTAGAGCCCTATGGATAATTAAACATGTTGTCATTTTCAACAGCAATAAAATACTTTTTAAAAATTAATATCAGGGGATGGAAAATGACACAAACAAAATTAAACTGCTTTAAAAACAAATCTTGGACAAAACAAGTTATACGATTATTGATATGAAGTTGTGTGGTCTTTATGTGGTCTAATTCATAAAGATAGGGCATGAATGTAGGAACCTCAGTGCACCACCCCATCTCTACCATTGACTTAATGCATTATTTGAACAAGTCACTGGACTTTATAGCCAAGTCCTTTACCTATAAAAAAGGGCTAATAATACCTGTTTACTTGCAGTTCTCCAACATGTCCTTCATTCTGGCTTCTTATTTTTTCTAAGAATAGTTTCTTACAGGAAGAATTAACTTTCATGCTATAGAATAGAGTACTAAAAAGAATACTATCAAATTTTAGTTGGCGGAACCAATTTGACAACATATTTCTAAAATATAATATTAGGATTAAATTGTTATGGATGGGGGGGTAAAGAGCCTTGCTTCCTCCTTTACAAGAGAGCTACTACTATAGGGGTGGGCACAATATGGCTGTGGGCCACAACTGGTCTGCCAACAGATTCTGTCTGGCCTGCAGCAGGTCCCTCAGTCCTGCCTGGCCAAGGCACACAGGGCACCCCGTGCCATGTCATGAGCAGTGGGTCCTGCCACCATGGCATGTCCAGCAGGGCTGAGGAGCTGCGGCCGATGGGCTTCCCAACAATGGCAGCTCCTTCTGGCTGCTGCTGCCAGTCTTTGCCACTGCCACTGGACCCAGACCCACTGCCTGGGCACTGCATCATGTGCGCCCCACACCCATCACCAGGGGCAGGACCTGTGCAGGCAAGGCTCATGGTGAACGGATGGGACAGGCGGGTAGGGCCAGGATCTTGGGGCAGTGACAGTGCAGGGCCAGGGCCCAGACCATGGGCAGAGCCGCAATTTGCTCCCCACGTGGCTCTGCGACAGGCATTTGCTATATAGGCAGGGGTATGCAGGGAGCAGATTGTGGCCCTGTCCTGGGCCCTGGTTCTGCACTGTCACTGCCCCAAGAACCCAGGGTCTCCCTAGCCCCAGATGCACATCCCTGCCTATCTGCCCATGGCCCCATCCTATCCACATGGCCACACACCCTGCCTTGCATGGGTCCTGGCCAGTCTCCATGGAGATCCTGGGATCACAAGGCAGGGACAGCATGGGGATGGAGCAGAGTTGCAATCTGCTCCCCGCATATCTCTTTCCGCAGAACTGCTGCCTGTCACACAGGGAGCAGATCACAGTTCTGTCCCAGTCCTTCTCTTTCATCACCTTGTGATCCCAGCCCCTATCCCACTCCCAGATGCTGGTCCCAGGCACAAATGGGGTTTTGGTGAATTGTGAGGGGGTGGTGATTCCCAGCCTGAAACAGCTCACCAAAACTCCTTATGTGGCCCTTGGGCCCAAATAATTGTCCACCCCTCTGCTACTAGTTATTTGGCTGAAGTGGTTGTAAAAAAAATGAAGGCTGCAATATTGCAAAACCTTCCACATGTAGTGAAATTTCCATAGTGTGAATAGGCTTACTGAAGTCACCACTTGTAGAGTTAAGCACATTCATAAATCTTTGCAAGGCTGCAGTCTCAGGTGGTAAACTTGTGAATTGTCAGGGTAATCACACTTTCAAGGATCATGTATCCTGAACTCATGTATCATGAACTTAAATGCTACAAGAATTTTAGGGCTAAACGGAAATGCTGCGATCATCCAGCCTGACCTCCTGCAAAACACAGGCCTCCTTTAAGTTAATTACTGCTGTACATCCAATTGCTGTAGTTTCACTAGAACCTATCTTTTAGGAAAACCTATAATCTTGACTTTAAAATAACTAGAGATGGAGAATACACACCAACCTCAGTAAAAATTAATTACCGTCACTTTTACAGTTGTGTGCCCTATTTCTAGTCCAAGTTTGTCTACCTGCTGGAACTTTCTACCTCTCTTTCTGTTACACTAAGGATACAGCCTACTAAATTTCTGTTCTTTTAGTACAGCGGTGGGCAATTATTTGGGTCTGGGGCTGGGATCATGGGGCAGTGACAGAGCAGGGCTGGGGCAGAGGTATGATCCACTTCCCACATGACAGGCACCAGTTCCATGGGATGTGCAGGAGTGGATCACAGCTCTGCCCTGGTCCTGTACCGCCTAGGCAACAGGGCCAGGTCCAGCAGTGGTGGCAAAGACTGGCAGTGGTAGTCAGAATGAGTCACTGCTGCCAGGAAGCAAGCCTGCTGGCTGTGCTTCTCCAGCCCGGGTCCGGTGTGCATTCAGAGGTGGTGTAACCAGCCGCACATGCCACGGCCTGTGCTGTCCCCCTGTGCCTAGAATAATTTTTTTCCAGTGCCTAGAACAATGAGGTCCTAATCCTTGATGAGGATGAATCCTCTATGTGCTGTGCTACTATAAAAATAATTGTAGTTTTAATGACTTGATTATCTCAGAAACGAATAGAGACAGGAACTTATAGAGGCCTGATTCCTGTTGTTGGTATAGCATAGCATATTTAAGTTTTCTCATGTATCTAGTCTCTGAAAGCATGCACCTTGGACAGATTCAAGTATAATCAAAAC
>NW_017729026.1:7130658-7133783 GCF_001723915.1 Gavialis gangeticus | reverse complement strand
CTGTCCCCCTGTGCTTGGGCCAGCCAGGACTGAGGGACCTGCTGTGGGCCAGACAGAATCAGTTGGCAGGCTGGATGCAATCTGCAGGCCATATTTTGCCCATCCCTATTTTAGTAGATACTTGGATTCTGAATCATCCTCTTTAAATCTGCTTGAAAAATGAAATAGATGGAACTCCTGAGTCTTTTATTGAGAGGTCTGTTTTCCAAACCTTCCATTATTCTTATGACTCCTCTATGAGGTTATGAGATAGTTTTTCATCATCCTTCTTGTTGCATGGACACTAAAACTGGAGAGTTTTCCAGTAGTTAATGACAACTCTGCTCAATCCAGAGGTAATATAACCCACTTATTTCTACTGTGGAGATCTATTTATACAGTCAAGGATTGAATTAGCCCTTTCAGCTACCTTGCTGCTCCATCAGCTCCATTAAGCAGACTATTCACCATGACTCCCAAGTTCTACCATGTTTTCCAGCAGAAAGTATGGCCTGACTTCATATGATTTTACATTCAGCTCGACACCTATTATTTGATTTTTCCCAGTTTACCAAGCAAATCAGATCACTCTTTAAAGTGACCTATCCTCTTCATTATTTACTATTCCCTCAATCTTTCTTGTCATGTGCAAATCTTAACAGCAATGATCTTGTTTTCTTGTGTTTCATTCATAGAAACACTAAATAGCATAGCACTACAAAACAGTCTCTGTAGGGCTCAAATAAAAATAAAACCTACTTCATGGTGATTCCAATATTTGAAATTCCTTTTGAAACCCATCAGCCAGTCTTTAATGCATGTCATGTTGATCTTGAATTGTTCTGATTTTGTTTTGTGTTAAGTTAAATGCATTATACAAGTCTATTACCTTACTAACCAAACTTGAAATCTCATTAAAAACATGAAGTTAGTTTGATACAATCTATTTTCCACAAACCCAGACTGATTTGCACTAATTGCATTGTATTCTTAGTTCTTAAGTCCTCTGTCTGTGGTTCCATCATTCTGCCCAAGATCAAAGTCAGGCTGACAGGCCTATAATTACTCAGGTCTTCTCATTAACCCTTTCAAATACTGGCACAATGATAGCTTTCTCCCAGTCCTCTAGAACTTCTACGTTCTAAGACGTCTTTTTTAAAAAATCATCATTAACAATCCAGAGAACTCCTCAACCAGCTCTTTTAAAACTCTTGGACTCAGTACAGACAGCTAAAAAACCCCAGGGTGAATTGATTCAGTCTTCACAGGTTAATAGAGGTGCGTAGATGGAACCGATAAGCAAGTGAACAGACATTCAGTTTTGATTGTGGAAATGCAGCCACATGTCAGCAGTGACCCAGGTCAGAAGCCGGGGGGCACTAGAGCACATCTCCTTGCTCTGCTGGAGCAGACAGCTTGAATCTGGAGGGGATCTGGGACATAAGTTCAATAAATAAATTTAACCTAAATCAATTAAGCCTGATATTACATCCATCCAAGTTTATCTTGAAGAAGTTTCATCCATTTTGAATACAGTTTATGTGCACTGAACTTCTGTTGTTACAGATTTAAACCAGTTTCTGATCGGTTGCACCAATGTGTGTGTAATTTCTGTCCCTAGCCTTGGTGGCCATTTATTTACTTAAATATTTAATAGTATTTACAGTTGTTCTTTAACACCCTCTTTTATTATTACTGGAATAGAAAGTATATCTTCAAATGAAATGAATGCAAGATTTAGTTTTTCCCCCATATATAATACATACATGCTTAGT
This sequence comes from Gavialis gangeticus, assembly GCF_001723915.1. Classification (NCBI taxonomy): domain Eukaryota; kingdom Metazoa; phylum Chordata; order Crocodylia; family Gavialidae; genus Gavialis; species Gavialis gangeticus. The sequence continues at coordinate 7,132,029 of NW_017729026.1, read as the reverse complement.
GAAAAGTAAAAATATTGAAACAGTGAATTCAATTCATTCTGCCACAGGCAGTCCAAATTTGAATCAGGAGAAAAGAACAATGTTCCCAATATACAGACAAAAAGAAAGATGCAAAAAGGCCTAAGAATACTCCTTTCAGAAGAATGAAGTAATAGGAATGGGAATTTGGACCCTTACAGGTTCGTTGCTCCCTTTAACCCAAACCTCAGATAGGCACATTGTTACTGGGATTGCAGAAACTGAAGATATTACACTAACATATCTTTCTGAGAGACAGAAAGAACAGAAGAGAAAGCAATGAGTGCATGAATGGGAATTACGGCCCTACTAAGCTACTCTTTCTTCAGTATAGTCTTTCTTTTCTGTCCCTCTGCAAGCTACATTGTACTGTACTCCACACCACTACGGTCATAGTAGCAGAGTAAAAGCAAATGGATAAAAATGTCTGATCTCTAACATACTAGATTGGGGTGCTTCATCAATTTGGAGTAGTATGTAAATATTTTCATTTAAGTCATTTCCTTTTTAGTGGTTTGTCTTTTTGATCAGTGAAAAATAGAAACATAACAAAAGCCGGGTCTTAAAACTCTGAAACAGCATATTTCCAATATAAATGCTATTTTATTTAGGAATTTATATTATCTGTTACTACCATGGTACTAAGCTTTTAAAAAACTAAAATCAAATGCAAAATATCAGGTAAGGTAATTATAAAATATTTTGTTAATGGAAATAAGTGTGCGTACACTTGCATACACACACTTACAGAAATCACTTTTCTAAGAGAAGCGCTATCTGTAGCAAGAAAATCTATTACAGTACATTAAATCCAAAGCCTCTATTCCAGCTGTAAAGGAGTAAATACAGGAAAATAATAATAGTAACAACAACAATGTATCAACTGCTCAATCAGAGAGCTATATTTTTTCCAAAAGGATTAGATGGTCTTACCCTGCAGGCATTTTCTCTTGAAATGCACACATGCCAAAACTCCAAACTTCTTTGGAGAAGTTATTATTTGGATCTGAGCTATATGGCTCAGGTAGGTTCTCTAGATTTGTCAAGGGATACAATATGAATTATTTCCCCATGGCCACTCTTTTATAGCTGAAATAGCAGCTTTGGATTAATGTACTACAATACATTTTCTTACCACAGATAGTGCTCCTCAGGAATGTGATCTATTGACTGGTTACATGCACTTAGGATAAATCACTGAAGTCTAAGTGCTGTTGGCACATTTTGTTCCATGACAGTATGCCAAACAATAAAGGATTAAAAAAAACTAAAAGTGTGTGTGTTGGGGGGGGGGGGGGGGACACTGCCCGGTTTCTGTTTCCCACTTTTGTTTCTAGCTTTAAGTTCCTACTT
>NW_017729026.1:7124480-7130617 GCF_001723915.1 Gavialis gangeticus | reverse complement strand
GGGGGGGTGGACACTGCCCAGTTTCTGTTTCTCACTTCTGTTTCTAGCTTTCAGCTGCTACTTCTGGGACTAGCCTTTCTGTCTCCATCCTTTGCTGCTGGTCTGCTCTTTTGCAGTAGAACTCTGCCAGAAATTTGCCCTACTGATGTTAAAAAATGTTAGTGTATTTCAACTGGCTTTGGATCAGACTTTATATGCCCAAATAATTGAAAAATGTGTTTTCAAGTAAGTGACTATGAACTCCTTTCTGGCACACCTCCATTACTGGAGAAGAGAAATATACCGAGTTTGAAGCACTGTAGATACACCACCTTTGTCTCTGCTTTATTTTCCCAGCCAAGCAGCCATTTCAACAGGGATGGGAAAAGATCAGAATCCACGTTCTCAGTTGCTGACTTCCCCCTGCTTTCTCTTCTGCTTCTCAAAAAATGTCCCCTTCAGTCATTGCTGAAGACTAGGAAAGCTTTCTTGTTTTCAGTAAGGTCAGAAACAACATAGGGCTACATATACCACAATGTAACAGCAATACCGAATACCAAGTATAGATACATTGAAAACACAATGGCCAAGTGTGGGTTAAACAGGCTCAACACTGTATCAAAGGTAGAAAAGCTGCCTACTGAATCATCAACACTATGTTCTAATGGAACTTGTAGTTCTTCTTTGAGATCTTTCAGCCAAGTACTGGCCAAATGTACGTGTCACTTAACTTGCAAATTCCAACATGATTTTCACTAAGCTGCACTGCAACTCTCCTGTGTTATTCTGCCCTTCCTCATGGGCCTAAGGCCCATGGTATGGACATGGTATGGATCTATTAACTCGGTGGAGGTGTGTCAAAAATTAACACTGCAGCCTCCATGACTTCCACTCTGATCCCTTGCCCTACCTGTTGCTTTGCTTTCTGCTTCCTGCCCTGTGCAGCCTGACCAAGCTGCTGTTTTGTGTTCTGCTTCTTGTCCATGCTCCCTGACTGATTTAATGCTTTACTTTCTCCTCCCTACCCTATCTGCCTATCCCCTCCTCAGCTTGCCATGCTCACACATGGAGGCTACCTGTGCCACTTGTGGCACTCATGCCACTCATAATGAGCTGGCCATTTCTGTATAAACTATAGTAATAGATTTCATCTGCTGATCAACTGGTAACCAGTCCAGTGAGAAGAGTACAGGCCCAATGTTCCAGCATCCAAAATGTTTGCAGTTGCCATATGGGTGAAGTTTATGGAGGCTGAATGAACAGCTTTCTCAATACCAAGTAGGTAACTTTGAAATGGACTCCCTAAAAGAAAGCCTAACCACCCTTGCCCCACACATGCTCAATTGATTAAATCTTGCTTTCATAAAATAATCAAGTACGTTCAGTAAATCTGTAAGTCGTAAAAAGAGAGTGGAGTGTTTGGTATCTGCTAGTGAAATCTTAAATGTTTAAAATTAAGGCTGGCATAAAGCCCAGAAACAGTTTTGGATGCCAAACACATTTGTAAAAACAACAGTAACTTATAAATATTGGTGTAATGTGGGCACTCTGCAATGACAAATAAATATATATATATAAATCAATAGCCAGAATTTTGAATGATTCTACATTTTAGTCTAATTAATAGTATCTAAGCTGAAAACAGCAATACAAATGTGAAAAATACTAACTCAAAGGTGGAATTAAAGTGTTGAATATGTATTAAAATTCCTCCTTTCATTATCTTAAGTGTTTTCATTTAGTAATAGATTATCTCTGTGTATTAAGAAAGAGGCAAAGATTTATTTGGAACCCTAATATTCCTGAATATTTTAATATATAAAATATTCTCACTGGGTACATCATTTTATTTTTTCAGCTATTTAGTAGGGTTGTGCAAAGCTTTGCTCACCGGATCAGGGGCCAAATCTCTGAATCTGAATTGAATCAGGAGACCCTTTAATCTCTCCAAATTGAATTGGAACCCTCCAAATCAATTCAGAAAGATTCAGCAATTCAGACAGAGACAGATTTAAATGTTTCTCTACATACCTCAAAGTACTCGGCAGCTCATCAACATTGAGATGCTGGGACGGATGTAGCGTCCCACAGGAGCGCAGGGGGCTCTCTAGCATGCTCTGCAGCAGACCCAGGTCTGCCAGGGAGTGCTCGGCAACTGGTGCCTCTTGGGTTTGGGGGTCACCTGGGGTCCTCCTGTGGCAGGGGGGTACAGTGGGTTCCCCCAAAGAGTCCCTCCCCCCGTGCTCCTGTGGGACTCTTCATCCATCCAAGCATCACAACGTACACGAACTGCACCTGGCACCTTGAGGTATGTAGAAAAAAAATAGTTAAAGCTGTATTTATGGCCAAATTACTGATTCTGCAAATCAGCATTGAGCCTTCAGATTCAGATTCAGCTGAATCGAATCTGAATCGAATATGGCCCATTTCGCACACCCTTACTATTTAGATAAAATATTAAAAAAATATTATTTTACTTGTTTGACTTTTTAGAGGAGTGGGTAAACATCTCTTAAATTAAGTTCTTGAGCAATGCAAACAAACATAAATAATGAGCACCCTCAAAGCAAACCTTCAGTGGCCACATTTTCATACTTTGGACATACTTAGGATCCTGCCCTTCTGAAATGCCATGCAAAACCAGCATCACAAAGCCACACTACTTCAGCCACACAGCTACTGAATTCCCCCAAACCCTTCCTGACAGGTTTACTAGTTCCAGCTATTAAACTCTCCAGCTCATCCATCTCATGCATACATGCCCAAAAGAACAATCAATACGAACAAAATTATCACTGTTTGTATCCATGCGTATGGAAATGATATAGGTACTCTTACATTCTGCCGTACAAAATGGAATACTTGTGAGATTGTTAATGTGTTGAATCTGCACATGTAAAGCTAAAGTTACTTTCTGTTGAATCTGCTAATGGCCATGAATGTACAGTTTTACTTTATGTTTACAATACATTGCATGCTTGCCAGTCTGGTACAACTTTTTCCTATACTTATGGCTGAAGTAATTTATTTATGAATGCCAAAATGGGAGCCAAAATCGCTACTTATATAGAAACAACTGGAGCTTGTTGTTAATAATAGCAGCCTGGAAGACTGGTTTATGTATATATAATGGCTAGAGCAGTTTTCTTTGTTTTGTTTTGGTTTTGAAGTAAATGAGATTCCTGCCAGGAAACATGTAGCTACATGGGAAGAAACGCAAACAATTTACTGCACAAAATGCTCATGCTCCAGAAAACCCAGCATGCAAAACTTTTTAAACATTAGTAAAAACTGCCCAGGAGCACTTGGAATCCAAGCCACTGACTATTACAGAAAGGTCCAGATTCCGTAAGAGAATTTGACTTTAAGGTGAATTTATTTTTTTGTGACAGGCTACAGACATTGACAGAACATTGTGGCCACTTACACATATGAGGAGTCTGCTCCAATGTGCTGGAAACTCACATAAATTGATGTGCTCTGGCACGTTGCATGCATCATGTGTATCAGTGGTCCAGCGTGACTCTGTGCTGAGAAAATGATGGTGGTGCACTCTGAACTAAAATACGTTCGATGTGCTTTAGCTCAAAGCACGCTGCCACCATTTTCTTAGCACAGAGGTGCGCTGTGCCACTGATGTACATGATGGACGGATGCTTTTAATTAACACAGCCTTGTAATTTTAAGGATGGACTTAATGAGGTCCTCAGAGACAGATGTGTGTGTGGGCTACTTAATGAAGTCATACAAAGGAAGCTCATAAGAGAGGAAAACCTCACCTTTACTGTTGAATTGGAGGGAGAAGGGGTGCAAGTGCCAGGGGCTTCCCCTCCCCCAGCACCTTCCCCACTAAATCCCCAATCCCTTTGCTGCTTGCCTCCCTACTGTTGCTTTTGCTTCCTCAGCAGCGGGGGTCAGGGCAAATTTAAGACGACCCTCTAATAATTAGATTCTATACCTGGAAAACTGACTAATTTATCATTTTTCAGGTATGGAATCTAATTTTGGGGAGTTGTCTTAAAGTTGAAGTTGTCTTGGATTTGGGTAAATATGGTATAAACCCTATATTCAAGGATGAAAAATATCCCCTAGCTTGAAGAGCAAAATGGAGTTATGCACAGACAGACAAAGGTACTTTAAATCTGGAGTACAGAGTAAAGCAATTTAACCAGGGTGGGGCAAAGGCACCACACCGAGCTACAAATAAACAGCAACTCCTACAATGCTGTCGATGGGGAGTGCTGCGAGGGACCCTGCCTGGGAAGGTGGGGGGGCGCAGCCTGCCCGGGGCTTGTCTGAGGACTCCACCCAGACAGAACCCATGGTGGAGCTGGCATTCCCCCTGGCCTGTGGAGGTTGCCCAGCAAGGCCCGTGGGCGCAGGGATTGGGGACCCCCACACCTGTCCTGCAGATGCCCGCCTTAGGGCCCTAGAGGCGCAGGTGAGGGAGCTCCAGGAGAAGGTTAGCAGGCTGAGGGGAATCAGGGAGGTGGAGGAAGAAATTGACAGCTATTTCCCTTTCCTGCAGGGCCACACACCCAAGGAAGAAGCACCTTGGGAAGTGCCCTCCTTTGCAGAGTGGCAGACGGTCACCTCCAGAACCAGGGCTGCTCGGAACACACCAGTACCAGTTCCTCCAGTCCGGCTGGAGAACAGGTATGAGGCCCTGGCAACACAGGAAGAGAAGGAAGGACAGGAGGCAACTCCACACTCTCCACATTCTGAACAGGCCAAAGGAGCTAAGCAGTCTTGAAGAAGGAAGTGTTGAGTGATCGTCATAGGCGACTACATCCTGAGAGGTACAGGCCCCATCTGTTGCCAGGACCCCTTGACACGCGAGGTCTACTGCCTGTCCGGAGCAAAGATTCAGGACATGACAGGGATGATCCAGGCCGTGAAACAGCCCACCGATTACTACCCCAAGGTCCTAAACCATGTGGGTACTAATGATATGGCCAGGAGAAGCTCTGATCACCTGATGGCGGATTACCACGCTCTGGGGGGTGTGCTGAAGGAGATATGTGCACAGCTGGTATTCTCTTCTGTCCTACCAGTGAGTGGATGTGGAAGACGGCATGAGACATGCATCACAGAGACCAACTGGCAGCTTCAGGAATGGTGTCTTGAGGTGGGCCTTGGCTTCCTTGACAACGACCCACACATCACGACGAGAGACATGATTGGATGGGATGGGCTCCACCTTTCCCCTAAAGGTAAGCGTGTGTTCTCTTCTGGTTGGTGGATCTGCTCCGGTGGGCTTTAAACTAGGCTCATCGGGGGAAGGGGAAGACGAGGGTGGAGGAAGCCTTGGACTGCTAAACCAAGCAACACCCACAAGTACAGCCCAGCCTAGACTGACGAGTGGAACATATACATAAGTCAGCAACAGGGGCCCGGGCAATACTGAGAATAGGGGGCCAGTGCACACATCCTCAGGAGGCCTCAAATGCCTCTACACAAATGCTCATATGGGTAACAAGCAGGAGGAACTTACCCTTCTGCTAGCCGACACCAACCCAGACATAGTGGGGCTCACTGAAATGTGGTGGGACCCAACGCACGACTGGGCAGTGAATATCAAGGGCTATAGGCTGTACAGGAGGGACAGGACAGGGAGGAAAGGCGGGGGTGTGGCGCTCTACATTAAGGAGGAATACACATCCTCATCAAGTAGCACAGAGTCAGACGAGGGGCACACTGAAGTGCTCTGGGTTAGAATACAAGGAAGTTGAGGGGAAAGAGACAAAACGGTGGGTGTCTACTACAGACAACCCAACCAAGGGGAAGAGCTAGACCAGGAATTCTTAAGTCAGCTCACTGAGGTAGTTAGGTCAAAGGACATGGTCCTCATGGGTGACCTGAACTTTCCAGACATCTGCTGGGAAGAGCAGTCAGCCAGGTCTGACTGCTCATGTAGGTTCCTAGTCAAAATCCAGGACCTCCATCTAACCCAGGAGATGCACAGCCCCATCAGGGGAAACGCTTTGTTGGACCTGGTGCTGGCCATGGGTGATGACCTAGTGAGAGGGCTGCGGGTGCTCGACCACCTGGGTGACAGCAATCATCACCTGCTGGAATTCACCATCCAGTGCAACGTGGCAAAGTCCTACAGCAAGGCAGCAGCCCTAGATTTCAGAAGGGCGGACTTCAATGAGCTA
>NW_017729026.1:7110559-7119480 GCF_001723915.1 Gavialis gangeticus | reverse complement strand
TTAGACATCAGGAGGCACTACTTCAGTGTCAGGGCAGCTAGAATCTGGAACCAACTTCCAAGCAAAGTGATGCTCACTCCTACCTTGGGGGTCTTTAAGACAAGGCTAGACAAACACCTTGTTGGGGTCGTTTGACCCCAGTACTCTTTCCTGCGATGGCAGGGGGTCGGACTTGATGATCTGCTCAGGTCCCTTCCAACCCTACTAACTATGAAACCAGTACCTATATGGAAGAAAATTTACATTGGTCATAGGTCAACGAAACTCAGTTCTTTGACCAAATAAAAGTATGCCTGGGGCAAGTGCAGCATTTAAGCAATGAGGGCTCTCTTTTTAGCAGGTTACACTTATGACACTAAATACAAAAGAACAGAAGCACATAGAAATGCTGATAGATTCTTCCATTGAGCTGTGAAAGAGCCTTCTGGAGTAGAAATTGAATGTAGTGAAATTGTTAATTTATTTCATTTCAGTCGGAGTATGCCCCACTGACCTGTAGTATCATTGGGCAAGAAATCAAGCAAGATCCTGCACTAGCACTGGTGTATGAAGCCACACTGAAAGGTTGGAAATATATAGACAATTGTAATTTAGCACCTTTTTATGTAGCACAGATGAAATTGTTGTACACCAAGGATGGGAGCAATTTGTATTGTTATACCCAGAAAACTGTGTGCAAGATATTTAGAAGAGCTGCATGTAGGACATCTGGGAACTGTAAAAATTATTGACCAAAATATTGATCAAAAAATAGAACACCTTATTAAGGTATGTATTAGATGCCAAAGATACAGATGCCCAAACAGGCAACATTTCACCCATGGAAATGGCCATCCTTTCCCTAAAAAAGGGCTCTATACTGATGTTACAGGATCATATCTAGGGATGATGTATCTAGAGGTAGTGGACTCCCACTCCAAATGGCAGGAGGTTTTCTGTGTGAAAGCCATTACAGCAGCACAGGCAGTAGAACAACTGTGAAGTCTGTTTGCAAGGACAGTATTGCCAGACAACTAACTGACAATGGCGCACAATTCAGTTCAGGTGAGTTTCAAGAGTTCACAAAGAAAAACGGCAACCAGCATATCACCTCTGCACCATTTCTCCCAGCCACAAATGAACTGGCTGAACATTCCATACAGTCTTTCAAAAATGCCTTGCTTTCCATGAAAGAAGAGGCAGGGTCCGTACAGCTGAAGATGGCTCACTTTTTGCTAGTGCATCAGAATGCAGTATATGCTCCATGTCAGAAATGGCCAGCTAAATGAGAACGTGACAAGGAAGAAGTGCCCCTCAGCAGCTACATGTAGGCTAAAATGCACTGGCCTATGATTACCAGGAACATAAAATATGGCAGCTTACAGTTGTGAGTGCACAAGCACATCCTTTGTCCTATGCAGTGCAAGTGGAGCCTAATATTGTTTGTCGCCGCTACATGGACCAATTAGAAAACACAGGAGCAACTGCCAAACAGAGCACAGAAGCAAAAGTTGGAGCCCTGCCTTGTGTTGAGCCACTGGCTTTGCAATTTACAGTGACAACCCATAACACTATACCAGAAAGTAGCAATGCTGAAAAGCCAGGACCTAATAATGTTGGGCAACCTACACCTGATGACGAGGCACCTGAATCTGACATGGATGAAGAAAGGCTACCTTTTCAGGACTCTGTTCAAGGGAGTGGTAGCCCGCACCCAGGAAGGAAAAGTAAATGTGAACCTGACATAGTACTCAGTGCAGCACATTCTCAAGGATACAGTCAAGAAGGTGATTGACATCAGTCAGACAAGAAATGTAAGACACCCAAGAGGCTTGCAGTCTTTGCATTATGCTGCAGTCATTTAAAAAAAGGGGGATGAGATATGTGAATGTGTTGAATCTATACATGTGAATCTGCAGTTACTTTCTGCTGAATCTGCTAATGCCAATGAATGTGTAGTTCTACTTTATGCTTACAATATATTCCATGCTTGCCTGTCTGGCAACAATTTCCCACATTTGTACCTGGAATAACTTACTTATGAATGCCCTGGACTCGCATAACAATATACTTTATGCAAGTAGCCCAGCATTTTAATTCTGCAGTTGACCATGGGAAGCTAGCTTCCTAACATCAATGTGTGGAGTCCCATTTTTTAAATGTAAAAGAAAATGTAAAAACAAAAGGCCAAATGATTTTTTTTCCTACTTATTTTTGTTGTATGCTTTTTGCTGTAAGGAATTTCATTCCTGCATCTGTCTGTTCTGTTTTCAAAATTAGTAACATAAAAAAAAAAAATCACAAACAAATATTGTACATTCAGAAAAAGAAAGAATGGAAAACAGTCCGGGTCCTGAACCTTTAATTGAAGCAAATCATAAGTCCACATTGTTCTGCTAACAAACATCTGAATCAGCTTTTGTGCCTCAAGGATGACTGTCATCGATAACTAGGACTTCGGGATTGATAACTTTCTTAGACAACAGTAAAAATAAGTAAGTAAATAGAAAAAAATGAATACATATGGTTCCATTTTCAGCTCTGATAAAGCTGCAACCTGAAGGGGAAAAACTTCATCCTTCCCCTTAGTTTATTGAAAAAAAAGTGACACACATTTATTAAGAAAAGATGTTTGCAATGAAAATCACACCACTCTATTCGCTCCACAGATCTACATGCTTTACTGAAAATCACAAACTGCGCTGAACTTCAATAAAGTAGACAAAAGTAGCTGTGGTAGCTGCAAATATGTTTAAGTTCTGGAAAAAAGGCTGAACTATCGACCTGCGTTGCCACTAAAATACCAGTAAATCATAAAGCTGAGTTGTTAACAGTTACTCAGAAACAGAAGCCAACATAATATAGAACAACTTTTAACTTACAATTGATAAAGCAGACTAAGTGGGCAGTTTTAAAACTGCAGTGTATTTTATTTTCAGCCTTAAAAAGGAAAGGCAGATTGTACATTCCCATGCCAGATCATATACTCAAAAAGAAACAATTTCACAGGAAAACATCCTTTCTTTATTGCCCAGTTATGCATTGTGCTTACTTCCAATTTAAAAAACATCTTATTGCCTTTTATTTTATTTTTTTTTAATTTTTAAATGATTGAGAAGTCATTATGTAAACCATAATACAAGACAGCCCATGTAGATGTATTGAAATAATCACACACTTCAGGTGCATTGTGAGGTATGATCATTTTTGAGGGTCCTCAAAACCAACAGCATGTAATTACTTTTCTCTAACCGCACACACCCTGGAACACATTATTGTGCTTAGTAAATGGGCTTAGAAGTGGAAATAAAAAGAATACACACAGTCTCTTAAGGGGGATAATGTAAGAAGCTCATGTTTTGCTTGGCATGTTTTAGTCTCATTTTTGTTGTTTAAAAACACTCAGTTGTATCATTTATTTGATTGCTGAGTAATACCTTTAATTGCCCACAGATGGATGCAACATGGCAAAACAGCATCTATGTAGTCACTCAATTAAAATATGGGGAAAATTGCACAGTAAATTCAGGTTACACAAAAGCTCTTTGTAATGACTTTTATGAGGCAAACCATATCATTTTGCACCCCTCTTCTTTTCCCTTAGCATTTTCTTAAAAAAGAAATCACCAGCCATTGCCCTAGTTCAGTCAAGATGGCATCACTGACTACTCTTACCACCTACTAATTAAAGTACATGAATGATGCATGAATAAGTTTAATCATACTTCAAATTGCTCAAAAGATGTTTTGGCAAAACACAAGACTAATAGATCAATAATACATTATTTTGAAATGTCACGGCATTTGTAAATTCTAAACAAACTGTGTAAAAGTCATTTTCACTCTGCTCCCACAAATAAAACAACTGTTTATTCTCCAGATAAAATAGCTAGTAGCATTTTACTAACACATTTTTACTAATAAGTCAACGTACTAGTTATTACCTATAGTTGAACAAAAAATGTTCAAAACCAACAAATCAGCATGATTTTCACAATTATTTCTCTGTAGTAAAGGGAAGTAGCTTTCCACTGAAATTCCATTTATTTCCAGTGACTGAGTTTGATGTTACACAGGTTAGCAATTATAACTCGCTCCAAAATTGAAGCTAACACTCAGGAGTAATTTAAGACTACAAAACTGACAAAGAACATTGACAAAGAGAATAATGATACTGTGTGTGAAAAATAAGTAATCTTGTTTGATTACTTATCAAACCTAAGAGACCTAAGACAGTGAGACAATCTTTGTGGCAAGCATGGGACAACTTAGCCCCACATCCTCTCCCGGCTTAATCTGCTGTTCTGCTTCCTGCTCCCTGTCCTCTATGCCACTGTGTTGCCCCTGCCTGAGCCCTCCCAGATCTGCCATTTGCCACACAGAGGCTGCCTGTGCCACCCCTGACCTGGAAAACAGGAGATTTTCCAAAAAAGATACTGATGCAAAGATGTAATTATAGAGCAGCACAGTAAGTGACATGGGAGTCACCAGGGTAACACTACTCGCCAAGGATATCACATTGTTAGCTATTTTATTAGCTTCTTCCTTGCTCTTAAACTTTCTTTCCTTCTTTTTGTTTTCATCATTTGTTTCCTAAAGACAAGGATCAAATCAAAGAGGGTTGCTTTAAAATAAATATTATTTAAACTTTATGTGTATTTTTCCAAGTTTTACAAGTAGCACAAAGGTATAGAGACCTTTGGGCTGGCCTTTCTTGAAAACAAATGTTTATCCTTATCATTTTGTGAGATGAGATGAAAGAAACTCTGGTCTCGAATGGACTGAGCAAAGACCTGTACACTGGCTTCCATCCTGATTCAGTAAACACACACTGTACAAACTTGGGCAAGTCCCTCAGGGTGAGACTTACAAAGGAACTCAAGCACAAACTAGAATTTAGAAGAAAGTTAGGCGCTACACAAAGAGAGGGGTTAAAACAAAGCACACCTCTAGGTGTCTACTGTTTTTGGTAAAAACTGACTTAGGCACCCAAAGTTCAGCTACTTCATATATTCAGAGGGACTACCATCTTTGCTGAGATGAGCACTTCGGCACTTATGTCTCACCTAAAAGTATTTATTATTCACAAGTTAGGCACTCCTGTGCTTAAATTTCCAGAGGGACCTGCTTGGGTAGGCAGTAAACTCAAGATGAAGAGGAGCTTAACTGCTGTCTAAGTCTAGGAACGAAATGACATACACAGCTCTCTTCAACATGGTCTATTGGCTGGCTTACATGTTCACCAATGCAGCAAACTAGACATTGTGACTTCCAGCCCTGGATGCTTTACCCTGCCCATTTAAAGAGGAGGCACCTGGATATCAGCACTTACCTTTTAGGCACAGGAAAGCTTAACAAGTTATGCCTATGTCCATTTGTGAATCTCACTCTCAACTTGTCCCATTGTTTTTCCCTCAAAAAATGGATATGACAAATGCTACTACGGAATCAAAAGCACTAGGATAACTGCTAATTCTACTGTTTATTGTTTCAAAGTTGTAGCATTAAAATAACAATGGATTTTCATAAAATAATGTAAGTATTATTTTTATATAGTTAATTCATGTGGATAGAATGACACATATTTGTCTTAAGAATATGTTAGATTTTGTTTTATATAAATGTGCATATTATAATACTTTAAAAATTATACCAACTTTGTTGCCCTTAAGTTTCAAGTTAAAGACAACTTGGGCCTCAAATATATTGTGAATTCCCTTCATGTTAGGCAATCTTAGTTTTTCACATTTTGGTAAAGGAAATTATACCATTTGAGGGATGGGAAGAAATAATTTGGACTGTGAGTCCTGGTTAGAACACTTTAATATAAAAGCTGTTTCTAATGTCTACACCATATTTTTGGAGCAATTGTCTAAAATATTTAAGAGAATTCAATCAACGCTTTAATCTGGATTAGATATCAATGGCTGTCATCTGACCCAAGATAAGATACATGAATCCTTCCACTCTGCAAGAGAGGAATATACTACTAAATTAGAAATAAGGTTAGCTATTTCACTTTTCAAAATTGCCTGCAGTTTCAGCAATGCTTTAGGCTGAGAAGTTGTTTGTCTAGGAGGTTAAATGAGCAAAGTGCCAAGAGCTACTAGGTAATGCGGTGCTCAATTTCAAAATAAAACAGCATCAAGTCCTACTAGGCTAATTTTCTGGGATATGAACTCGTTCACCTACTCTGTTTGATGACACTTATGTGCTATTAGCTCACTGACCTCTTTCCAGAAAACTAAACAGAATAAAAAACCTATATATATATGGGGGGGTGTTTGCTTGCATGTATGCATATGTATATATTTGTGCACAAACACACACACTTACATAAATATTATATAATATATTCATTCAAGCCACTCAAACTCATTCTATATAGACAGAGAGTTTGAATACTGCCCATTCTCTTATTGCTCTCACTGGGTGCGTCTACACATGTAAAGGCTCCAGGGTGGGTTTACTTTAGAATAATTTACTCTAGAAGAAACTCACCCCAGGCAGGCATCTATATGTGCAGGAACACGGAAGCAGGTTTGCTTCTCTTGCCCCTGCTGGCCCTGCACTGACCCCTGACATCAGCTCTTTGCGGGTGCTAGCCCAGGGGCTGGCAGGGAACACAAGGCCAAGAAACACCTGTCTCCTGGTGAGGGCTGGGGGATTGCTCCCTGCCCCCAGGAGCTGCATGCTGCTAGGGAAGCTTCACCACCAGAGCCCAGGTAGCAGGGAGCTCTGCAAAGTGAGGCAGGGGCTGAGAGATGATTTTTCCCAGCTCCCACTCCATGATTGTTAAGAGGGGGCTGGGAGCTCTCTGCTGATGGGGCAGGAGGATATTGAAGGCAGCACCCTACTGCAAGGCACATTTGTTCCCAGTCAGCTGTCTACATGTGCTGTACTGTGTGGTAATTACTCCCAAGCAAATTTGCTACCTGTATTTTCTGGTAGCAAATTTACTCACAATTAAAGCATATTACTGCACAGTAAGTGTCTGCACATGTAGACAGTGATGCTTACTGTGCAGTAGTTTGCTTTAATCTTGAGTAAGGCATCTCATGTACATGCACCTACTACTACATAAACATAAGAGACTTGGAATTAAGCCACTGTGACTTTTTTCTTCTACATTTTCACATAAATTTGCATAGCATATTTCCTAGCTCTTTTTCTTACACCTACAGTACTACCAATCCAAGTTTTCAAAAATCACAGATCATACCCTAAAAAGTCATTAGGTTGAATAGACAGACAGACAGACAGACAGACAGACAGACAAATATATATGGATTATTTTTATTCATCTCCTGATACTGGCACTTTCCATCTTCATATTCACAAGTTTTTATTCTTTAGGTTAGTATATTTTTTCTTTTAAATGAAAGCTTAAATCATCAGGCATTAACCTGATTTCAGAAACTAGACTTTATAAGAAATATTGAACATCACAAGAGTGGGCAACAATGCATTTACTTGATGTAGTAGAAAGGGAGAGATAGAGAGAGAGAACTCAAATGTAGATGACCTTATTAAAAAAATGGTTAAAAGTTATAATGTGGTGGAGTCACTAGTAGGACGCATACATTTTTTGCTTGATAAAAATCACGTTAAATGTATTTTAATTTTTGGCAATTCTTCTGTTAAGGGAAGAGGATCTTGTTTCAATACAACTTAAATTAGTAAACAAGAAAGGAAACATCTGAAGACTGGATTTCTTGCAAGATGAGTAATGTTCCATCTTTGTCAGAGGATAGTAATAAGGTATGGGCTCTCTAGTTCCCAAGATCAACACATGGAAACTTAGTTGACCCGACCAATGTGTACAAACAGGAAATGGAGTCCATGTTAGCCTAACAGCTTTGAGATGGATGAGCATGCCAAAAAGTCGAGCATGCTGCTATAGAAATACCATGACGATAATGAAAATAGACAAAAAGGCAGATCTTACCTGCACATTTGGTTCTGGTAATAAGTGGTGGGCCTGGCTGACCAGTTCCACCTTCTCCAGGCCTGGTGAGGAGAACACGAATCTCATATTCAGTATCTGGGTCCAGGTGCCATAGCTTATAAGTTGGTGCATTGACAGCATGGGTTTCTGTCCAAGTTCCAGATGTCATTCGGTATTCCACTTCTTTCAGAATAATAGGTCCATCACCAATTATGGAATTAGCATTCAGTTGGATCAGCAAGTATGTTGGCCCAACACCAAGTAACTGGGGAGGTGCTATTGGTCGAGGTGGTTCTGTAAGATATTTTAAAAAAATAAATAAATAAGACAATGGAATTTATGAAGACACCATACATACTTGTATGAAGACATACATACTTGCACGCAAAAAACACAAATGGGTGTATGTGTATTTGTGGGGGTATAGGTAAGGGTCCCTCTCAGTAGAGGAAAACTTTTGGCTAGTTATCAATACAGATGTCAGAACTGGCAAGGCCAAAATCTCACAGATTTAAGGACAGGTGACTAGATTCTCAGCTGGTGTAAATCTGTGCAGCTGCACTGAAGTCAACAGGGCTGTATTTATTCATTTTATCTGCAGGCCTGAGCTTAGGGATTTTGTTGGTTTATTATCTAGTTACACATTTCCTGAAATATAGTGAATTATTTAATGATAGTTTATGTATTTTTCCAGACAAAAATGTGGGACTTTGAATTTGAAAAGCATAACTCATTTTCTTTTATTGAGAGAAGCCATGAACATTCCCTGCAGAAATAGTTGCAATGTCACGTTACACTATCTCCTTTGAGAGAATCTTCAAAAAAAAATCATCACAGTCCATTTCAAACCTGCCAGATGCAGTGTGGGGTGAAAGATAGGGAAATATATCAAAGGAATTCAGAATGCTTAGAACTAAGCAGCACTAACTGGAGGGTGACAAAGTAAACATTTATAGCAACAATATATAGAATTATTTAGCAATTCTACAAAAAC
>NW_017729026.1:7104202-7105559 GCF_001723915.1 Gavialis gangeticus | reverse complement strand
TCCCTGCAGAAATAGTTGCAATGTCACGTTACACTATCTCCTTTGAGAGAATCTTCAAAAAAAAATCATCACAGTCCATTTCAAACCTGCCAGATGCAGTGTGGGGTGAAAGATAGGGAAATATATCAAAGGAATTCAGAATGCTTAGAACTAAGCAGCACTAACTGGAGGGTGACAAAGTAAACATTTATAGCAACAATATATAGAATTATTTAGCAATTCTACAAAAACCTTATACTGACACTTTTATCACACACTCCCAAATAAGACATACACCTTATTTTAGGAAAGCAGAATGAAGATTCCCCCCCTCCCCACAGAGTTACGGCTAAATCCTCACAGCAGAGGCAACATACATTCTGCAGTATCAGCAGAAGTGCTAACCCTCTCAGAGGTTGAGATTACACATTGGAGTTAGCATGTGCTAATTCTAAGATATGTTAGTCTCAGTGACAGTTAATAAGTACTTGTGATTATCAGTCACCTATCTGGGTTAATATCCTCTCTAATGTGCATTGCTCAGACCTGCAATCAGAGGGCTGACAAGCACGTCTGACTAGACATGGCAAGTCGGCTCTATACCTGCCTTGCTAGCCAGCCCTAAGCCGCATTATAGGCTGGGAAGGAGAGGAGGAGAGGGTCCCCTGGGCCACTTGGATTCCCCCTTCCACTCCCAAATTGTCCCACCTCCCCTCATCAGCTCCCAGATCTCCCCTTGACCCCTGGATCACTGCCCTGTCCTCCTAATCAGATTGAGAACAGGGCAGTGGCAGCAGCAGGGTGTGGGGGGGGAGTTTCCTTCTCCCCACTGGCACCCACCGTTACAGCAACCCATGCCAATCCTATGTAGCTGGACCTAACCCCCAGCAGTCCCACAGCTGTCTGGTAGTTCTTTAATCCCTGCTCCCCCCACTCACCCTTCAGTTGTGGAGCTCAGTCAGGACTAGATCTGGGTGTGCAGGGTTATCATGGTCTGCAGAAAACCCAGGAGGAGGCGGCAGGGAGGGGGAACCCCCCCCACCGGTGCCTCTGCAGCTCTTGGGCAGTACAGCAGTGATCTGGGATCTGGTAGAGGGTGATAGGAAGTAGAGGGGGTGATTGGAATGGAGACAGTGATTTGGGACCCAGGGGTACAATTCAGGGGGGAGAGGGGGCATTAGCCTGGACACTCCTTACCCACAGATTCACAGAAGTTTAGGGCTGGAAGGGACCTCATGAGATTATCTGGTCCAGCCCCGCTGCTCTAGGCAGGAAAGAGTGCTTGGGTCAAATAACCCCAGAAAAGTGTGCATCCATTCTCCTTTTGAATATCTCCAGGGTAGATGCCTGCACCACCTCCTCGGGGGGGGGGGGGGGG
>NW_017729026.1:7091967-7104116 GCF_001723915.1 Gavialis gangeticus | reverse complement strand
AAGTGCATCTTACAGTGTCTCAAAGCCCTTTGAGACGCTGCAAGAGGCAGGTGCGGGAATGAAAAAAAGTTCCCCACACTGCAAGTTTGCAGCACAGGTGCAAAATTAGTCCCCTGGATATCCAGGGGTCAAAAAAAAAAAAGGCTCCACAGAACAGTGGGGCAAAGCACTTGGAGGCAACCCAGGAATCGGTCCTCCAGGAGAGGTGCTCTGGTTTCTGGCCAGAGCATCTCTGGTGCTCCTGCTGCCCCCAGCGCTGTCACGGGTAAGTTATGGATATGGGGTAGGGGGTTTTATGGGTGTGGGTGGTCATGAGGAGTGGCAGGGGGATGTTAGGTGCATCAGGAGTAGAGGAGGATGTTGCAGGCTATGGGGATTGGAGGGGGATGTCGGAGGCTATGGGGCGTGGAGGGGGATGTCAGAGGGTGTAGAGAGCGGCAAGGGGGATGTCCCAGTGGGTGGGTACATAGAGGGGCTCAAGTGGGAGCTGCTACATGCCTGCCCTGCTACCCAGCCCCCGCAGCCCCAGCAGGCAGCAGCTCTGCTACAGGCACTGTGGGCAGTGACATCGTGCTGTGTGACCCAGGCTTTGTACATGCTGAATGGACCCAGCCCGGCCCCATAGTGCATGGCCTTGGATGTATCTACAGAGTCTGCGTCACACAGTGCTGCATCACTGCCTGCTGTGCCTGCAGCATAGCCACAGTCCCGCTTGCCTGCTGCTGCTGGCGCCATGGCTGCCAGGTGGGGGAGCTGGTGTGTGGCAACCCCAGAGCCGTCCCTACACGTGTGCAGAGCCAGGGCAAGTGGCCAGAGTGCGAAGCCAGCAACGCATAGCAGCCATGGTGGAGCTGGCAGCACGTGGTGGCTGTAACAGAGACAGTGGTGCATGGCGGGACCTGACCCTGCCAAGCCCAGAGTGACTCTCTAGTCCGGCTTTGCACCAGAGTGGGAGGTGTGGTTCCAGGAGGTGCTGCTCTGGTGCAAAAGCACATTAGCTGTGCACCGCACTGGCCCGACCTGACCCGGGCTGCACAGCTAGTGTGCATTTGCACAGGAGCTGCACCTCCCAGAGCCACGCGGCCTGCTTCAGTGCAAAGCCAGAGTAGTGAGCCACGCCAGGCTGGGTCCTGTCGTATGCTGCCTCCCCGCAGGCACTGCGGGGCAAGCAGCACTGCTGCCAGAGGCAGAACCTGTCGTGGAGTGCAGGGACAGTGCACTGAGCCAAGCCAGGTCTTGCCAGCACTGGGGCTGCTCATGCTGCCAGGCCGGGGCAGTTCCATGGTGGCAGGACCTGGTTTGGCTCACTGTCCCTGTGCACTGCACCAGGTCCTGCCACCATGGAACTGGCCCAGCCTGGCAGTGCAAGGAGACCCAGCTCAGTGGGACACGTGGTCCCCGTAAGTGGCACCAGCCCCCGATTAGTGGCACAGGCAGTGCTGGCTCTGAGCTGCTTGGGGCCGCTGCAGGGGGGCTGGCAGATGCAGGCTCTGAGGTCCCCACTCCAACTGCTGCTGCAGGGGGTAAGTTGTGGGCTCTGCATGGGGGGGCTGTGGCCCTGCAGGGTGGCTGGGACCCTGTGGGGGGGGCGTAAATGATGTCAACATCATCTCCCTTATCCAGGTTGTCCCTTATCCCACTCACTCCCTCCTACCCCAGTTTCTCTCTCTTCCCTCCTACAATCCTCCCTCCACTTACCCATTTCTCATGGCCCCCTCCCCTCAGCCCTGTGCCCTGCTTCAGGCTTTTTCCCCACTTACTCTATCCCCTTCTACCAGTTGCCCATCTGTTCCCAGCTGTCAGTCCAGGGTTGTAGAGTCTGGGATGACAGCTAGTCCACCTGGGAGCAGTGCCTCCTGGGATACTGGAGGACTCCAAATTGGTGGTTTTATGTCAGATGAATATCCAGAAATTAACTTAATTTGAGATAGCTAGCACAGCTCAAAGATAATCCTCTCTTGAAGTGTCTTAACTTTAAGATGCTTAGAGAGCACTTAGCACTTGTTAGTGAGCCTTAACGTGTGATCATTCAAGTTTTAAGTGCACTTAACATAGTCTAATTGTAATGTATTGTCTCACCGACATCTGCTGCTGAATTCATAGTAGTTTTTGGCTGTTCACCCCAAAGCTACTGACAATTCAGCAGCATTTGTGAAAGAGGTGTCACCTTAATCCTAACCCTAAACAGCACACTCCTCCTTTCCCTTTCTGGGTCTGATAGGAAGACCTATCAGTCATACCCAAAGCAGTCATTATAGGCCTTCATGCTTCTTTCATCCCAATTCAGAAAATCACCTTCTTTCCTTAATATATTCATGCCAATTTTGGAAAGCTGATTTTTTGGGAGGAAGTATGACAGTAAATGTGGTATGAGAAATATTCCCAAACAACATATTTACCACCTTTGGAAGAGACCAGATTGCTTTGTCAGAGAAGCATTTCCCATGGACTTTCCTATATGCCTACACCTCAAATTACACAATTTGAAAATGGACTTATGATTTAAGGAAGTTTTGTAATATAAATACATGGACTCCTTTTCACTCACCCTATGTCTGAATGAGTGATGTTCATACATTCTAGTTAAGGACAATCGGCACTCTACCAATTACATGAACTAATTATTCATCTATTTTTCTCTTGATTTCTGGCAAGTACTATATGTAAGCTAATTTAGTTCTCTACCCAAATTAAACCTCAGCAATGTGGACAGACTTTATGGCTGCATCCACACGAGCAGGGGCATGCGTTTACAGCAGCACAAACAGTAGCAGAACAAATTTGTACCGCTACTTTGTACTGCAGCGAATGCCCCTGCTGGTGTGGTTTGTAATGAGACATATTGTCCTGCCGTTCCAGGTACTCGGGGTGGGGTGGGGTGGGGCACCCTGTGCTCCAAGCAGCTGGGAGTGACACATGGAGATGGGGGAGCAGGACCCTGAACCCCAGGCAACCAGATTCTCCACAGCTGACTGGGACACAGTGTGCCTTGAGACGGGGGCTGCACACTTTGTCCCACTGCTCCATGTACTGCGGGGGGTGGGAAGGTGCTGGCTGAGACACAGGTGCCTCAGTGTGGGGCTAGCCAGCAGGCAGCCCCCATGATGAGGCACCCTGTGCCCCAGCCAGCTGTGGACTGGCATGTAGAGACAGAGGAGCAGGCAGCCACGGACTGCCTGCTCCCCCATCTCCACACACTGTGGAGCCCCCACACTGCCAGCTGCTCCACATGCCCAGGGCTGCCTGCTCCCTTGTGCCCCAACCAGCTGGGGAGTGATTGGCTGGGGTGCAAAGTGCCTCAGTGTGGGGGCTTCCAGCCCTAGGCTGCCTGGCTCCCCTGTCTCCACATTTGTCTTAGCACTTTTATGTGATTTGTACCATGTTTTTTTTGTAGGGTTTCTTTTTGTTACTGGAAAATCCCAGTAGCAGATTTTGCCCCCGTGCTGCAAATTAGCAGTGGGGTGCACGGCTTAATGTACAACACATGCAGTTTACGGCACCACAAACCACAGGTGCCTACACGTCTGGATCCAATCTATGAGGAAAACCCACTTGCCGTGGAACTAATGCATTAAATGCATTAAACTAATGAATATAAGGTTAATCTTATAGCAGAAAACATCAAAGTTGAGGAGGGTGTTACCCTACCAACTCAGTTCTGAACCTCTGTAAGACATAGCTATGTTTAGAAGCAGATACTTTGATTAACAGCATGATTATTACAAATGAAACTATGCGTTAATGAGACTAATATACCATTGCATATTAAATTTTTATGTTAGAGGTAAAGCATATTCTTATATTAGCATCTGCATTTTGTTTTTAAGCTCTTGAGGACAAGGAGACTTATTTATAAAGTCTCGTCCCGTTTCAATAAATTATGTATGAATTTTAATCAGTTAGCAAATGAACAAGTAATCGTTCTGCAGCATTATTAATATTCTTCATAACACAATACACTAGCAGAACCAGAGTTGTGGTGCAACCAAAAATCCCAAAAGTACACTAAGCATCAACTGAAGCATGCACTCCCAATATACCAGATAAACTTTTCTGATGTTACCCAATTAACTTTCTATTAATGATTCTCATTCATTATTCTATAACCAGATCTATTGAATATTTCCTAATTATAATTTCAAACTGCAAAATTTGCTTCCATATATCTAGTAACCTGAAACTTTTATGGCTTGAAAAATAACACTAATAATTAGTGGCTGTGCTGAGGCCATTATAACATTGTGGTACCATTTTCATTACGTCATTATCACATGTATATAACAAAGCCCTGTCAATGGTCTCTCCAGGCTGGAATCACTCCATAAATCAACGCAATACTCAGTGTTCCTTGGGGAAAGAGGAGTTTTGGCTTTATGTTCTAGGGGGTCCATTCCTCCTTATGAATAAGGAAAGATATTGTTGTTGAGTTAATTGGAGAGATTGCCTAATCAGATACAAAGCATCTCAGTTCAAGGTATACAAAGAAACGAAAGCGATAAATGAGAGAGGATCTCAAAGCAAGTGACACTTTCCAAAAGTTCACATTGGTTTGAAACCCTAGGAATACTATTACAAGATGTTAAGGTTTTTAGACCTTTCACTCTGATTCAAATCTTCTCAACACTGAGAGATGTACACACTTAAAGCTGAGGCCAGAAAGGCTGGTGTTTACAGAAACAACATTTCATTGTATTTGGCTCCTTTTTCCTTGTATATTACGCTTCCACAAACAGATTGCAAAATCTACCAACACATAGAAAAGTAATATTTTACACAAAAGTATTTTGACCTAATAATGGTAGTTTGTGAACTATTCAATGTGATCCTTATTTAACATGGATATCTGTTATATAAAATCCAAACTGTTCTCATGAAGTTACAGAGTATTTCACTGCCTGTCTGAGCAGAAATTTTAGAATCTGTTCTCAGTTGGGAATTTTTGTAATTACAAAATAAGGATTAATTTCCCACAAATATTCCTTAGTACTGGTTAAAATATACTATTTTGGAGAAATTCCTGTCACTGAACCAGGCTGCTAGATTATCATCTACAAGGAGAACACACAAAAGGGGCACAATCACATCTATAACAAATTAGAACAGTATGTTCATGCATAATGCTATGCAGTATTTGGCTAATTCTAGTTTTGACACAAAATGCCCAAAGCTAAGTTAATCAAAAACTGAGACTGACATGTCATCAGTATGAAGTCCCCATTCTGCCCAACTACTTGTAGTACATTATGTTCAAATCAGTATGTGCATGACATCATGCATTAAACATACTGTGATATTTCGGCACTGATGACTAAAATGAACATAGTGAGTGTATGCATGTGTGTGTGTTAATAAATATATAAAACACTAGACAGAACAGCCAACCAAGGAGAAGTTTCTAAGATTTTAAAATCTTAGGTAGTATTCTAAAAGTAAATCATCCGATGTCTGCTTTCAGACAAAATAAAAAACAAAAATCTAGGTAATATGTTATAGTGCATGTGTACTAGACAAGACATCCTAATATGTCTCTCAAAAAGACATACAAAAAACTAGAACTCTTGGTTCCAAAATGATACCTTTTATTAGACCAACTGGAAAATGGCAAGAAAATTGTCCTTTTCTGCAAGCTTTCGGGATCAAAGTCCCTTAGTCAGGCTCTGGGAAAACTGTAGATGGTACAAGATGGTAAAAAGTCCCCATAGGTAGGAAATAAACTTCATTTTTGCACAGGGAGCTGAAGATGGAAGGCTCCCTCTGTGCAAAAATGAAGTTTATTTCCTACCTATGGGAACTTTTTACCATCTTGTACCATCTACACTTTTCCCAGAGCCTGACGACTTGTAGAAAAGGACAATTTTCTTGCCATCTTCCAGTTGGTTTAACAAAAGATATCGTTTTGGAACCAAGAGTTCTAGTTTTTTGTACATCTTTTTGTCTCAGACCAACACAGCTACCAAGTACACCCCTGTAATACATCTCTCAAAACTTTCGATGAAGGGTAGCTTTTTGTAATGCTACAAAACTTTGTCACGTTACAGAAATAATGAGCAAAAGAAAGAAAATGGAAGACAAAGATATAAACAGTAAGCACACAAATAAAGAGCCAGAAGTTCTCAACATAACCTGAGCAAACATAGACATACTGATTTGAATATAATATACTACACGTTTTATTGATTTTAGTGGTAGTAAATAGTTTCATCATAACGTCTAGGCAAGAATTTGGGGTCTTGCAGGCTGCTACATTTAAGAGGAGAAACTGCACACGTCTACACATGCATTAACATGCCAGAAAAATTGTTTAGAGAGGGGCGGGTGGAAAGGTCTGATTCTTCCTACACTATTAGGTAAAAAAAAATGAGGTGCCTTGATTACAGTGCAGAAGTACTCTCACACAGAGATAATGTCAGGTACTAATGGTCTCTTTAACCCAAGAGAAAAAGGGTGTAAGAAAAAAACAATGGCTGGAAATCAAAGGTAGGCAAATTCAAACTGGAAATAAAACACACATTTAACAGACAGGATTATTAATCATTGGAACAAATTACAAAGGCTGATGCATTCTCTGTCCCGATGCCTTCAATTCAAACCAGATGCCTGTCTGAAATAGGGCTCAATACAGGAGCAACTAGGTAGAATTCTATGGGCTGTATCATGCAAGAAGTCAGACCAAATGTTCTCATGTCTCGTTTGGTCTTAAAATCTATGAACATTTTGAAAGGGAATTTTCTAGGGAAAGAAGAAATTAAAAACCCACTCATCTCCAGTTTTTTCAAGGATGAAATAAAATAGTTGAACACAAATGTTTTTATTCAATTATCTGAAGTGATTTTTGTCTAGAAAGTGGTTTCAGTGGAGTAAAATGAACTGATGCCACACAAAGTACTGATTTGCAACTGCTCGAAAAACAAATTGCCTGTTATTGCCAGAGAAGCTGGTTCAGTTCACTGCCAAGTTTCTTGCTCCTGTTGTCAGGGAAAGCCCAGAGTGGGGAAAGAGAAAGAGAGCAAGAGCAAGAGAGCACATGCACGCACATGAGAGCGTGCATCTCTCTCAGGGGTGGGGAGAGTTACACAAAGGATTACCAGGTTTTCTTGCACGCTATGTGCATTTTCTCCCCCAAAGACCAGCTGCTGGAAATCGAGATGTGCATTATACGTAAGGAAGTATGGTAACAGCAATTTCTGCCACTTAAGCTTTTGCCAGATACAAGCAAAATTAAATATGCACGTGATCCACAGGAAGCGAAACAATGAGCAGGCTGGGCTCCCTAAGCTGCTGCTACTCCGTTACTTGGTACAAGGAAAGATCTTTTTTTCTTTCATTCTGCCTTTCTAAAACAAGGTGGGTATCATATTCGAGGCACACCGTATGCAAGAAAGTACAGTATTTTACTGAACAGAAACTCTTCTAGATAATTAAGGACAGATGATTCAGGGACCTGAGCAGCTAAAGTGAAAAGTGCATATGTGACTAAAAGCAGAGCTGCATGACCCCAGAGGTGAAGGAAACTCTACAGAGTTAACCAAACTTGTGCTCATTTTAATATAACATTAATTTTCCTTTCCAAGTACACCAAGTCATTCTCTGGGTGTTACCCCATCCACACCCACAGACAAGTAATGTTTGTATATTTATTATATGGTGCCTAATCCACAGAATCAACAAAAGATTTTCAAAAGCACAAAAGGCAGTTAATCAGTTGGAGTTGAGTACTTGACTTCAGGAGACCTCTTAAAAATAGCCCAGCATTAGAAAACAACATTAAAATAAGATATCACTATTTTAATCTATATTTATTTAGAACAATCTGTTGAGAAGTATATTGTTCTAAGAGTCTGACAAACTGCCTCCTGACAAAGATGTGGGAAGGAAAGTCACATTAAAAAAACAAGTTTGAGAAGGACAGCTTTAAATGACCAAAACCAAATAATTTTTATGCCTTATTTTTTCCATGCAAATATCACCTGACCCCCAAATCTTTGTCATAATCCTGGCTAAGATCCCAGTCATGTGTACGCCAGTTTATAGTTTAGCTTTTTCAGGGACCTGTGAAAGCTGAAGTAAGCAACGCATGGAGACATCATAAAGGAATTTTTAAAATTAATCATCTTTCATTTAGAGAAAATACTGGCCATGCATGGAGCCACATAAAATGAACACTTTCTCCCTTCGTTTTCAAAAGCCTTAAGCATTGTTTTAGAGGTGCAGGTTGTGGCTGTGCTGGTCTAAGGACACAGGCAGGCAAATTTTTTACATAAATCTGATCTCTTTTATTAGACCAACTCAAATACTTGGAAAAATTCTTCTTTGCAAGCTTTCCTGGAAACTTGCAAAGAAGAATTTTTCCAAGTATTTGAGTTGGTCTAATAAAAGAGATCAGATTTATCCAAAGAACCTTGTCTTAAGCATTCTTTGAACTTTGATCAGTCCCTTGATAGAGGTTTAAAATCTCTGCACTCTTCTGGCTCAGCGATAGACTCTCCTCTGATTCCTGCAAAGAGTTCTCCTTCCGGAGTTCAAGGTCAGTGGCTTAAACGTTCCCTGGCCTCAGCAAGCACAACCCTTTTTTAACAGCAGCTATAACATCTTTTGCCTGTGTTCTTCCTCTTTGGCTGGCGATTTTTGTGCCCAGACCCTCTCCAGACAACCAGCTCCTCCTAGCCTGTAGGCAACTTATGGTTACAGAGTGTTTCCACCTGTTCCTCTTCACAGATTCACAGAAGTTTGGGGCTGGAAGGGACCTCATGAGATCAGGTCCAGCCCCCCTGCTCTGGGCAGGAAAGAGAGCTGGGGTCAAGTAACCCCAGCAGGGTGCGTATCCAGTCTCCTTTTGAAGATCTCCAGAGTAAGTGCCTGCACCACCCCAGTGGGAGTCTATTCCAGGGTCTTGTCTCTCTCTAGCCCAGGCTGGGAAGTACACAACCCCTGTTAACAAATGACAAATTCCACAAACCAAGGCAGCGAGACAGTAATTTTATAAAGCCAAGTAAAAACCTAAGTTTCACATTGGATAAATTTCTCCAGTTATCACAACCTGCATATATTTTTCAAGTACATAAGGCAGAGACAGTTCACACCTCTGTCAGCACCCTCCTCTGTGTGTAGAATTTGCACAAGAATTTGAAAAGCATGAGATTTGGCTGCAAATGCTCTAACCATCCTTCCAGTGTGATGTTTCTTTTAATATTATGGGATACATGCTCACGGTGGCTTCAAAACCTAACTATCCTGTACCTTGTAGCCAGTTGATAACCCTGACATTGATACAGAGCATCTACAAATTTAATTAAAAGAGTTAGTTGACTGGAACAAAGGAACACTTTCTAAGCAATTGCTTAGTGACCAGGTGGCATACAGTATTTTATCCAACTCATATAAAAAGCATGGCCGTAAAACTAGCAATAATTCTTGTGTGTCTTTATTACTAGAAATGGGAAAACTAAAACAGTTAGTTTTAAATACAATCATATAAAAATATATATCCAAAAATAAATTGTTAATTTCAGGGACATTGTGTAAAGAGCCTATTATTATGAATAGACAATAGAAATGACGCATTGAAAAGCAGCCCCCATAACTGAATGATTTAGGGTTCTACATTATTTTGCCACAACAACAGCTTTAATTTAGGGTTTTTGCAAATGTTGACAGTGAATGTGTCACAGTTCACCTCAAACTGCAGCTTTGTCTTTGAAGCACCTGCATAATATATCAAGTTTATGTATGAAGTACAAAAAAGTGTGCAAGAGCATGCAGCTAAAAAGTATTTAATCTTTGTGACACAGCAGTTACTGACTGCCTGGAGTGCTGAAATAAGAAGAATTATGTCACAGTGGAAACTGCTAACTACTGCATAGTGATTTCATGTCCTATGCATCACCATGGCATTTTATTCACCTTGATTTGAAACACTGTTGCAATCATTTTATTATATGCCCTTAAATAAAAGGCACATTGCCTTGTTTTAGCACTGTCAGCAGAAAGTTTAAAGAAGTTCATTCTCTGCTTGCACATAAAAATAATAAAAGGCTTCCCTAAAATAGTAAGGAATATTCACCCATCTTATAAACACCCATCTGTTATTTTAGAATACACTAGTTGATGCCACCAGACTAGTCAGTCAGAAATGTATGTCTTGCTTTGTCAAAAAGATTACAGTAGTATATACAAAGCGTGCTGCTTCAAAGAGCAACAAATGATCTACAGTAGTTGTTCTGCAATGTGGAATGTGGAAGCATTCCACATTTCTGCAAAGAAAATGTGGAAACCATAATGTGTCAAATTTCACATACAGATAGGTTTTCTTTATGATAAAACTGTAGAACATCCTCACTCTGAATCTTGACTATAAACACATTATTAGCCAGATGCATTAGTGACTTGCATGTGATTTCAATGTTTGGGTTATTGTTAGCAGAGAACATTCATTTGTAGTACTGTCACTGTCAGGTTAAGAACAAACCCTGAACAAAACCATTGTTTTCAGGAAGGCAGCATTTCCTACAAACTAATTAGCTCACTATTAACAAGGTTTTTGCAACTGAGTGACTGAAAACTGCATTTTCTGAGTGGCCATCCTCTCAGTTTGTGAGTTGTTCTCAGTACAAAAAAGAGATATAGCTAGAGAAGATATAGAGACTGCTTTGTAAAACGACAGTCCAGTGGAGACAGAAGCTCTGAACAAACTAGTTCAGGTACTAGAAGCAATACAGCTGAGTGAGTATGGCACACTACCCAGGTTAACAGGGCACAGCAGCACATTCAAAGCTAGCTTAGGTATCTTTGCACAGCAGAGGTGTCCCATGTAGACATACTGATAATGCCCTGTCTGAAGCATCCCAAACCATCCACACAGTGGAAAAGTAAGGACATTAACACTCTACAACTCTGTTATACTTTATAAAACTACCTGAACTTAACTTTCAGTGAGCGCTTGTCACTGCTGACTGTCAGAGAACTACAAAAAAATTGAATGATTGAAATTTCTTTATTCTGGCTCTTCTCCTTGGGGTAATGGAGATAGTGCAATAGTTGCATTTTCTCAGCATCAGGCTTCAACCCAAATCAGTGAGCTGGAGCAAGGACAGAGCCTACCAACACTGGAGCTTGTAAGGGTAAGTGGTGGTAGTGGGAGGGAGAGGCAGTGGGGCAAGAGAGGGGGCCTGGCAGCAGGTGTTCCAAGTGGTAGGGGTACAGGTGGCAGGAGGTAAGGCACTTGACTCTCCCCAGTCTGCCCCCCACCTCCTGCAGGATGCAGCGAAAGGGGGTTGCGGGGGCACAAGGCTGTAGGCAAAAGCCAGAGACAGCAGGGGAAAAAGGTGGGGAGAGGGCAGAGATGGTGGGGGACCTGCTGCCATGCTTCCTCCTACTGGATTATAAAACAAGGGGATTTTCCTCCCTCATGTTAAATGGGAGGAAAAACCTCATCTTCGAATCAAGTATATATGTTGTATAGATACCTAATATTATAAAAGCCTAAGTCTGTCCGTCTGTCTCTGTCATGCTTTATTCACGCTCTGATTGGCTGAGAAACAACCAATCAGAACATGAAGAAGGATTCTGACAGAAGGCAGCCCACCACCATGATTGTGGGGACACAGGGGACAGAGTAGGGCCTCGCCCCCCCACTCTACTCCCTGCAAGCAACAGGCGGGAGAGGGGAGAGGAGTGGGCCCAGGCCCAACATGGGAGGGGGGAGCAGGCCAAGTTGGGGAATAGCTGGTCCGCCACGGTGGGGTGGAGGAGAAAGTGGACCTGGCCCAACACGGCCACAGCAGCAGCTGGAGGAAGAAAAAAGCGGGCCTCCTCCCCGCCTTGGGATTGGGCCCAGTCCTCCCTTATGCCCCCCCCCGCGTTGGCCCTGAGCCTGCTCCTCCTGACCCCCACTGATGCCAGGTTGGCCCGGACCCGCTGCTCCCCCCCACCGCTGTGGCGGCCCAGCTTCTCCCCACTCTCAGGCCCAGGCCCGCTACTCCCTTCCCCCTGCTGCTGCAGCAGGGAGAAGGGGAGTGAGCCCAGATCCCAAGCAGCAGGAGGAAAGGGGGAACGGGTCTTGATGCGGGGGGGGGCCCAGGGCTCCATCCCCACCCGCCTGCCCCCCCCCCCCCTCATTCTTAATGGGAAATTGGCTAGAATATTAAAAAAAA
>NW_017729026.1:7077456-7091906 GCF_001723915.1 Gavialis gangeticus | reverse complement strand
CCCCCCCCCCCATCATTCTTAATGGGAAATTGGCTAGTATATTAAATAATACTGCCAGGTAAAGTTAAAGATAAGTATATAATGCTTGAGTTCTCTTTTTCCTTTCTTGAACACTTTGTTATAGTGGGACACAACTATTGTGACATTGCACTAAGAGGAGGAGAGTATGTGGTTGCTAACAGAACAAGTGAGGAAAATCACTGGCATACTTTATGTCTCCAAATCTTTACCATTATACATGGGAGTTATGACAATTTTAATCATACGAGAAAAAACTGGTGTGTGTATTTCCTTCTCTGCACTTCCTTACCATACCCAACAATATACAGTTCACTCTCCTTTCCAATCCCATCTCTGTTGAGCCACTGGCATTTGAGAAAAAATCATAAGCACATAAAGAAACGCTTCCTTGTTCTCAGGCACCCTGGCTTTCAGAGATCTAAATCTGGATCACCTTCACAGTACCCTCCCCCTGATTCTGGAGACAAAAAGAGGTCTTCAAAGTCTAGGGTTACCATACATCTAGGTTTTCCCAGACATATCCTCTTTATTGGCCCCCTGTCCTCATGTCCAGGTGGGTTTTTAAAATGAGAGCCAATGTCCGGGTTTTTGCTCTTCCTCTGCTTTCCCGGACACAAGCAGCTTGGGACTGGGAGCAGTGGGCAAGGCGACTGGCTGTCAGGGATCACATGTTCTGTGCGCAGGCCCCAGCAAGGGAGTGAGTGAGTGCACACACACACGCAACAGGGCTGGGTGGGGGGTCCAGTGGGTTCTGGGTTGGAAGTGAGGGGCACTGGCAGTACTGGGGAACAGGGGGCTTTAGGTTGGGAGTAAGGGCTTCAGGGACATGGGCTTAGGAGTGAGAGGCAGAGGCATTTTGCTGCCCTTCCCATCATATACCCCTCCCCCCCAACAGGTACCCTCTTTTTTGATCCTGGAAATATGGTAACCCTACAGGCAGACCACATATAAGGCACAGACAAAAAGTGACAAATTTTGCCCATTCTGGCCACAGAAAGCAGTTTATAGCCATGACCAAACAGAAGTGCAAGGCTGTAGACAGCTTAAAAAATGGCCGATCAGATGAAAATCTGAACCCTTATTGCATGAGGGGGCCAGATGAAGACATTTCAAAACAAAGCATCTTGTGTAACTTCTAGCTGTGTTGCCTACCAGCCTACTGCTGTTTTCAGAATGGGAGAGGGAAAGGGATTGCAGGGAGTTTGGTCTGGGGGGGAGTTTAGCCCCCGCTGGAGGGTAGGGCAGATGTATTGGAGCCAGTAGCAATGTGTACAGGGTGCACGTGCACCTCCTGAGAGAGCTGGTGCACCCCCTGACTGGCCACACACTGTTTAGGCAATGGGAAGGGGGGCAGGCAGGAGTGCTGGTGCCTCTCCTCCAAGCGCCGGCCGGGGACTGGGGTTGCCAGCAAAAGTGGCTGCGCTGCTTCTGGGGGTCGCAGTGGGACTTCTGGAAGTGGTGCGGCTGCTTTTTGGGAGTCAGATCAGTCGCAGAGGCCACCCCCCCAACCCCAGTCAGCACTATCAGCCACTGTGGGATCCCTCCATCAGTGAGGTTGGCCACAGGGTAGTCCCACTCCCCCGGTCACTGATTGGTGTTGGGGGGGGCACATGCCCCCCCTCCAACTCGAGGCACCAGTTGCCCATAATTGGAGCCCTGTGACTGTGGGGCAGGTGGAGATCCAATTCACCCACTCCACCCTCCAGCACCAGTTGAGGAAGACCTAGAATGAGTTCCCTTGCTCCCTTTCCCACCCTCCCACTTTGAAAACTTTGCAGACTTGCAGGGAGGAAAGGCCATTGCTAGGGGATACCAGCTGCAGGCTCCCAGCCAGCAGCTAGATTCTCCCCCTCCCTAGAACCAACAGTGACCTTTTGTTGGTCCAGGGGATTGTTGCAACTTGGAATGCTTCCTGCAAAGTGTTTTCAGTTACAGCACAGAGCTGCACTTCTGTCTGCACCTTAAGGGAGCAAAGCTATACCAGATCCTGGCAAATGCATGGGGATAAAGGGGTAGTCAGCTCTCCAGAATAACATTATCTCTACAGATCTCACTTTCTACATGGGGAGTTAAGTTCCCACATGAGGCACTCTTTGCTAGAACCTGAGCATTAGGCTTATACCTATCTGTAGAGTTTATTTCTTTATCAAATGCCACATTCACAATATGACATACAAAAAACTAGAACTCTTGGTTCCAAAATGATACTTTTTATTAGACCAACTGGGAAATCACAAGAAAACTGTCCTTTTCTGCAAGCTTTCGGGATCAAAGTCCCTTTGTCAGGCTCTGGGAAAAGTATAGATGGCACAAGATGGTAAAAAGTCCCCATAGGTAGGAAATAAACTTCATTTTTGCACACATGGAGCTGAAGATAGAAAGCTGTCCCTATGTGTCCATGAAAGTGTCTTTGTGAGCTGTGCTGAGTAGTTCTTCACAATACTGCTCTCTCAAATTTACAATATTGTTCACAATAATGGTCACAATATTGCTTTCTCAAAGTAGTAGCTAGTGCCATGTACTAGATAGAATTAACAAGAAGTAGTTGAGATCTCTTCAGGGCTCACCAAAACCATGGTCTGATTTCCCAATGGCATGCACAACTAAACTATCAGGACAATCTATCAACCTTTAGAAATACTGGAGGAGGTTGAAGGTGAGGTAGAAGGGAAAGGAGCTGCATCTTGGGAAACCATGGCTCAAATGACCTCAAATGTGGTCACTCCTTCAAATTGATCAGGCACACCTGATTTCAAGGTAATGAGTAACCCCATGCTTTTTAGAGCACTTAACAGAAGGGTTTTCAGAGGTATGAAATGCCCTATTTACATCAACATAATGCTTTGAACTGAGAGTCAACCCTAAGATCATGAACGCAGCCTGTTCCAACAGCTCTAAGAGATATATGAACTTATCTAGCCACAAGTGGGAAAGTGGAGAGAAGAGTTGCTCCAATAGGGCACCCTTTCAGATCGGAGGGTGATGAGAGAATACGCCTCAAACAATTCCAGCCAGGCAGAGACCACGCTGGATCCTGCTTCACATGACAGGGTAAGGAAAAAAACTATTATCTCCTTAGCGGGGTATCCCCTCCAAGTCCCCTCCATTTAGTCTTCATATCTTCCCCATGATCTAAGCCACCGAAACCAACCCTACTTCTCTTCATTACCATCCTCCCTTATCTCTTTACTCATAATCTCTCATCTGTTTCTCCATCCCTGCATCTTACCTCCCATTCCAACAAGTATTCTTGTGTGTAATTTACTTGGTTTCCAAAAACAATATGAGCACCTTCTGACGGACTTGTATTTAATTGCTTGACAATTAAATAAAAAAAATAACCCTTTGGTAGATCCAGATTGTAACAAGGAACAATTCCTTCTTCTGGTAAAGATAAAAAAATTAAACTCACACTGCAGACTATCTGTCTGGATCAAAAACCTTCTGTGCACCCATACTACAGTAATGTTTGTGAGCTTTAGGTTCCAAATTCTGCACTGAATACAGATTTCAATCTTCCTTCCCCCAAAGGGCAAGAGGGCGCCATGCACCATCTGGGGTAAGTGTCATGCTGGTCTGAGTCAGAACAGTGGTTTGATCCTAAGATCCACACCAAAAAAAGTTAGTGGCACCTGTCATCCTAAAGAAAACTCGTTTTCTTTAGCTGGCTATTTCCTGATGATCTTAGGGTTAAAAGTCTTCAAAATTGAAACAGTCATTACATTCTATACAAGATGCACCAAATGGTAAGGCAATTCAAATAAGGCACACAAATTTTATTAGGCTTTCCAACAGAAAAACATTCTCTGTTTTAACCAGAGCAGAGCTGGCACTTTGCTATAATGAATACCTGGGTGCAACAGTGTTGAATTGTAAGTACACTAACTATGAATGCATCTCTATATATTGGGAAACTGATGGGCAAGAGTTAAGTCACAAATCTTTTTAATAAAAAGATTCTAGATGACATAATAAAATTAGCAGAGCAAGACATGAGTGGCTTATATGGTCCCTCAGACATTAATTTGAGATATTTCCATTGCTAACTCAATAACAATGACTGTTCTTTATACCTTAATGGGCTATTCTAAGACCAATTGGAGAATCAGTGTATTACAATGGTATATGACTTCATATATATACAAGCTGATAGGATTTCCCAGTCATGTGAAACATCACCTAAAACTAGATACATGAATATGTATATGAAGACTTAAAGTGAATGAAGATAGCTCTTAGTGGCATAATAGCATACTGCTATTCTCACAGTTCCAGCATCATAGATAGGACAAAAGGGCAAACTAAGTTGGGGGAGGGGAGGGAGACAAGGAGGGAGGGGTAATGACAGTATCAGTGTGGAAGTGAAAGCAGACTGGATTACAGAGAAGCAGGGCTGGAAGGGACCTCCAGAGATCATCTAGTCCAAACCCCTGCCTGAGACAGGTTTATTACTACCCAAACTAGCCTATACAAATTTATAATCTAAAGTCTTAGTAAAACTACCACCAATCATGATGGAACACAAGACATAATACCCTAACCTGCTACATTTGAAGCAGTTGGACCCCAGCAACCAATATCCTGCTTCTGTAGAAGTTTGCTAATATGAACTCAAGAAATCCCAGGTAGGACACACCCCCTACTACAGAGGAAGGTAACCCTCCCCCCCCCCCACAGTCCATATCAATCTAACCATGGGAGAAAATTCCTTCCTGACCTCAAATGTAGTGATTAGTCTGATCCTGAGCTGAGGGGCAAGACCCTCCAGCCAAGAACCTCCAGGTTTAAGAACCAGCAGAAACACTGGCACATGCCACTGAAAATTGCCAGCCTTGGCTTCAGCTGATACCTAATGCCTCTGAGGAAGGTTTAAAGCAAACAAAAAAACCCTTACACGTAGCTACAAGGCAGGTGGAGGGGTGGGAGGGGATCACTCAGCCATGTGGCACCCAGCAAAATTGAGCTGAATTTCTACACAGCTGATGCAGAGATGCAACAGTATTTCCCTTCACTAACCATGCAACAAAATGACTGACAGTTTACAGTGGTACACATGCGAGTGGTATAAGATAAGCAGCACAGTAAACAGTTCTGGGAAATCTGCTAAGATTTAAAATTGTCAAGTCCTTATTGGGAAGGAGAGAAATAGAAGGCAGCCCTTGCATCATAACAGCTTGCAGAGATCATGAGAAAGAAGTATTTATAGCTCTTCTAATTGGCATGCTCCATTTTATCTAAATAAGAGAGCTTCTTGAGTTCACAGTCTAAATATTCCTGAGTATAAGTTAGTTCTTTTGTTCCAATTAATGTGTATATATGTGTGTGTGTCTGCATGCATGCACACGTATGTGCATACACAGACATACATGTGCATTAATCAGAATAAACTGATATGCTAGTCAGCAATGGGAAGAACAGAGGTTTGTACTTGGAATGCACATAAATTTTTGGAAAACATTTCAAGTGCCCTGCTTAAATTCTGTTCAGACGTACCATAATCAAAAAAAATATAAACCTGACCAATCATATACTCTCCCAGTATCTTAACTGCCAATCATCATAGACTTGCAAAAGACCACTAACTTTGTTGGACTGATTATATACACAGAAATATTAATTAAAAATGCTACAAAGCAGCTCAAAATATACATAAAATTATGATGATTGGAGTAATGTATTTCTATTTCAATATTTTTTTTCAAGAAATGATTACATTCCTCCCTATATTTTGTACGTCCTACTACATGTCTAACCATTTCCTTACCAGTGAGAAGACAGCCCGTTAAAATAACATACACGAGCATTGGAAAGACCTCAGATTAGCTTATCATCCCATCCTAATTAACAAGTGAGAACCAGAAGTCAAATGAGAAAGCTTTTTGTTTCTCAAGAAGGAGAAAGGATAACCCAAAAAACATCACTGCATGGGCACCTCTATTCAGTGGTTAATAGATAGACAGTAAAAAATACATCAGAAGTGAGTGAAATGTCAAAGGAAAAGGCAGAAACCCACCTACTCAGTGCCAGATGGTGTCCGACTGGCTTCCAAAGCCTAGAGAAGCTTTCTAGGCAAAGGTAGAATTAAACTAGTTAAAACAAAAACCAGACACTACTTCATCTGAACTTGAACATACGAGGCACCATATTTTCTCTAGGTTTAAAAAGAAACACACAGAGTGATTATTATATTTCAATAATACTTAATTTTCTAGCTATCAAGTGAATACTCATTTAATATATATATAACTATACACACACTTACCCAAATACTTCTTCATTGAGGCTTTAAGATAAAACCGATTGTGTAAATTGAAAAAGTAAACAGTAAGATTTAATGTTAAGTACCAGAAACTAAACCACAGAAGTAAGCAGTGTGATGAGTTCTATAGCAGGCCCGTATAGAAAGAAGAAATGTCTATAATACCAGCAACATTAACAGCAGTTGTACTACTGGGACAGGTACACAAACAGGCCAATGGGGGCTCCTACATGTGTGGACCCTAATGACATAACTGGGACCTGACAACTCAGGCTTGTTCTTAGACTCTGTGACAGCCACAGCAGATGTTCAATGTCACAGATGGCAGAAATTGCTTTGCTGTCTCTCTTGTCCACCCTGGGAAACATTGTATGAGCAGACTAGACATCTGGCAATCAACCTGGCTAGGCTGAGTGACTGGGGAAAAAAAAGCCTTCCTAGGCTTATCAGTTCCTAATAAAATTGAGGAAGAAGGGCAAAGAGTGGAAGGTAGGGTGCATCTACTGTTGGAAGTTACAATATGATGTAAGCTCACAGGGTCAGTCAATGGTCAGAAGGATATATATTTAGCACTTTGCCATGGTTGAAGATTTAATAAATTCTGGAAGCCTGACGTTTGAAATATTTTTTAACAAGACCTTAAGTTGCTTAGTTTAATTTAACAACTCCCTTTGGCCTACCTTTATTTCTTCATCTGTAGTTTTAAATTTTACATGTTGCATCACCTCCACCATTATAATGGCATGCTCCTTGGGGCCAGACTGTGACTTATATCTCAGTGCCTAGGGCACCATAAATAATAATCAAGTATTGTGGATAGAACATGCAGTATTGGCTACTGTGAAGGTTTTGTTGAAACAACTGCTAAGTTTAGTATAGACTGATTTTTTTAACTGAGTTACTTGCAACACAGGTGCACAATGCAGGTGTAGTATGACACCTCTCCCCCCTGCCACCCATACATACCATGGAGAAAGACATGCTCTCTCTGCTGCAGATCTTATAAAAATATATCATATTTCAGTCACCTTATTTGATATAGGGCATCCTATATTAGGCTACACATTCACTCAGAGGTTGAAGATACTGCAGAATGCCACAGCTTACTCAATAAAGAGGGCTTTATGTCAAGAGTGCATCCTATCTGCAATCCAGGTTTGCACTTGCTACCAATAACTTTTTAGGGGAGTAATTCAAGGTGCCGTTTTGAAATTTCATTTTGAACACTGGCTGTCTGAGAGACCCCACAGTTTCCTACAGCATACTGTTTTACTTGAGTAACATAAATGATGTTCAGACAGCTTCATCAGAGAGCGGCTCATGAAGTAAGCTGTTGCCTATTAAAGTTCATGCCACTCTGAACTAGTCTAATACAGTCCTTTTCAAGCAGGGTGCCTCAGCATTCTGATGTACTGTGAGATCCTTTTAAAGCACAGGTGTCTGATACATGGGCACTGGGCTAGGCTGTGGACCAGAGTAGGACAAGGCATTACAGCCAGTGTGTAGAGTCATTCTGGTAGGGTACACCCCCACACCAAAGGTGCTATGCACAGCATGGGGGTTGATGCAGGGTGCACACTGCATGCAGCACTCTGCTGGGCCATCCCTGCATGCCAGCTCCAGGGCAAGTCTAAATCAGGTCCCAGGCTATCTGTGCGTGCTGGAGCCAGCCTGCAGAACTGGTCCAGTGGTGCACCACCACATGCAGCAGACACCCCATGCCAGCCCTGTGCACTGCATGCAGAGTGAACCCCAAAGCAGGGCTGGCACCTGCTACACACAGCACACAAGCCTGGAGTGGCTGAATGTGGCATATGCCAGTATAGGGCATGAGGCACCCTGCTAGACTGGCCAAGCAAGCTGGCTCTGGTATAGCGCAGTATGGACCAGCCCTGGCATCAGCACTCAAAACCAGTCTAGCACACGTGCCGCATTCAGCACATGCCCCGGACTGTGTTGAGTGCAGTGTTTATAGCTGCACCCCCTGTGTTGGGTGCAGTGCTTATAGCACTGGGTCCAGCTCAAGCTCCAGACCAGCTCAGTATGGAGGGTTGGTCAAGACCCACAGGCTGGATCATAAGGCTCTACAGGCTGGATCCAGTCCTCAGGCCACATTGTTTGACACCCGTTTTTAAGGTATTGCAGATGTCATTCAATATTAGCACTGTTGGGTGTGATAACAAAATGTTTACCTGTGATTCATAAGATAAACCCACAGATTTCAAATGAAAAACCATAGTGGCGAGTCTTTCTGACCTGTTGTGGTCTTTCTGAGTTCTTTGCAACAGAACTGCTCTAGTATGTTTCCACAGCCAAGAAACAAGTGAAGGCTAAGAACTGACATCTTCCAAGGGGTGCCTCGAGTCTGAAGAGTTGTGACTTGAGGCTAAAAAAGGTTAGGGACCACTGCTCTAAGGTGTCACTCTGCTGACCTTCTGCCTGGTTCACTTGAACTGAAGTTTCATGATATAAACAGAATAAAACTTTTTGCAAGGGAATCTCAGCTTTGGAACATTGTTCCCAACCCTGGGATATCAAAAGCAAAGATTAATTGTCTCTTGAGGCACACTGCAAGGTAAGTCTTTATGTGTATGCACTTGAGGAGGCAGAGTGAAGGACATAGAGGTTTTTTCATCTGGTGGCATGCTCTTCCTAGCATGTAGGATAATTTATTGCATTTAAACCTTTATAGTGAAATGTAATTACTTCGTGAGCTTGAGTTAGGCACTGGAATTAAAAAAAAAAAACAAAAACCCAAACAAACAACAAAAAGCCAAAAAACACACAAATTAACCATTGAGGAAGGACAGTATATTTTTAAACAACTATTTAATTCTAAGGTGCCTACATTTGTATCTGAAGGACAAATGACTTTTGTTAAGCATTGTACTCTCTGACAACTGAACTATTCATCACCTATTCAAGTCTTTAGTACTGTAAACACATATGCTTATGTAATGTTTATATTTAATAGTCAAACTGCTTAGATGATTTAGATTTAGTAATTTAGATTTCCTTTGGACATGTACATTCCTTATTTTAAATCTCTCTCAGCTTCCTTATTACATTTTCAGTTATTAAATCTGAGAAAGTAATAGTTTATAATTTTTCCACTGCATGTTTTAATTTCTCTGTAGAATACTAATCAACAGCTTGAGCTGGAACACTAAAAGTTCAGCAGCTAAACTTACATAATGATAAAAGAAAGGCAAACAATCAACCACAACAAACATTTCTTGAAGAGAAGAAAAACTGGCTGGGTAGAAATTGGGTACTGCTGCTCTCCTGTCAGAATATAAATTACTGGATTAATAATATGGTTTAGAATAATATCCACTACAATGGACATTGCTACTTTGATAGACTGTACAAAAAAAACCTATATTTTTGTTTGTTTGCTTTTCTAAATTAGTCAAGAATTCAGAAGTTAGCAACAGCCAGAATAATGGCTGCTTGTATACACACACAGCAATTTGTTATGAATCCTGCAATCTGGTGGTCCCCCTGCTTTACCCATGGTAGATTATGTCTTGTGCTGTGTTGGGTTGACTGTGTAGTTTTGCTAAGGAGTTAGATACAGATTTGTCAGATGTTTTGACTAGAGATGTTCTTGCCTCAGGAAGGAGGCTCTACTAGATGACCTCTTGAGGACCCTTCCAGCCCTAATTCTATGATTCTATAGCATATTGATATAAAATGATACAAGAGCAACCAGTAGCCACAATCAAGATCAGGACCCCATTCTTAAACATCTAGTAATAAGCACCCCAAAACTTCCACTTTAAATAGATAAAAAAAGCATGCCACTGAAAAATAGATGTTGAGCAATTTCTCCAGCAAGCTCCACTGGGCATAAACAATACTCTGAGCAGTGATTTCTGACAGTTTATAAATTTTGCAAAATTATTATTGATGTTTTTGGGGGCAACAAATAGCACCTCTCTGACCACAGGCAAAATTCAAAGCCCTGCTGCAAATGACAAATGGATGAGGACTCTTCACAAGATATATATATATAATTGGAATTGATGGGGAACCTTACTAAAAGGACCGTCACTTTATAACAAAAGGTGTGCTTGTGCACAATACAAATCTCTAAGCATATGTCTATACCACTCAGTTATGACACTAATCAGCTTTGCTGACAGAGATGCTCTTATGCCTACTGCTGAAAGGTTCATTGGTAAGATTAGAGAACTAGGCTAACATGGCTAAACTACTTCCAGTTCAGGCAGTCACACTACAAAGCAGGTACAACATCTCAATAAGATGCTCTCTAGCACCATAACTGAGGAGGACATAGTCTAAGGATGAGGACAGATATAACGAACCATTCCAAGAATTTTACTGACTGGGAACTGATTCACAGCTGTCCCAGGGCTAAAGTGTCTGTGCATACACTGCTAAGGGTTGTAAGTAGAACTGTCACCTTTTAGGGATTGCACTAATGCCAAAACATCAGCGAGAGTGATCCCATCATGCTTGCCAGAGGCCAGTGCCCAGTTCCCCAGGAATCCCTTAGAGGAGGGAGATGCAGATTGGCTGGTTACCAAGAAAGAGGAAGAATTGCAATTACAATTCCGTGCTCCCCCTTCCCAAATACACTAAGAAAAGACTGAGTTCAATAGAGAACATTGTTACACTTTACCAAAGTTTGTGTCAACTGGTTGACTGGAGTGCAGGAGGGTCAACCTACTGGGAGAGTGCTGGGGGGAACAGCCTGCAACCATCACAGGAAATGGACTCCACCCCGCAGGGTCCTAGGCTCACTTGGGGCAGGAGCATGGTGGAGGCCAGGTGCTGGGGAAACTGTGTGGCCTCCTGCTTGTCATTCATTCCCAGGGACTGGGCACTCCTGCCCTCCCACCCTACCCCCCAAAAAAAACGCACACAAAAAATACAACAACATGGCTTTTCCAGCCTCTGCCCTGGAAAGCTACCTTGGCAATTTGACATCCCTGGTCATTCTGTTCTTTTAAGCACCTACTACACTATGGCTCTGTTCCCCGTGTCCCGAACCCCTTTCCCACATGCACACACTCACCAGCAACTAAGTGTTTATTGCTACTGGGACCACCACCCACCACCACAAACAGGTCACAGAGCACCAGAAAATCCCTCCACTCCCTCCCGCAATCTGCCCTAAGTCTGTGACCCATATCAGGGAAGGAACATTGAAACAATGCTTCCTTTGCAAGCAAGAGTTCTTGGGGTGCCCAGAGCCAGAGCACCCAGGCTCCTGGGAACCAGAAACAAGGGGCCACACAGCCCCCTTAGCACCTGGCTACCCAACCGCCATCCTAAATGTACCTGGAACTGCTGTATATAGTCCCAAGCAGGGTAATAAAATGGAAACAGGCTTTCCGCTTGCCCACCCCTGTGGACTCTGGTCTCCGTAGGCAATAGTTCTTTGAGAAAAAGAGTGCTGCCTGCGTGCCAGAGCAGCACACTTATGCTTCATCGGTAGGAGGGGGTGCATTTTGGGATATCTGGAGTACTGACCAGACACTAGGCACAGAATGCTTTGTCTCTACACATAATACTGAATTGGTTCATAGAGGACCAGTGAAAAATTGTACCTGATTTTCTTGCCGTGTTTTTGAAATCTTCCATGAATTTAAAACCATTCTTAAGTGGTATGTGCCTTTAGAGTTTAAACACATATTTAGAACATCAGAAGCATTATGTTTGTCCACACCATGGAGCCAGATACAGACATTACACTTTTAGCAGTATACAGGATAGGAAACTGGTCTACACACATAATACAACAGAAATTTGGCGTGCACAGACTGATTTTAAAAAAAATGACAGAACCTGGTCTAAGATTCCCCCCACCAAAGGCACTGGCAATGTGTGTTTTGTTCACTGCCAATCTAAACTACACCACTTAGAGAAAACCGTGCAACTTACATGTATTCCACCTCAAACTTTTTGAATATCTGTACATAGCCTAAATGTACTGGCAGAAACCTGGCCAAACTCCCCCTGCTGGACATGTATTAGGCTTCTGTGGTTGGGTCTAGAAAAAAAGATCCTGTTTGCTTCACAGTAAAATTAGATACATAGACAGACAGACAGACAGATAGATTTTTAGCTGAAAGCTCCCTCCATCTGCCAAAAAAACAGAGATTTAGGTACAATAAAATGTTTAGTAAACCTGCATACCAGTTAAAAAGTTACTTCAGGTGAAAATGAAAATCTATTTAAAAAATCATGCAATCTTGAAGTGATACCATAGGTGTAATGGTCTTCATCAGAGACCTGAAAAATGCACTGTATTCAAAAGCTTGTCTAAGTCTATCCCAACAATGTAGTTGGTCTAATAAAATATATGAACCACAAAAACCTTTACCTCTCGCATAAAAAATGGAAGATTCCAATTCTTTCTATTTTTATTCTATGCATAATTTCCTTTTCAAATGTATTCAACTTTTATTTTAAAAAAGTTAAATGGATTGACAACAGAATCAAAAAGTTACTTTTACAACTTCATTTATAAACCCAGTTACACTAAGCACCATGTAGGGGCTGGCTTTGGCACTGACCTCCAAGATTCACATTCCCTTTCTTATGCCCATTCTCAAAAGTACAGCAACATAAAAACTACAACGGCCACCCTGGATCAGACCAAGAGTCCATCTAGTCCAGCATCTCGTCTCCAGCAATGGCAAGAAGTAGTTGCTTTAGAGCAGTGATTGTCAATCAGGATTCTCAAGGGTGCTGTGGGGTGCTAATGTTAGCATTGTTAGGTGTGTAAACCCAAGTCACAACATAAACCAGAGATGTCAACTAGGAAGTCACAGTGTTAAAACCATTCTGTCCTGTTGTGGTCACAGACTTGCTCAATTAATTTTTCTGTAGCTAAAAAGGGTAAAAGCTAAGAGCTAGCATTTTCTGAATCTTGAGTCTAACAGAGGTGCCTTGAGTCTATCGAGGTTGAGAACCACTGCTTCAGAGGAAGAGTCTATGAATAAGGCAGGCCAGGAATGATCCATCCTGTCATATCCTATCTAGCATCAAACAATGTTTTTAGGGATGTCAGAGGATACAGGCTTTCATAGCTCCCTGACAGGTTTCATAGCTCCCAGTGGAGCTGTCCTCTGTGAATCTGTCTAATCCCTTTTTGAACCTGGTTATATAATCTGCCTTTACAACTTTTTGTGGCAACAAGTACCATAAGTTACCCATAACACTGGGCACATCTGCATGTGCTATTAATGGGAAGCAGTGTTCCCAGGCACCACAATTTCACATGCACCTGGGAACACAGCATGGTAAGCCAGGCTGGAACAGCCCTGGTTGGCAGGGGGCTCAGGGGGTGAACCTGCCAGCCTGGGGCTGCTCCAACCTGGCTCAACATGCTGCAAATGGGTTAGCTGGGGCATGAGGGTGCTGCAGGGCAGAGTTGGCCAGTAGGCAGCCCCTGTATTGAATCACCTTCATGCCCCAGCCAGTCCCGTCATCATCTACACGTGCACTGTGGCACCCTAAATAATTCCACAGCAATGTGTTTACAAATACTATCCTATGGCAGCTTTTATTAGTTTACTGTGGCCACACGTGTAGCTGCTGAGACTTTATTGTGGAGCTAATTAGTCAGCTCCACAATAAACTACAGGTGCACCAATATATTGGTTGCATATCAGATCAGCAGGATAAAAGGAAAATTAACATTATTGGCTATCAGCCTTGTTTTTTAACCAGTATAGCCAATAATGTCACTGATAAATGCTGTGTGCATGCATGCAGCTGCCATGCATGTAGCCAGGAATGCAGCTGGGCAGCTTAGAAATCAGCATCCTGCTGGTAAGTCTGTGGGGGGAAGGGACATGGGAGAGGCAGATTGAGACCCCCTCACAGTGAGGGAGGGAATGAGTCAGGGGCAGGCACTGACCAGCCAAGGCACTGAGTGGGACCCCAGGGCTACGAGAGGGATGGAACTGTGAGTAGCTCATCCAGAGATGCATGGGGTGGAGAGGGCGGCGACTC
Source organism: Gavialis gangeticus (assembly GCF_001723915.1). Taxonomy (NCBI): domain Eukaryota; kingdom Metazoa; phylum Chordata; order Crocodylia; family Gavialidae; genus Gavialis; species Gavialis gangeticus. Next base: position 7,077,634 of record NW_017729026.1, on the reverse strand, counting down.
CTAACCGCTGCATGCACTTTTCCAATCAGGAGTTCTTACACCATCTTTCAGCTCTCCTGAAAAATACGAATTTTCATTTCTACCTCAGAGAAATTTTACAGTTTTTGCACTCTCCTATGCCTGAGGAAGGGCATGTATGCCTGAAAGCTTGCAAATAAAGATTTTTTTTTTTTTTTTT
>NW_017729026.1:7073842-7077358 GCF_001723915.1 Gavialis gangeticus | reverse complement strand
TTTTTTTTTTTTTTTTTTAAAGAAGCTTGTCTGCTGGGAGAGAACATTTTTTCTTTAGCTTGATTAACTTTAACATATATGCTGTACCACAGTCTATGTAAATAACTGTTTTCTAATTTATTGTAGTTACCAGACAGGATTTGTGAGCTATCTGCCCAAGTCCCTGTCAGTAAATAACAGAGTGCATGAATTGTCCCTGGGGCAGGGGGCTGGACTCGATGATCCTCTGGAGTCCCTTCCAGCCCAAATGTCTATGAAATCTATGAATCAGAATTTTTAAATGCACTTCTTACAAATATAACTAATTCAAAGAAGCCATATTCATACCATTATATATGCATGATACACAGATGCCTCATTTGTTATTTTTATTATTAAAAAAAAAAGATTAGGGTAAATATAGGAAACTTGGAGTAATCTTGTGTAGAATCCTTTGATGCACCTTTTCACTCAAGTACCGCTGGATCATAATTGCTAAGTTCACTGAAAGAGATAAAACCTACCACTTGTCTCCAAGCCCCTAAAATGTTTTGCCCTGTTGCCAACCTTTGATTCACAGTCAATATAGATGGCTCCCCTATCAGTAAATGTTACAACCCAGTGGTGTTTACATTTTGTTTGGCCTGAATTATTTATCATTTATTGCTTAGCAACACAAAAGAAAAACTGAAAATGAAAGATGGTCAGAAAGCTTGTTTAACCTCCTACTTTCGAGTCCCCTATATCAAGAATATCTTTCCTTTAAAGTATTTTTTCTAAACCTCTCAAATTGTAACTAAATAGTCTTACTTTTATATTTGATCATCATATATTAAATATCTTTGTGAAGAAATTCCATCCATACGACTTCAGCCAGATCCTCACTTACCTTAAGTTCACTCTCCTGGGCTTTTAAGTTTTACACTAGCTCAAATTGCGTTGCAATATCTATCTTCTTTCTTCTCCTTTGAATTATGTACATGCCTTAATGACACTATCCAGTAACATCTCTTGTTCTAGTAAATGCAACCCAGTTTCCCTACTTTGAATAAGTCTTTAAACTCTTCACCTGTTCTACTTATTCCTCTCCTCTGAGTATTTTATGTATAAAAATCACATAAATGGAAAATGTTGCAAAAACTGCTGTTTACATCCCAAACACAGACATGCTAAACTCAGTGTAAAATGTTTTCAATTAGCTATTGATAGGTCATGGAGTGCATGGCCTTGGCAGCAACGTGTTTTGCAATTCAGTCTTCATAAAAAACACTAGATGCTATGGAACTTTATACTAAAATCCTGCTTTTAAGTGCTGTCCCGGAAGTTTAACATTGTATCTGTCCCTGACCGCTACATCTGTGGCATAAATGGCATTTCCATTTCACATTTTCTTCTCCTGAGCAATTACTTCATCTGCTTCTATGCCTAATTTTAAAGATCATTTATATCATGATCATATTTTGTAGAAAGTATCCAACTTTTACTGTATTGATGTTTTATCTATTTGAAACCAGTAGTGTATTTGGAAATAAAATTGTTAAGAGAAACACTTAGCTTTCCCATTCTAAACCTTTTTTCAAAGCATCTCTCCTTATGTAAATCTATCTTCTCCTGTCTCAGTTTATCCCAAGATAAAATTTAAAATTGCTTCCCACATTTAGCATATTACATTCTACCTCCCTATTCAAGTGTTTATACTGATGCTGACCACTGCTGTATCTGATCACCTCCACTTCTGTGTCATGTGTGAAAGAACTAATTCAGACATATCCAACCTCTCTTTCTTTGTGAGCTACTGTATGGGTTATTCAAGAGATTCTGCAAGATTTAATAATTTCCTTTTTCTATTCTGTGTATAAAAATATTTAATAATGGCCAGGTGAATAATGATAATTTAACTATTTTAATCATTTAAACTTAACACACACCTAAAATTCAAGAAAGAGCGTTCTGCAGATTTTCCTAACAGCTTGTGGAGCCCTGACGCTGCCAGCAGTTATTCCACCTATGCCATGTGGAGTAAGGCTTCTGCAACTACCCACAACGCCTCATAAAAGGCACTTCTAGATACTCATGTGCCTTAAAGCCAGCTGCCAAATTTCACTTAGAAGTTGACGCCATCCTAGAATGCACTCTGTACTCCAGAAGCACACCTGCCAAGTGAAAGTATGTAGCGTTCCCTCTCATGCTAGGCAAATCTAGGTTCTCCTACCTGCTATGACAGGGGCAGGCAAAGTCTGGCCCACAGGCCAGATCTGACTGGCAATATACTCCATTTCCCAGCAGACCTTGCCCACATGGCTGGACCCAGTTTCCATGGAGACGCCAGCAGCAGCTATGCTGTGACAGCACGGGCCAGGGTTTCCATGGAGACTAGCCCCAACAGCTCTAGCAGGCAGCAGCACAGCAGCTTCTTCCTGGGGGGCGGGATCAGGGGGGCCTGTGCTGTGGGCAGAAGCGGGGCAGGCTCAGTTGCCACCTCCTGTGCAGGGCAGGCCGTGGCGCCACTGGGAGGTGTGGCTGTGGGGAATTTTGGGGTAGCCATATGTCCCCAAACTCCCTTAGCACCCCTCCTGCTAGCAGGGTGTGCAGCAGGGCACAGTTCTGCTCTGGAGCCCAACTGGGACTTTGTGGTAGTGACAACGTGGTCCAGAGCCAGGGCAGAGCTGCCAGTTGCAGCCTGCATGCTCTAGGCAGGGGCATGGAAGCGGCAAACTGCAGCTCTGCCCCACTCCAGACCACACTGCCCCTGCTGCAGGGAGCCGGGGCAGAGCTACCAGTGATGATGCATAGTGGGTGCATCCCCTGAGAGCACTGGTGTGCCCCCCGACTGGCCATGCTTGCTCCTTAGGCACCAGGCAGGGGGGGCAGGCAGGAGCACTGGTGCCTCGCCCCCTGCAAGTGCCAGCTGGGGATAGAATGCCATGGCGGTCCCCAAAGTGGCCACAGCCACATCCGGAAGCATCCTCAGTGATCAGCCATCTCGCAATCAGCTGCGGGGGGACCCCCCCCTGTTGCTGGGAAGGTGGCACATGCCCCCTCAACTAAGACAGCACCAGTCAACCACGAGAGCTGCAATCCGCTGGCTGCACATTCCTGCCCAGAGCATCCTGCCTGCAGGTCATATCTATGAACTGCCTCTGGTGATCTTCTGTCACTGCCACAAGATGCCAGCCCAGCTCTGGAGCAGCCCTGAGCCCCTCCAGTGCTGCTGGGGCTGGTCTTGCGGAAACCCCAGCTTCATGCTATCACAACACATTGGGGCTGCTGCTGGGGTCTCCATAGAAAACAGCTCCAGCCACACAGGCAGGGGCCTCTAGGAAATGGAGTCTGGCCACCAGCTGGATCCACCATTTTGCCCACCCCTGTGATATGATATACTAACTTCATAATTCAACTCTTTCCATAGTACTGCTGTTCCTCTTTTTAACATGTTTCCTCTTCAGAAAATGGACTGTCCCACTAACTCCCCAGCCAAAGATCCAAGCTTAGACAAGCTATAAATTCTGATTAACTGGAATGATCAAAGATTAGTTA
>NW_017729026.1:7067317-7068842 GCF_001723915.1 Gavialis gangeticus | reverse complement strand
TGTGATATGATATACTAACTTCATAATTCAACTCTTTCCATAGTACTGCTGTTCCTCTTTTTAACATGTTTCCTCTTCAGAAAATGGACTGTCCCACTAACTCCCCAGCCAAAGATCCAAGCTTAGACAAGCTATAAATTCTGATTAACTGGAATGATCAAAGATTAGTTACTTGCATACAGGATACTTTATCTTTTATCTGCTTATTCATTTATAATACTAAAAAATGGAAATGAGGATGACTTGCAACAAATTCAGGGGCAAAAATGAGGGAATTCAAGATTTCTTCAGCCCTGCATTAGAATCCTTCATAAAGGGAAAACAGAAAGCTGGATATTTTTCCTCTGTAAACTATACTTAATGGAAGCTTTGCATGCCCACTTCAGGGAAGGAAAAATTTATGGATGGGAATTCAGTTCTTTCATTCGTATTTACGGTTACTGGTGCTCTGTGATCAATTGAGAAGTAGCCAGCAGTAAAACCACATTTTCTAGAAATGGGGAGGGAGCTTAGCACATGATCGAGAAAACAGCCAAGAGGAAAAGCAGGTGTTGAATGTTTTTGTTCTTTCATTTTTTCCCCTTTTTTCTTCCCCCTCTTTTAATAAAGGAAAATCAGAACTGCAAAAACTTTATCCAAGTCCTGTCAGACAAAGACTAAATTAATTTTAAGTGTATATAGTAAATACCAGGTAGCCATGTGGAAAGTTTAATTGAATAAAGCACCCGCCTTCTCTAAGCAAGAAATTAACACATCAAACTGAACTAGCTCCATAGATGGAGGAAAATCTTATGAACAGATAGGATGACAAAGTATTGAGTTTGCTCATCTTAAAATAGTGGATATAGATGCCTTGTACTTCCTCAAGTAACCCAACTAATCCTGAAATTGCTTATACTTTTTTTCCAGGACTGGTTTTATACAAACAGAATTTGAATGACCTGTTAACACCTTAAGTATACATCTGGTTCACATAGTTGTGAAAAAGACCCATTATTCCTAAGGAAAGAGAGTTGCATTGGTATCTTTCAGTATCTTTTTACTAGTCCAAAAGCAAAGAAGGGAAAGTATACCACTGGGAAGATTCTCTGATATTCTGAGACCCCATCTCAAAGGATTTTTTAAATTTCATTACGAAAATTCCAAAAAGCTTTGGAGAAAAAGTTCTGTTCTATGAGAAAATGGATATAGCCAGCATGTGTGTGCATAGAACATGCTCATTTTCCTTTTGTATTTCTTAATCCTTTCCTGTTGCCCTACCCCTTCCTATTGTCACTCCGGAGATTTTTCACAATTCACAAAGACTTGCAATAACTGCTTTAGAAGCAGTAGAACAATGGTTGTTCACTGGGCTATCCAGTCTCAGAGCTGCTGCTTTGCAGTGGAAGCAGCATCTACCCTGCACCTGGAAGAGACATGAGAAGCCTCTATTAATAAAATATATAAATATAAAGATATATTTATATATAAAAATATAAATTTTTGGCGGAGACCAACTGGCGGCTACAGGAATGGTGCTTCAAGG
>NW_017729026.1:7050885-7067306 GCF_001723915.1 Gavialis gangeticus | reverse complement strand
GCTCAGGTCCCTTCTGACCCTGGAAACTATGAAACTATATATATATAAAAGGTAACATATAGATATACTTACAAAAGCAGGCATGGCAAAAAACTAGGCATGGAGAAAGGCAAGGCTGAGTGCTAGCACTCGTACTTTTAAAAGCCTTGTTAGAATGATTTTACACTTGTGCAATATAATGGTGTTCTCTCCTTCCCATAAATGTGAACATTTTAGAGCAGGATCACAGCCTTAGCAATTTTCCATTGAAACTGGCATGTCACTGATATGGTCTAGATGAAGTTGCTACCAAGCCCAATAAAAATCACAATGGGGCTAAACTGGTGTATGGGAAGGGAAACCAGAAGGAAAAAAGCTTAGTTACACCTCTACCTGTAAATTCCAGGCATTTTGGTGGTTTCTTGGCATATGCAAGCTGTCAGTATGGGGTAGGTTGCTCTAATCCCTAGGCATTCCAACTGATGGTTCATGGACTGCACACAGATCATAAGTAGCTAACTTGCTGCTGGGACCAGGATCTCGAGGTTCCCACTCTCTGCTAAAGATTTCACTCCCTGCCCCTGTGTCTAGAGTGGCATAGCCCTCCTCTCCTACTCAAGAAAGCTAGGTGGCCCATGGCCTGAACAGCAGAGGCATAGGAAGAATACAGCTTACATGGAGTGTGGCCACAGTTCAACAGTGTTGCTCTAATCTATGGATGAGAGAAAGTTAACAACAGATGCAGCAAAAATGCAATCTGGGTTAGACCACACTGACTTAAGGAAAGTCAGACTAAGGTCCAGTGGTACTACTAAACCAGCAGTAATGGCTAAATCCTATGAAAAAGAAAATCCAAAGAAGGCAGCAGTAAGGACAATTAGATTAAGCCATACTTAAGAGCATAAAGGCCTGACTGTACCCATAGCTTGGTAGCATAGGTCAAACTGTTCTGCTGATTAACTGGGGAAACGTTGGGACAAAATTGGATGAGGGAGAAACTGGAAGGCTACCTACATCCATCTCATCTGAGAAAGCTAACAGGACAAAAGGATCACTACACAGAGCTCTAACAATGCTTCCCTAATTAAATGGTGATTGTAAGTATCCTGAAACGGGAGGAGAGGAGGGGGGATGGAGGAAGCTGGGGCTGTTAGTACACGGCAATATTGATTTGACTCCAGAACCTGAGATTCAAACTGTAGCAGGAGAGGGGCTGACCAAAACCAAAGCAACCAGGGCTAGCTAAGGCTCTTTCCAAAACATTTGGGGCAAAGGTCTGCAAAGGCTCGTAGTCGGGTCGCATGGGTTTCTCACTTAACAGCTTGTTGGATTCAGTAGAATCACCTCAGTAAAAACCCAAGGAGGGGAAAAAATGCCAAGGATTCCTGGCCACTGCTTGCAAAATGGTAGATCCTACTGTTGCACCTCCATGCTATGCATTAAGGCTTGCTCACCATGTTGCTGGAATGAGGCCTTTGCTGTCTGGTAGCCCCTTGCCCTCCAGCACCAAGAAGTAAATGATAACTGGCTTAGAGGTTCTTTATGGCCAGTTCCTGCTGCTCAATTTTTACCCCAAACAATCAAAAGCTTGCCTACCACACTACTGCAGAATGAGCAAAGTGATGCACAGTTAGGCCTTTCACCTCCACAACCTGCCGACTCCTAATCTCCAAATATCCTTGTTTAATGAGGGAGACACTCAGTAGAGAAGGCAAAAAAATGTGAGGAGGAAGGGATATTTGGCCTAGAATTAGAAGGAGAAGCAATATAGAAGCCAGATTCTTGTGGCAGGCTCAAAATACTGAGAGGAGCAGTCAGTTCCTCAAACAGTTCGGCTGGTAGAATATTGTAAATTTGAGGGCAGGGGACAGAAGATGAGGAGGAATGGTCCAATTTTAGCAGATCGTGAAGCCCCAGGAGCCAAAGGGAACGCTGCATTAGGCCACAACAGTACTGAAAACTGAAACCATCATAACAAATAAAACTGACTTAAAAATAAAGAGGTATTTTAAAATATGCAACATTTAGATTCTTTGTATCTATATTGAGGGTTGTATAGCCTTTAGGCTTCATGTAATCATGAACCATAATTTAACTGAAAGAGTTAATATAATCTAGGCTTTTTAAAAAGCACCAAATACCACCAGATTTGCCATAAAATCATGACAACTGACTATACTACATATCCTACTGAAAATAGACTATAATTTACAGGCCAAACCCCTGTAGCTGGTTTAAACAAATACTCTTTGAGAATCTGAAACACATACTCTTACCTTTATTCCTTTTTTATACAAATTCAAGTATAAAAGCTCAAACACTATAATTAAAATAAGATTTCACATTTTGATAATGGAGCATATGACAATTTCATATTTTATAGTACTTCTGTAGTGTTTTGCATTATTCCTATTATTTGTGTCCACTGACAGCTGAAATGCCATACGTCTCAAATAAAATGCACATAAAAAAGCAGAAAGTCAACACAATCTAATAGTCCAATCAATCAATCAATCATGTTAAAACTGATCAGAAAGAGAAACCCAATAATTTCAAGCATCAAGAAAAACTATAATCTGATCGTTTGAAGCAAAGCAGCAATAAACTGCTTTATATAATCTATTAACTGAAAATGATTTGTTCATTTTTGCCAATGTACACATATTTGGATTTATTCCTTTTACTGTAGCAGACTCCCCCCTCAACCTATATCAGATTGGACTCGCTTTATTGGTCACCACACAAAGTCTGTTCCCCATACAATATAAGCCTTTTGATCTAGGTTAGGTACAGACATTCAAAAAGCCCAAGGCAGAATCAATCTAAGTCGCATGGTCTTCTTTCTGTAAGTGGCGTTGTGTAGATTGGCAGTGAGCAGAACACATAATCACTCTTCAGTGGGGAGGGGAAAATCTTACATTGGATTACACCATTCTGAAACCAGTCTGTGTGCACCAAACTTCTGCTCTGTTACAGGTATAGATTGGTTGTGTGCGCTGAACTTCTGTTCTATTACAAGCATAGACCGGTTTCCAATCACTTAAACTGGGAAAAGTGTAATGTCAGTACCTGGCCCTAGTATTATTCAGAATGTATTTCATTCCATACTCCTCCCACACTGGGCTCAGGGAATAAAACACAATGTCTTTTGAAGACTACATGCTCAGCTTTCTATTTTAGTCACTTGCATTCTCTCTCTTTTCGTTTTCATTTCCATTACCAGTAGGACACCTCCACTTTCCTCTTATACTAATTTACTAAGGTTTGGCTCAATGTAGATGATTAGTTTGTAGAGGTAGGAGCTCCTTTTACTGTACATTAGTAAACTCTCCAGCAAAATTATATTTGTATTATGGTAATATCTAAAAGCACTAACTGAGATGAGGACCCTATTATGCTTGGCACTGCTACAAAAAATAATGCAATACACTGCCTCAAATGCAAGGTATTTACAAGCTAAACAGATAAGAAGTAAGGAGTTCCTTTTAGAGAAAAAAAGCTAAGTAACAGATACATTAAGGGTGTCTTTACACGTGCTCTGGGGGTTGGGGTGGGGGAGGCACTTCAATTAGAACAGTTCTTGGGAGCTGTTCTAATTAAAGCACCCACAGCATTTCATGTATTCCGGGTCCCATGCTTCAAAATGGCAGCGGGGGCATTTTAATTAAAGGTAGTCCGGTGAACTTTCAAGTGCCCCTGACACCATTTTAAGAAATGGGGACGCTGAATACACAAGACACCAAGACTGCTGGAGCATGCTAAGTAGCACATTCTATCAGACTTGATTAATCAAGTCTACTCCGACACGCTGTAATTACAGTGCATCGGAGTAGGCACCTTTGCACATTTACAGGCACCTTAAGTGACTTTTCCAAAGTCACACACTGTCTGTGGCAGAGCTGAACCCATCTAGAGCCCCAGTCCAGTGACATAAAAATCAAATAATTTATTCATCATTGATTGAAGCCTCTGGGCATGTACAAATGCATACACTTATATTTGGGAAGGGGAAAGGAGTGAAAATTTTTTTTTTCTTCCCCCTGCATCTAAATACAGATAGACATACATATATAGATACGATGCAGATACATTTTCTTTACAACATTCTTAAGTACCCTTTGACTTGCTCCCAGAGATTACCAGTATGTCTCAGCTGCCTATCAGGTTCAATGGCAATGGCAAGCTCAACATCAAATCAGAACATCTACATTCACTTAGCAGATGCTAGCCGGTTCAGCAGGATGACATCTTCCATTCTTAGTGTAAAAAAGCTCTCTTTTCCTTCATCAAACCCTCCCCCGCAAACCAAAAACAAACATACAAAAAAGAACCTGATGTTTTTCACTATTTTCTATGATTCAGTTAATGATTTTTTTGCCAACTGTACTAAGGGACAATCAGGTTTTGTTTACATCTATGAATTACTAAGCAATCAAATATTTGAAATTGCCTGGGTGGGGGAGAGGAGAACTTTAAACCAAACAATTCTGAGTATAGTTTTTTAAGTTGCTTGAAAATTATTCTGAAATAATACCTCAGCCAAAATGATTAAAGGTCACTAATACATTGCAAAGCACATTTCTATGAGATAAATTCAATTATAATCGCAACAACTATTCCAGCTACAATTTAGACATAGAATCCAATTATCCATTTCATTTTCATTTACACCTCATGGGCTACATCATTTATCATGTTTCATGATAATGATCAGAAGGCACATGGAAAGTGATTTCTGGAGGTAAATTACCTACCGTATTAGCATAGCTTACAAGATCCTGTCAACAACTACTATGCATAAATATGAGGTAATTAAATTTACAATGTGCAAGAGTGTTTGATATGCTACTTGCTTCTTCAGCACCTGCCAAAAATCCAAGTTGCTAAATTCAACATACCAGTTTGGTTGCTTAAGTATAGTAATTTAGCTCTTCATAACAAATCAGGAATCATTATGCTACTAGAGCTCCAACAGGTAGTCACTATGCAGTGGCTCAAGATCTAGAGATGAATCTTTCATCATCTAGTATTATTGCTTCTTGCCACCAAACCATCCATCATGTTGCTGAGACAGCTTGGAATGATAGTGCTGGACCCTCACATTACTGATCCTTGAACTCTGTCTCATCCATCTTTTGCATCATTCTCAATTCACAGCTAAGTACCATCTCCCTGCTGCAAGACGGAGTGTGAACTTGTAATGCCTTTAACCTGCAGTGCCACTCTAATAGTAATTGATTTCTTTTTATTGCAGAGTCAGTGTTCAGAAAGAGTGTTCATGGCTGCTGAAGCAGAAAGAGGATCAAAACCAGCACTACTATACAAGTTTCTCATATCATTCAGGAATATCATTCCATTCAATAACATATTGTTAAAAATGGTATATTTTCATAGAAGTATGTTTAAATGTGTGGGAATGTATTAATATATAAAACCACTCTGTGTGTGTGTGTGTGTGTGTGTGTGTGTGTGTGTGTGTGTGTGTATTTATGTACATCTCATACTAATACTGTGTTGTTACAAACAACTGCTTAGAAACCAAAATTAATGCCAGAGATGGGTATACTTCCCATTATTGTTAAATGATTCAATGCTAGAACACTATTAGACTTTTAAATAGATAGTCAAGCACAGGTTACATACTCCGCATTCAAAAAGAAACTTAGATTAACTCTACATTGATCATCAGATCAAGCTTCATGGCAAGACTTCAGTAGCATGATGACTTGTGTACCATAAACCACCCAAGACTAAGCGTTTTAATTCAGCTTCATCTGAATGCTGTTATAAAAGTTTAATAAATCAAAATGATCAAAATGCCCCCAGTGGCAGGCTGGGATTCAGTTTCTAATTCAGATTCTCTTTAATATATGGCTTCTCTGACATCTTGCATTTTCTGCCATCTATGTTGAATTCCAAATGCATTCCTTTTCATCATTACCATGCATCAACCAATCCAATCAGCAGCAAACTTTTTAACAATTCTACAATGCAGAGAAATGTCAAACCTTCTGGAGTTGGCCTCCCCCAAGCAGGAGAATGATGACAGGTAAGAGACCTTTATCTACCTTTAAATAAATATTGCTTTATTATTATTATTATTATTATTAATTTTTTTTTCAGGTTTTTTTTTTTTTTTTTTTTAGCCTTCCTGCTGCAGTCATTCAGGCTGGAACAGAATATTCCTAGCTGCAGTTCTTAAATGAAACTTTAAATAAAGGAGAGTCAGAATAGAGGTATGAGGGGTAAATCAACTGAGGTAAGTGAAACCTAGGGACAGAGGGAAGGAAAGAAGTGGGAAATTTCTGCAACCACAACCCATTCTAATGAAAAAAATTCTAATCTTTGCAGGAATTTTTTCGTTTCCTGTTGACTAGGTATAAGCAAATCCAAACAAAGAATACACTGATCAAATCCCTGGGAAAGGACAGAAACCCAGAAACAGTAGCCAAATAAAAATATTAAACTACTACAACCAGTTTCTTTTGCTCTGCACCCAAAAGCTGTTTCTGAACAGCCATCAGGCTTTTATTTTTTTCTGGCTAAGTAGATAGAAGTTTGCAGTAGGGTTCCTCACAGTGTAAAGCAAAACAGAAATCTGGCTATATACAATAATTACACTGTAACATCACAAACCAGGTATTTATTATTTAATGATGTTAGCAGTTCCAGACTCATAAGCACAAAATTTAGAAGTTAGCAGCCAAGGAAAAAACAGATGAAGGAATGACAGTTTTCATTTTCTATTTTAACCATCTATAAGAATCTCCTCACTATGGTGTCTGGGCACATTTGGGGAATTAAATTGCATAAATATAGACATCTAAAAGTAACACACTCAAAGGAATCTTCTTAAGGGTAAGAGTAAAGGAGACCTGCTCTGTAATAAGAGTACGTATAGAGTAAAATTAATTATGAGAATTGTGCTCTCAGGAACTCTTGATGACAGAACAGTAACACATGGAGGAAGGAACGAAGCCTGAATGTTTGTTGCTCCATGTCAATCTCTCTATTTATTCTTGACACAAAACAGAATTTCTTTACAAGTAGAATTTTAAAGAGATATTTGTAAATGAAAATAAACAAACAAACAAATAAAACAAACAGCAGCTAATTCCTAGAGGGGAAAAAAGCAATATTAAAAAAAGTTCTTTATATTATAAAGTATATATATTTGGACTGTTGTCCTATGAAATCAACTAGATACCTCTTGAAAACTGCTCAATTCATTCAATTTAATTCAGGACTTGAGAGTGCAAAACCATAATCAGCTGTTCAAGACACAAGCCCACTGTGTGACATTCCAACACATTCCTTCATCTCACTAGGTCAACCTGATCATATCTCCACATGTTTTTTAAATTTTCATGTGTGAAATGTATAATATAAATCTACTGCACTAAAAAGTGTCACTTGTCTTTATTTTTTAAGATATAAGGTATTTAAAGCTTTGAGAACAGTTGGTAAACTTTCTTGGGGTCTGCGATTTTAAGATCTGAAATTATCCCAATTGCTCTGCACAAGTTTTAATTCCTGTTAGGGCCCCTCTTAACATATCAAAGGGTAGTGACCAGTCTAAAAAAAAAAAAATCCCTACTGGAACTCAATATTGGAGACTGCATAATAGCTTGACCAACTTAAAGACATTCTGTTATAGAAACACACAAGGTAGCTATTCTGGCAAAGAAACTACCGAAGCCTCATCTGTGTCCTAAGCCAGTGGTCTCCAAAGTGGGGTACGCGCACCCCAGGGGGTGCACAAGATTATCCACTGGGGTGCAGGAAGAAAATATTAAAACTTCTATTTAGATGTATATTTATATAAATATATATATATTGGGGGTGCATGCTCAAAAACTTTTTACTGGTAGGGGTGCGCGAATACAAATATACATAAATTGGGGGTGCGTGCTCAAACATTTTTTACTTATATTGGGGGTACATGATCAAAAAAGTTTGGAGACCACTGTCCTAAGCAATGCATGTCAGCCCAAGAAAAAAATCACATTCAAAATATAACTACTCTAAGGCAAGTTGAACCCTGGGGCATCTGTGTTTAGAGATAAAGCTTCTTACTAGGAACATTTTCTCATCATCTTTATGGACAGAATTTATATTCATGCTCAGTGTACAGACAAATATCTTTTAACTGCTTTAAAACAGAAGGGGAAAAATACTGACCAGAAGCATACATCAGCTATTAGAATCTCTTACATTTGCATGCTCCTGCAGTGACGCAAGTGAGCTATATTGCCCTAACTTTGACCCAGAATAAAAAAGGGTTAAAGTTGCAGCAGTTTTGCTACACTTGTATCATTATAGAATAATGCAATGGTACAGTTACATTAGAACAATTTAAATCAGTATCCTTTGATACCAATACAGCTGTTACATCTGTTCGGCTCCATTCTATGGCTCTGGGAAAACTGTCAACGTATTTGCAGATTTTTGGATGATTTTGCCTATTCTCTTCTAAGGAGGTAGGGTGAGGAAGGAGGAACCCTGCAGCCTGTAAAATGGGACCTTTCATTTGGTAGAGATGAGTAAGAAACAGATTGGACTCATTTTTCATGAACACAACAATTCATCTATGTGAAACTGCTTAACATTAGATGAAAACTCTTACAAACCTTTATCTAAAGAGTTTTCACATGCCATTTTGGAGAACATCGGCACATGCAAAATGATAGGTTAGAGAAAGCCTCCCAGTGACTGTGAAAAGGGTAACATCTGACTCTTCAATCAGCGGGATATACCAAGGAGACTCGCTTCTTTTTTTAATCAAGGCTCTATCATCGACTCAATCATATTTAGAAAAGGCTCCCTTTCACTTGGTCTACTTGCTGCTTTGTGTCTCTCTCTTTTAAACTCCTTAGGTAGGGACTGTTTCTTTACTTCGGAAGCATAAAGCATACTTTGGGGAGTTATAAAATAATTACTGAAGCATGCTATACAGGTATTAGTTTTCCCCACACCTTACTCCTCTCAGCTCTGCTTATCCTTTGCCTATTTTCACATGTGCTAAGCCCATGGTGCACAGCCTTTCCAGCAGGCAGGCTGGATGAGTGGGGTAAAGCCAGATCGTGGGCTGAATCTGATGCACTGGACCAGGTACACAGGTCAAATCCAGCCCTATCTGGTATGCAGAGCTATGTCATTTGGCCCACAGGGCTCTCCACAGACAAAGAACTAAGGGCAGGGGAGTGGTGGCAACATTAATTGCCTTGGGATTCATAGATTTCATACATTAGGGTTGGATGGGACCTCATAAGATCATTTGGTCCAGCCCCCCGCCCAAGGGGCAGGATGTCTGCTGAGGTCAAATGATCCCAGCAAGATAAGCATCCAAGACAGAGTGTTCCCATACTGGGAGTTAAACCCAGGCCACCTGGGTGAAAACCAGGAATCCTCACTACTAATTCCCAGAGTTGTGACACTTCAACACTACCCCTGCTCTCCAACCACCAAAACTCCAGACCCCTCAGTGGGCTGGAACTGGCCTACGGGCCATACTTTGAGCACCACTGAGCTAACCTATGCAAGTGGACAGTGAAATATGCAGATGACAGCTCCCCTTCCCCACAGATTGTACATGGAGAATGAAAAGGGAGGAAGGCAGAAAGAAGGAAGTATCAGTGTGAAACAGAAGCCAGCCTTGGTCTAATTCAGCATTTCTCAACCCACGGGTTGCAAGAATATATATATGAAAGGGTTGTGAACAAACTTTAAAAACGGATCAGACTTAAAAATGGATTCTCCTTTAAAAGAGAAAGATGTGGGAAACCATGGGTTTCCTCTTCCATGCTGGCAGAGTTCCAGCCTTCAAGCACATGGCAGCACAGTAGTGGAATACAACTGTGGCAAGCGTGTAAGTGGCTGGTGGTGGGAGGAGGTGAGGGCAGCATGGATCCCCAGTTCACTGCTCCTCATGAAGCTGGTGGCATGGCTGGTGCTGGGGTCCTGGTGGTGGCAGCAATGAGTCTCACCACCCCATTCCACCCTCCCACACTGGGTCTGGCCTACTGGGCTGTGGAGGTGGCTCTTGCCCATGCTAGTCCAGCCAGGCTGCAGCCTCATGTCCACTGTGGGCGCATAGATGTGGGGGGCATGTGCCCCACTCTGTCCCATACCCTACCCACCCCACACCCCAAACACTGAGGAGCAGGGGCCTGGGGGAGCAGGTCAGGACTGAGGGGTGCCAGCAGGGCTGGAAGGGTAGCAACCTGTTAGGAGTGAGGGATAGTGGCAGGGCCAGGTGGCTGTTTTCTACTTAAAATGTTTACTGGGTTGGGATTGGCCATCAATGTTTACAAATGGGTCCTGGGACAAAAAAAGTTGAGAACCACTGGTCTAATCCACTTAAGTTAATCTAGATTGTTTTCAAATCAGAAACCCATCTACCAAAAGGGAACATAAACAATGCCCTGTGTATTGTCACAGTAAAAATTTTAGTGAGGCATGAACCAAAGAACAACAACAACGTAACATTTTCGATCAGAGGGTGTATTTACATGAGACATTTAGCCACGCAGTAACATAGTTTACTGTGCAGTAAGCATGCAACTGTCCAGGCCCAGCACCACAGGGACAGCTGCATGGGGGCCCAGACAGCTGGCACAGGACGCACAATGGCGTCCTCTTTGTGGCCATGTCCACACCCATGCCTGCCACCCAGGACCGCAACTGGTCCATGGAGGAGACTGGTGACCTCATGGCAGAGGTTCAGTGCCAGTTTGAGTGGAGTGGGCGCTCCAAACACCCATGTCTATGAGGGGCCGTCAGCCCAGATGTGGGAATGTGGGCACAGCCAGTCATTACAGCAGCACCACATACAGGTCAAGGCTTTGCGGGCACAATGGGCTGTCATCACCAACCACAATCGTTGGCTGGGGAGTGCCTGCAAATCCATGTCTTTTATGTGGCAACTAGCAGACACCCTCATGCCCTGGGACCCAGGCCACAGCCATGCTGCCTATAGCAGCACGGGCAGCTTGTCTAAGCCTCCACCTCATCTGGGACCCCAGTGACACATCACCAGAGGGCCCCCAGGTATCTGGCAGTCCATCTCACTAAGCTCCCCGGCTGCAGTCTCCACCAGCAGCTCAGGGAGCCCAGACCAGCACCTGCCACACTGGCTCCACAATCCCAGCCCCCACCACGAAGCATGGCAAACCATGAACTCACCAGTCACCAGCAGCGCCAGCTCCTCCCCAGGGTGGCCCCTGGCCAGGTGCCCACCTGCCGTGCCCCGCTGTCCAAGAACACAACCTAGAGTCACATGCGGTCTCCAACAGCCATGACCATGCAGAGCTGCCAGCCATGCTATCCCCAGGAGGAGTGTGGCAGGGGTTCCTGAAGTGGCATCCTGGAGCCTGTCCGTGGTGTCCCTGCCGGGGTCCAACCAGGCAGACAGGGTCGAGGCAACAGGTGAATAATGGTGGTCTGGCAAGCAGTTTCTGCATGTGGGGGAGCCAGGAGGGCCCAGATGGCTATGGGCCAGGCAGCAGTCAGTGTGGTAGGCCAGCAGGGCTAGCATGGCAGCCAGCAGGAGTGCAAGGCACTGGTCATAACTGCCAGGGGCAGGGGCTGGAGCAGTCATAGCATGGGGAGGCATAGGTGGGGAAGAGAACACTGCCACATGCTGTCCCTGCACTGGGGAAGCTTCTCCTGGCCAGAGAACAGTGAGTGGAGTGGGCTTTTGAAGAGGGCTGTAGCCAGAGCCTAGAGCTCCACATGGTGGCAGCAGGGGCCCATTGCAGGGGCCTGGGAAGCAAGAGCTGATTGGCAGCAAATCTGCTCCCACTTCCATGCACATGTAGATGTCTTCCCAGCACCATTTACTTGCGAGTAATTTACTCATGGGTAAACTGGTGCCAGAGCAAATGCACATGTAGACATGCCCAGAGGGCTCCTAAAGTGATCTACAAGTAAATGCAAATACTGCTACCAAAATGCAGCTCCCATGGACAAAGATCAACCAGGCAAATAAATAGCAAATGCTTCAGAACCTGGGAAGGGAAGATGATTTCATGTCAAAAGTGCTAGAAAGGGAAAAAAGTGTCAGAGTTTCACACAAGTACCAAAAGACATGCAATTAAATGTATCCATCTTCTAAGGATGAAAGACCAAGTAAATCCTGCCCATATTCACTTATGGCTCCAAGGCTTTAGGCATTACAAGTATGTGTAAAAACTACTGCAACTGGCATTTTTACAGCACAATGTCCTTCTCCAATCGGTGTGCATTTTCACTAGGCACTCCCATCTAATTCCCTTTGGCCATTTTTAACACTGTAACACAAAACAGTATCTTCCCACTACTGCCAATTCAGTAGGAAAAAAATCCAAATGAAAAGGGTAATATTTCTACATTTGAAAGGAAAATGGCTTTGTGTTACATCCTACCATGAACTTTTCCTGTTTGGGGTAGTCTTTTACAAAAGTTGCATGAAAAGCTGATGTGTAACAGAATACAGCTTTTTGTTTGTGATGATATCTGGGCTGCCTCCTCTCTTCCTGGCAATCCTATATGCAAGCCAGTAGTCTGCAGACAAAAGGATACACCAAACTTATAAATGGGCTATACCAACACCAAGTAGTAAAAGGCCTAAATATACAAATTAGAGTAGATGTACTTAAGGAAGGATGGTAAGAGTGGCAAGATGGCAAGCAGTGCCTTGGTGAGAAGGCTGAACTGTTACCTTCTTCTGAAATCTGCTAGTAAATCTATGTGATAATCTAGATATTTGTTTTGGCAAACTTAACCACTCCTGTTTGATTTTATGAATGTTGTATGTTTATACCCTTATTGATCCCATTCATTATATCCCTGCATAAGCTCTAAAGTACGGAGGATCTGGCACTCAGGTTATCTGTCTTTGTCTTGCGCACACATTAAGGACCATCAACAACAGAATAACCTGTCCCTGTAAGCACAATGGAAAGTACAGGTCAAACTACTAGGTTACAAATAAGGCTGATCTATCGTAAGGAACATGGAAGGTTGGAGTTACAGCTCACAGAGGATCACAGAATGGAAAAACTCCAGGGGAAGACAAACTGGCAGTGCTAAAACATGCTTAAAAAAACCTGTGTGTTCTCCTCATAGCAAAGGAAGTTCAGAATCACAAGACAAGCCTGAGCAGGAGAAGAAGAAAATAATTAGGTCCTCGACTCCCTCATAACCATGAGGAAACCAAGCAAAGTCTCGTGCTCTTTATATACCTACACCTCTTCATCAAGTATGAGAGTTTTCAGGGTACCTTTGCAGGGTCTCAGTGTTATTTGTTCTAGCTGTTGCAGCCTGTGTGTTAATTAGTTTTACTATCAAAAAGTCCCCAACAACAAGCAGTAATCTAGAATAGATACAAGTTTGAAGCTCTGAAGAGGGCATGCCAAGGCTGTGGGGAAGACGTTGGAATG
This sequence comes from Gavialis gangeticus, assembly GCF_001723915.1. Classification (NCBI taxonomy): domain Eukaryota; kingdom Metazoa; phylum Chordata; order Crocodylia; family Gavialidae; genus Gavialis; species Gavialis gangeticus. The sequence continues at coordinate 7,053,906 of NW_017729026.1, read as the reverse complement.
GGGACTAGCCCTGGTCTCGAAGCTGGAATACAGGGCCTCACTTCCTAAGAAAAAACATTATGGTAGCAATTAAATTGAAATCTATACCTTAGCAGGAGCGCCACAAAGACCAAACGTCATAAAACCTATTAGGTGTCTAAGTAGATTTAAGTAATTCTATTCCACCCTGAGTTGTGGAAAACCCATGAATGAATGCATCATTTTTTTTATAAGTCATAAGGTTAAGATGCCAGCACAAATCACAAAAAAGAAGTAGTGAAATGGATAGGGACCCACCTATAGTATTAACATTTTTCAGGAACTCAGAAAGGATGAACAGGATTGCACTTAGGTGCCTAATGAATAAAGCAGCATCTGCAATTTAGTGGCTATTTGAAATCATGAAGAGTATGGACAAACATATATTTCAGCTACTTAAAAGAGCCACAGAAAGCTACTGCTCAAAAACACACGTGCTGTTATGCTGTTACTATTAGGCTTATATTACAGCTATCCAAATGGTGGCCCAGGGGCAACATCCAGCCCACAAGGGGTTAACAGGCAGCCTGAACACTCCCACCCAGCTATCACTCCCTCCAATTGCATCTGCCAATTTAGCTGCTGAGGTTTCCAGGCTCCCCGCCTCACTCCTCTAGCTTCTACTTTATGTCCCGGAGAGCGGAGCAGCATGTCAGGAGGGGACCTGATGACCACCAGGCATTTGTGTGAGTGTGCATGGAGGGGAAGGGAGGGAGTGGGAAGCCACCTCCCCCACCTGGCTACTCAGAACTTCGACAGCCCTGGTCTACATAAATCCACAGCAATACAAAGCTACAGACCACTGATTCTCAACCAGGATGTGGTGACACCCTAGGGTGTTATGAGAACCTTAAAGGTGCTGAGCAGTGTTAGCACTGTTAGGTGTACAAATACCTACCTATGATTCATAAAATGAACCCAGAGATTTCAAATAAAAATCCATAACACTTAAAAGATTTTGACCTGTTAGGATGTTTCTGAGTTATTTCCCAGAGGGCAGCAGTAATGACAGGATTGGGTAGCAATGGTGACATGGTTGCAGACCTGGAATGGGCTGATCAGCTGCCACCTGATTACCCCTTGCCAACAAGTGGCTTGCATGCAGCCCTTTCAGTGGAAGCTACACCCTTGCTCCTGCCACCACAACAAAGGACTTGTGGGCAACAACAGCTCACCAAGGAAGCAACAGCTGACAGGTCAAGCCTGTCAGTGAGCCTGTCCTGCTCATTGCCAGGAATCCCTGAATACATGGGAAGTTAAGGAGCAGCCCTTTACCACTCCCCGGGTAGACAGCATGATTGGAGAAAAGCTAAGGGACATCACCCTGACAGAAACATGCCCTCGCTGAGGCATTAGGCAGTTGGCAGCAGTTCTTATCTGTTGCTCTCTGGCAGAAGCTACAACTATCAAGGCACTGAACAACTGGACTCAGTCTTGCCTTTGAATTTTGTCTCAGAGGTCTAAAGAGGGAATGGCAGGTGTTGGACAGCCTCTACTCCTCCATACTCTTGCCCAGGCATACGCGTCAAAGGTCTTGGTGTGATGGTTCCGCGACCCGCACATATCCATCTGACACCTAACTAGACCTCATGATCCAGAGGATCAATGGCTGCCTACTGCCTACAAAAAGTGCATCCAGGCCCCAGATGAGTTAAATCACCTGACTAAAGCAAGCATAACATTGGAATGGTTTTACTCATCATCAGTCCCTCAATTTGAGGATGATCTCTGCCATGGCTCATTAATTGGTCTTGAGGTGACATAAGAGTCTTATCCTTGAGCCACAAACCGGTCCACAGAAATTGGTCATTTTTCCACAGGACAGAATTTCTCTCCTTTTCTTTGCTCCACTCTCTCTTCTCTGCTTGGAGGATAAGACACTTTACCTTAAGATGGGCTCCTGCTTGGTTGAGGTTGTGGCACCTCTGGAGTCAGTCAGCAGCCAGCTTCTCCCAGCTCTTGAGGTCAGCATCCATTTTCTTAAGGTATGGCTTCAATGTGTCTTCGTATCATTTCCTCCGGCCAGCCCAAGATCTTAGACCATTCCTAAGATAGGAATAGAGTAATTTTGGGGGGCATTCAAAGTTGAGCATCCAAATAGGACATCTGATCCTGCAAAATTGGAGCTTGAGGCTCTTTGACCCAATGCTGGTAGCACTAACTTCAGCAAAGATGCTGGCATTTGTGTGGTGACCTTTTCATTTGAAGTAGAGGATTTTTCAAAGGTATTGTTGGTGATTCCTCTCCAGGCTCTTGAGATGACACATACACAGAGAAGAGCAGGGATGATGAGTAGATTGTTTACCTGGATCTTGGCATCTTTCCAGAGATCACAATGAATAAAGACATGTTGAAGCAATTTCCTAAATGAGGCACTTGAGCACCAGATTCTGTGCTGGATCTCCTCATCAGTTCACCAAGAGAGGTGATTACAGAGGTAGGAGAAGTGCTCAACTATCTCCAGGGTCTTCTCATTGATGGTAATTTGGGGATGCAGACCTGGTAAGGTCAATGAAGGCTGTATACAGATCCTAATGTTGTTCCTGACACTTTTCTTGGGTTTGGCAGGCAACAAAGATCATGTCAATTGCCCCACAGGATGTTTTGAAACCAGAAGTCAGCCGGCCCAGATGATCTTCACCCTAGAGTCCTAAAGGAACTGGCTGGGGTCATTGCAAGTCCCCTGGCACGGCTTTATGAACACTCGTGGTGCTCTGGAGAGGTGCCAGAGGATTGGAAGAGGGCCAACGTGGTTCCCATCTTCAAAAAGGGGAGGAAAGAGGACCCGGGGAACTACAGGCCAGTCAGCCTTACCTCGATCCTGGGCAAGCTGTTCAAGAAAATTATTCTGGCACACATCCAGGAGGGGCCAGCAGGGAGCTGCATGCTCAGGGGCAACCAGCACGGGTTCATCAGCGGCAGGTCCTGTCAGACCAACCTGGTGGCCTTTTACAACCAGGTCACTAAATCATTGGATGCAGGGGTGGCAGTGGATATAGTTTT
>NW_017729026.1:7037804-7050515 GCF_001723915.1 Gavialis gangeticus | reverse complement strand
AGGGCGGCTAGGGTCTGGAACCAGCTTCCAAGTGAGGTGGTGCAGGCTCCCACCCTGGGGGTTTTTAAGAGGAGGTTGGATGACCACCTTACTGGGGTCATTTGACCCCAGTGCTCTTCCTGCCATGGCAGGGGGTCAGACTAGATGATCTGCTCAGGTCCCTTCCGACCTAGAAACTATGAAACTAAGAATGAGGTTCTGGCAGGACTTCCTCAGGAACAAGTAGAAGATGGTTCAGGATGATGCAGGACACTATTTTCCCTGCTGTGGAAAGGAGGGCAATACCTCAATAGTTCCCACACACACATTCATCTCCCTTTTTGAAGATGGTCACAGTGTTGTAATTTCTCAGGTCCCAAGAAATCTCTTTATTGTTCCAAATGCATAGAATAAAGTCATGGAGTCTCAGTACCAGTTCCTCACTACCAGCCTTGTAGATTTCAGTAGTTATGCCATTCAGTCCAGTAGCCTTGTTCTTCTTGGTTTCCTTGATAGCACACCGGACTTCTTCTAGAATAGGAGGGGTGGCAAAGGATCCTTTTTAGGGTGTTGGAGGATGGATTCAGTGATGGTATCCAACATAGTTGACTCACAATTCAGAAATGCTGTAAAGTGCTCTTTCCATCTAGCTTGGATAGATTCATTGTCTTTGAGGAATGCCGAACCATAGTACAATCCCTGGAAATTAGGACCATGAGAAGCTGGGCCGTAAGTGGTCTTCACTGCCTGAAAACCTATGTATGCCATATTTGTCAACATAGACCCGGATCTCTTTGGCTTTATCCTGTCACTACTTAATTTTGATTTCCCAGATCCCCCTTTCAGCTTCAGCTTTGAAAAGCTGACGTATCTTCTTGTGCTGAGGTAAGGTGTCATGCTGCCAAGCAGAATGAGCCCTTCTCTTTTGGTTGAGGGGGGCTTGGATCTTGACATCACTCTTATAAAGTCAGTTTTGGTGTCAACAAATGGTATAGCTAATGAATTCAGCACAGGCCATAAGGACAGTAGTTTTAAATGCCTTCCAGAAGGGAAATGCCTTCCCCTATGTTCCCTTCACTTGTCAACAGGGCAGAGAGCTTTCCATGGAGATGCTGTTGGAGATCCTTAGAGGCCTCAAGGTCTTCAAGAGTTCTGGTGTTGAGAGTCCTTCAAATTGCTTTTGGCTGTTTTTTGTGTTTCAGAGCAAGCCATATGTTCATAATGGATCTGAGAAAAAGGTGAACTGTACAGCAGTCATCAGCTCCTCACACAGGTGATGTGAAACAGACATACATTTGATCACAGGCTCTAATAATACCATAGTCAATGAGATGCCAGTGTTTAAAGCAAGGGTGTCCCCTGGTATCTTGTATTTGTCACTCTGTCTGAAGATGGTATTCATGATGGCAAGACCATGCTCTGTGCATTTGCTCAAGACAAGGATGCAATTAGAGCTGGCTTTCCCTACACCTCCCTTCCCAATGGTTCCCACACTCCAAAGTCCCAGGTTATGTCCAACTCTGGCACTGAAGTCACCGAAGAGAATGATTTTGTCCTCCTTATGAGTATTTACTTAGTACATAGTCAAGGTTGGAGTAGGACTGTTCTTTGACATCATTGTCAGCATCAAGCACTGAGCTGTATACACTGATGACAGTCATGTATTGGTTGTTGCTGAGCTTAACACAGAGTGTCCTAAAACATTTGTTAATGCCCACAGGGAGCTCTGTAAATTGACTGGCAAACTGATTCTTGATGGTCAAGCTGACGTCATGAACACATCTGTCCTGGGCTGGTTGCCCCTTCCAGAGAAAGGTATAACCTTCACCCTCTTCCTCAGCTGACCCTCATGGAGGTTTTACCACACCTGTATCACTAAGCAATCGTGCAAATGTAACACTTCCAATGGAACAATTTCTATCAGTATCCTTTGACATTGATATAATTGTTAAATCTGTCTGTACCCTAAGGTAAAAGCAAGTGGTTTTAATACAGCTGCCTGATAATTGTCCAGGAAGCAGACTCAGCCAGGCTTGTAACAATGTGTAGCCTGCTCATGCTGCTTAAAAAGTGTTTCTTTTCTCCTACTCCCAAAATCCAATCCCTTCCATGGGATACTGAGAAAAAAAAAGTTTGTAACCTTTTAAAACAAAAGCAACGTGAACCTGCCATAGCTCATAAGAGCTTCACTGTTGCTTACCTTTACCTGGAACTGAAAAGCAGTTGTATAACCACAGAATTCTTGTCAATGCCACTTTGCTGCTACTTAGGAGGGAACTATGAGTGGCAGAAAATGTACTCAAGATGTTTGCTCACAACCTGAAACAGCACTGCACTGATTTGCATTTACAAAGTGCTTTGCTATCACAATACCTAGTAAGTTCTTTCCTCTAAAATTAAGCAACTGTAAATTCTACGTAAGTTTAACTAATGGTTTAGCTGCCACTCAACAAGGATTCTTTTTGCTATTATAATATAATTTCTTTTCTATCTGTATCATTGCAGGACCTAGAAAAAAGACCCACTGTACTAGAAAAATAAGATGCAAACTATGTTACAAATATCTTACAAACCAACTAACTAGATACAAGATACAGAATTGAAAGGGACAGCACAAGGACAATGAATGAGATTTGCTAAAAATCATACAGTAGTACCATCACTGAGTACCTCGTGTCAGCCCCAATCCAATAGTATGGTCAAGGGGAATAGGGTACCTCAGATGGCAAGTTATACCTCATACTTTTCATGTAGTCAGACTTACATATTTTGAAACCTACCACTATGCTGAACAAACAGACCATGGGATAAGAATTTGGACATGCAGGAGCTGCCTAAAGATTTCATTAATTCTCCAAATGAACAGGCTGGGCACTAGCTGACTTTGCAATGTGACTCTCACTCCAACACAGTCCTCTCAAATATAAAGTACTTACAAATTCCTGCTGAGAAAAGAAAAAAAACATTCCCCAGAGAAGAATTCATCAGTGCCAACCCCATCATCATGCCATACTAGCACCACCAGAGGGATCATTCTAACTGTTGGTTTCCTGCATAAAAGTCCTAAAGGGATGTTCAGGTAAGAAAAGCAAGAATATTGTACTGCTGGATTCTCACTTTCACCAATAACAAGAATTAGTGCAGTTTCTGCGATTTAGGCAAACCCAAAGGAGGGAACTTATAATATATGAAGTGTTTTCAACACCACTAAAGTGTTTTACAGAATCCTATTTGAAATATGCGGCCTTTAGAAACTAAAATCCAATAAAATATGCAATCCCAGCAAAAGTATGTAGAGTATTCTTATATGATTTGGACAACAAAAATGTAATGCCTGCATAGCCAAGGTCTCAAAACACTGCAAGGCAAGCCCTGGTTTCATGCCCTTAGGACTTGGGCATCATCTATTTCTATTCAGAAGTTTGATCAGTTTTAAAATCTGTTATAGCAAAAATGTAATTTCTCCATACTTTTACAGCAACATATAAACTGGAATTCCCACAAATGTGGATATTTCTAGCAAGTAACCTTTGGGAAAAAGGTATTCAAAACATAACAGGGTTTATCCTGTTAACATCCTGTATGCAAAATGTAGTTGTACATTACCACCCCAACCCCCTCAAAAAAAGAAAGAAAGAAAAACTAGTTATAGTTAAAGACTAAAAACTGGTCAAAAAGCAAATCATCCCATGGTACCAGTGGGATTAGGACAGGCCAGTTTCTATAGTCAGTGGAACAGGAGTGATGAGGTTAGCATTCATAATTGGCCTTTGATACCCAGACCAGAATGACCAAGCACCCGTTTACAGCTGTGTCAACTATACCTTCAGCATAAGTCCAGGGCAAGCATTTAAATTCTAGCCTCCTAGGACCACAGCAGGACACCTTAATATCTTTACCAGAAAGATGCTGCTCCAAGCCATGGCTGACCTCACAAACCTGGGCTCAACACTGAAAGTGCACATGTTCCCATTGCATCAAACACCTATCACAGCTGGAACCCTCTTGTGTGGGAGCTAATTACTACACAGGCATATTTCAGAGAATTTAAGCATCGCAAGATAATGATTAAGATCGTGTCTGAAGGATGAATCTGCTGGACAGAGGGTAGTGGATAGGTAGGTCTAGAGAGAGAATATACCATGAACGCTAGATTCCCTTGAGCTGAGAAGCGAGATGAAATTCTGCAATGAAAGTGACTCGCCACCTATTAGGTCAAGCTAATTTGCAAGAAAATCACTCCTCCAGTAAGCAGAAGAGAACTTTGTCAGCTTCTCTTTAGTATATAGTGGAGAAAGGGGGGCTACCTGGAGACCCATAGTAAGATCTGGAGCTCAAACATCCCAGAACCAGAGCAGAACATGTTAAGAAAACTCATATTAGAAAAATCTGAAAAAAAATCTATCAACACAAAGAAAAATCCCATAGAACAGACTTTCATTTTGTTCTCGCATCTAAAAGAGTGGTTTAGAGACAACAAGGAAAAAATTAACATTGTGAGGAAAGTGCTATCTAATTAGCATGCATCAGGGAGGGTTATGACAAAGTAGTAAACCTTTTTTACTTCAACTTTCTAAAGCAGATCTCAATTTATGTTGAAAGAAGAGTAAACAAAGAGGGTGCCGGATGGGGAAGGGAGAAATCACTGCTTTCTTTCTGCTGAAAACATCAATAATTGCAGTGATAATGTGACTTTAAAACTATCTGAATAACATCATCAGATCACATTCAGATATATGCTAGAACAATTTACAGATCATTTACAAATATTTCAATTGGATATACATATGCTCTTAAAATGGAATTTTTCCCCATGACTTTAGCAGGTTTATACTAATGTTCTTTAAAAACACAAAAGTGCAAGAGCACATAATCTTTGCAAGCACCATTTTGTGTGAAAGAAGGTGCTGCTCATCCTGCAGATTTTGTCACATCTAATAATTCACAAGACATTTTGCAGTCAATCCAGATAATTACAAATAGCTACTTTAAAAGAAAGCAAGCTCTGACATACCTTGCCAAAAACTCTAGAAAAAAATCTGCAGTTCAAAAAGCGCATTATTTCAGGGTGCCTTGTGATAAATCATATCAACTCAAGCCTACTGCTTCAGCCACACAGTACCATAAATTTCTAAGTGTCAGCCTCCTATTTGCTAGCATTTCACATTGCAGAGCTTTCTTCCCGTATTCTGTATTGCACCCAAAACCCCAGAAGTCTCACTCCATAAGACTACACTGTCTTCAAGAAATTTTTAGTGTTACCACCACCAAATAAACATGTAAGTGAAAGAACAGGCCGGGAGGCATTTCCTGCCTAAAACAGTACACAGACTCCAATAAAAAAAATCAGGGGAAAAGGAGCAGGGAGAAGGAGCAGGAAGGAATCTCCTTATACAACTACACAGGACTGACAGTTGTGCCATGGAAACCAATTAAAAATCAATACAACGTAGCTACTGAGCTGAAAGCTTACACTTAACTCAAAGTAAAGGTTTCAACATTAAAATTATTGACTGGAAATACCTTTGGTGAAATGTTGTAATTGAATTGCAAATGCTATACTGGTCTTACTTGTGAAACAAAACTTAATGAAAGGGAAATGAGAAAGCCCAGCAATTTCTTACATGAGCTTTGAAAGTTGTCTGTCCGCCCCTTCCCTCCTCCCACAAAAAACACAAATAAACAAACAAAAACTATAATAAAGACATGAGGTCAACTAAAAAAAATTAATACCTTTGTAGAAAAAAAATTGCTAATTGTTATAGTATAATTCAAATTATAAAATTGGAATTTTTATCTTCCAGCAATAAAAATCTTTTTCTGAATAGCAAACTGCAACTTATCTTTCTATATCTATATTGCAGTACCCGCACACATATGTTGTATATATTCGCACCAAAAATTTGATGCACTGAGCAACAGCTGCTGTTCTTCATTTCTTGTTCTCTAATAACCAGTGTTGTCAATAAAGTTTGGCTTCTACAAGCTGAAGACATTATCATTACTCAAAATGATCTGGAAGCAATACTAAAGTCATGACAAAGTAAATTGTGTTTCATCGGGATTTTTTTCTTCTTCCTCTGGCTGTGAGAACACGTAGATCAATACTCCTCAGCATGAGAATTCTGCAGTGAAATTTTCATTTGTTACAAACAGCAACAAAAAGGCCCTAAGCGTGCCCTGTCACTTCCAGTTTAGGAGGAAATGCACTAATAAACTCTTACCCCTGGGTCATCTTTGACAATGGGCAATACTATGCCAACTCTTATTAAAGGCAATTCATATCAGTGGCCCAAAAATTTCCTTTAAAATTACCATCTTTTGTATCTATGTAGCACGATGTCAGCTTTAAAGTGCCACTGAGATATAGGACCTGTCATTATGGTTAATTTTCAGTACAGTTTTAACACCAGGGTAGCTAATCCCCAAGGGTATATTTTTGGCTAACAAGATTTATTTAGTGGTTATCCAGACAAACAAGAAAATATATTACTGTATATTGCTTTTCAATATAACAGCAAGCAACAAAACCTATACACTTCTTTATTCTGTTGATAAACAGACCAAAGCATTGACAGAAAAACTGTTATAACAATTAAAACATACAACTGAAAACAAGAGTAGCTAAAATTATTTTAAGGCCAAAGAGGGCAATAACTAATTTTAAAAATAAAAATATTTAATGAAAAAGTAATACAATCTACAAAGTGACACTGCATGTGTGTTAATTGGAACAATGTGTATCAAGTTGTGATTAAGTCATAAAGATGAGTTTCTCTATCAGTGATCCAAGGTTTTCAATCTGTCAGCATTTTTCATTAGAAAAACTAGAGCAGTTCCTTGTTCCAGACTTCAATATTTTTTATGTTATTTTTTCCAAAATGTTTCTTCAGCTATTTCATATTCTTGTACTTGGTGGGAAGGGCAGGGTCCAGAAACAATTCGCACAATTATCAGTCTTTTCACAGCAAAATATACTCTGCATTTCTTGGTCATTAGTCAAATCAGAACTTAATACATTTGCAACACAAAAGCTAAAAAAAATACAACATGGGAAAACAAGATATATAGTAGAATCAATAGAGAAAATAAGAGGGTCTAGCTAATGTATGCAACAGCAGGTAATATTGTCTAAGGTTAGCCCATAGGGCTAAGTACAGGCAGTTACAAAGCCTGAGGCTGAATCGATTCAATCTTTGCAGGTTAGTCTAAACTGCATAGATTCAACCAATAAGCAAGTGAACAGATATTCACTTTTGAATCTGGAAATGAAGCCACATGCCTGCAGTGGCCCAGGCCAGAAGCCAGAGGACACTAGAGCACATATCCCTAGTCAGCTGAAGCAGACAGGTTGGGCCACGGCTAGCCCACCCACCATGCAAGGGGAGGTTTGTGGGGGACATGCAAAGCATTCTAGGATGCTAGGGGACTGAGTTAACGTGAATCTGGAGGGGATCTGGGACAGGAGTTCAATAAACCTATTTAACCTAAACCAGTTATGTCTGATACTACCTCCATCCAAGTTTATCTTAAGTTGGTTTCAGCCATTTTGAAAAAGATTTATGTGCACTGAACTTCTGTCATGTTACAGATTTGAATTAGTTTCCAATCACTTATATCAGTTTATGTGTAATTTCTGTTTCAGCCTAATGTTCAGGCCACATTCTGATGTTTCCTGTCACATTTCACTTAAAGGACCTTATAAGCATCTGATAACTATTGTGCCTACTAGTATGCAAGTAGGTAGTTTAACAGGTCACTAGCATTAACCAAAGAGCATTCCAGGTCACACAGCAAATAAACTGCAGAATGAACTCAACAGACATTAATATTTTAGGCCTCTGCTCTCACAACCAGACCAGGTGCATCCCTTCCTTAATACCTTGAGCTACTTTCACACCTGAAAACTACAAGGAGGCCAACAAGCATAAAGTCTACCTCAAGATAAAAGACAGAATCAGTCACCACAATCTGGCATAATTTCAGCTAAACCAGGATGTTTTACTTCCTCGCTTTCTAGATACCAGTTCTCTCACCAGCCCACTCATAACTACAAACATAAACCATGCTTTTATTTAAATTCATCTAACATATCTGAGGGATGGAGGGAAGAGCAAGCAAACTTCTCCATTATGTACAGATATGCCAAGAGCAAAATTTCCATGGCATTCCTAGTCCTTGGTCAGGTGAAGGTTTAAAGAATTTTTTAGATCCTGAGTCTCCCAGGTAAAAGTGCAATTAATTCTAGAATACCACTAGGCTGCCTAAGAAAACAGCTTTTAAAAGCAAAAATTACCAGTTGCAGTGAGTAAGCAGGCACTTTTGTATCTGTAAAAACATTTAGTAAATCTTAATCAGTATTTTCCTTAAGTGCAATCATGACTATTTGTAGGATGGCAGAACAGTGCATGGTATACTACATGCGCTGTGAGATTAGGACTTTTCATAGAGCTTGGTTCTAAGGAAAGCACTTGTTACATACTAGGCTGCTGAAACTTTACAACCACCCTTTTCAATTTTATTTTATGAGGATTTTAGTACTTTCATAGTGCAATGTTTTTATAATGATTTGAGATCAAGGTTTCTGTAGGCTAAGCAAATGGTGCAAGCAGAATGCATTGATTTAGGAGCATTTGATTTAATAAAAATTAAAGCATTTGTGACATTACCTCGAACAATAAGTTGAGCAAAATTGGATACTCCAGAGCCTCTCTCTGACTGAGTTACACAGCGGTATAAATCCTGATCAGTTTTCGTCACTTCTTGCAACTTAAAAGTAGCAGCAAATCTTCTGTGATTGATATTTTTAGTTTGGGCAACAGGGATATCTTCTCCATTTCTCCTCTGTAAAAAAGAGAAACCAATGCACAAATATCTTACTAGGACATATTTCCTCTTGACAAGACAGAAAATAATTGTGCATTTTAAAACACCCACACACATTTTCTCCAATCTGGATTTCCATGGTAGAAAGGCAGAGGAAACAGTTCACCTATTAGAACTGGACAGCATTTTACTCTGGAGACAGGTTTGGTATAAATAGTACTACCAGAGCCCTTCACCTGCTCAAAAGCACTAAGCCCATCACACCCATCTAGCAGATCTTAATAGCAGGAATTATTCACAGGACAGAATAGTATTCAAGGGAGAAACACCACACAACACTATCTGCATCACAGGCTAAATGCTCTAGAGTGAAAACTAATTTACCATTGGAAGAGGAAAGGAGGCATTGTAAAAATATTTTAAAAACAAGATTTTAAAAAGTTTACTAGTTTTAAATTTTTTGAAAGTTATTAAAATTTCAACATATTTTTGAGAAAATTTAAGCAGCTCTAACTGATAGGAAAGCCAACAAATGATCTTCCCCTTGTCACAAAAGCATAAAAACTCAAAAACCATGAAAAACATTGACTAGCTTGAGTACCAGCAGCATCATTACCACGCCAGCAGCTGCATCCCTGTAACTCCATTGCCCACTCCTTCCTAACCCTCTCCTTAGGTGGAAATGTGCAACTTCCATGACATTTTTAGTCCTAACTACCCCCCGAAGTGAGTTGAGATCAAATTTTCAGTATACAACATAAAGCAATACTGCTAGGCTACTGAGGGAGGAGTTGAAATTTAAACTAAAGAAAGTTGGTGACAAAAAAAAAATACAAGGAAAGGAGATGACTCAAAGCTGCACAGGTGTGTTTGCTGGGCATCTGGTATGTACAAGAACATTGATGTTATATCCATCATTTATGATCAGAATGCAGAAGTATGAAGATCTAGCATCTCCTAACGAAAAAGTATGGCTGTAAAATAATCAGTTTGTGCCAGTGTCAGAGCACTGTTAAAATGAACATTTTAACAACAGTGAATATACATCTTGGTATTCTTACAGTTTCAGTATTACAGCAGTGAAAAAGCACTGTTCCCACACCCACAACTTCTGTGAAAGCTACCACTTATATGCTCCTGACAGATTTCAGATTCCTTCAAACCAAGAAAATGGTATGAAGACCATTCCATCATCTTTATCAACAGCAGCTTTATTGGCCTGACTCTCATTTATTTCATGATAAAAGTTTATATAGTGTAGACCAATTTAATTTCCCTTTTTTTGCTGTTATGCCAGAGATGGCACTGTGTCAACTGTTGAATCTCAAAACACTATCCCCACAGGCATAGCTTAGACTGAAAGAGAAAACTGGAAAATATACTTGAATACAAACAGAAAAAAATATACCTCCAACAGAAGAGACAGACTCTGGTCTGAAATGCTACAAAATGGACTCAAATAGCTTTGCCCCCTTTAAAACCATCACCTCTTCTTTATATCAGTGACCTGGAAGACAGGATGGAGTGCACCCTCAGCAAGTGTGAAGCTGACGTCAAGCTGGGTAGAGTAGTAGATACACTGGAAGCTAGGGCTAGGTTTGAGAGGGACCTCAACAAATTGGAGGACTGGACCAAAAGAAATCTCATGACATTTAATAAGGACAAGTGCACAAAGTCCTGCATTTAAAACAGAATAATCCCATGCATCATGCTAGGGACTGACTGGCTAAGCAGCAGCTCTGCAGAAAAGGACCTGGGGGTTACAGTGGACAATAAACTGAACATGAGCCAACAGTGTGTCCTTGTTGCCAAGAAGGCTGCATTAGTAGGAGTGTTGCCAGCAGATGGAGGGAAGTGATTCTCTCCCTCTATTTAGCACTGGTGAGGCCACATCTGGAGTACTATGTCCAGTTTTGGGACCCCCACTACAGACAGGATGTGGACAAATTGGAGAGAGTCCAGTGGAGGACAACAAAAATGGTTAGGGGGCCGGGGCACATGACTTCTGAGGACAGGCTGAGGGAACTGGGATTATTTGGTCTGGAGAAGAGAAACTTGAGAGGTAATTTAAAAGCAGCCTTCAACTACCTCAAGGGTAGTTCTTGGTGGTGGGAGATGACAGGAGCAATGGTCTCAAGTTGTAACACAGAGAAAACCATGGATTTCCTGTTTTTATCAGAGAACACACAAATTTTCCTTTTTAGCAGAGAAACCCACAGATTTCCCCACTTTTGCAAAGAGCTCTGCAGGCAGACAGAGTTCCAGCCTTCAAGAGCTGATTGCAGAAACGGTGGGAAACCCTGCCTGGAGGGGGAAGGAGGGAAGGGTGGGGCCTGAGGCTCACACTCACCAACTTTGGATCAGGCTTGGATCAGGCTCGCTTTCCTTCTAGAAGCCTGTGAGATAAATGGAGCACTGGTAGGGCTGAGGGGGAAGCTGGCTGGGGGAAACTCCTTTGAGGGGTGCAGCCCCATGCTGCTGCCCTCATTGCAGCCCTGCATGCCGGAGGCATTTCACCAGGGTAGTGCAAGGCAAGTAGCAGTGGGGAGATCCCCATGTGGGTCCTCTCTTGCCTGCTGCACCAGGTCACTCCTGCAAGGCTGGGGAGGCCCCGGTGTAGAGAAGCAGGGCACAGGGAGAAGTGGAGCTGCACAGAGAAGCTGCTAGCCACTGTTTCCAGCAACTGTGCTTCTCTCCCCCAGGGCCTCTTCAGCCCTGCAGTTATGATTGAGTGCAGCAGGCAGCAATGGAGTTGTGTGGGGATCTCACCATTACTCTTCCCCCTCCACTGCCCTGGTGATGTGCTTCCGGTACCTGCCATGGCTTTGAGGGGTGCAGCCCCACACGCAAGGGGTGTGTCACCAGGGCAACAGGGGGGGGAGTAGCAGCGAGGAATCCCTGTGCAACTCCGCTGCTGCCTGCCATGCCGGGTCACACCCACTGAGCTGGGAAGGCCCCGGGGGAAACAAGTAGGGCAGTAGGGAACAAAGGTAAGCAGTTTCTCTGCATGGCTCCGCTGCTCCCTTCTACCCTGCTTCTCTCCCCTGAAGCCTCCCCAGTCTCACAGGCATGACCCAGTCCAGCAGGCAGCAGAGGAGCCGCTGCTCACTCTGCACTGCCCTGGCGACACACCGCCAGCAACTGCCACTGTATTGAGGGGCACAGCCCAATGCCACTTCCCTCACTGCAGCCCCGTATACAGGAGGAGTGTCACCAGGGCAGCTCAGGGTGAACTGCAGTGAGATTGCTGTGAAGCTCCTCTATCCCCAGCCGCACTGGGTCATGGGGGAGGGAAACGGGGCAGCATGGAACACTAGCTAGCAGCTTCTCTGTGTGGCTCCTGCACATGGGGCTGCACCCCTCAAAGCAGCAGCAGGTGCAGGAGGTGCATCGCCAGGCCAGTGGGGTGGGGGGGCAGAGTAGTGGCGAGGAGATCCCCACATGGCTCCTCTGCTCCCTGCCACACCAAGTCAAGACTGCAGGGCTACAGAGTCCCTGGGGGAGCAAAGCAGGGCGGGAGCCCAAGCCCACAGCCTGTGCCTGGGCCCTGGTATAGATCTGAGGGATGAGAGTCCCCCCTGCCCCCTGGGAGTGAATGTAGTGGTGGGGAGCTGCCCTGACCAATCTCACAGCAGGGGGTAAGTCAGGGCAGGCGGCTGCGGGAGCAGGGGCTATGGGCACGGCACCACCATGGCTGGGGGGAGGGGGAACTGTGGGGGCCCTTTATTTTAATAGCCTCTGGCTGATGTGAGCCTGCTAAACTCTGGGAACCAGCTGTTCCTTTTGAAACAAACTGAGCTAAATTTAGTTTTTCCTTTTTATGTGTTAGGCCCCTTGCAGAGGTTAATATAATGGTACAGTTAGGATCAGAAGAATTTTATATCCCATCCCCAAAATTGTATGTCC
>NW_017729026.1:7032421-7032804 GCF_001723915.1 Gavialis gangeticus | reverse complement strand
TTTTTATCATTCTTTTTTTTTTTTTAAGCAGAGAATTTGTGAGTTTTTAATCAAGGAAAACCAGGATCCCTGCTCATGAGGAAGGTAGTAAAGCAGGTTACCCAGAGAGCATGTGAAACTAAAATAAATAAATTGCATTGCAGTTTCTTTCCATTTGTTTCAGCCAATGGTCAGCAATCTTTCTGTGGTGATGAAATGGAATAATTCAGCTTTGGTCCAAGGTGAGCCAGCATTAAGCACTCAATGCTGCTGCCAGCACCACCATTCCACCCAGATATGTCACAAGTCCCCCACCACCCAGTAGCAGCATAGGCAAAGCCTTCCCGCCAAATCCCCCCCCAACACACACACACACACACACACACACACACACACACACACAC
>NW_017729026.1:7027006-7027421 GCF_001723915.1 Gavialis gangeticus | reverse complement strand
CACACACACACACACACACACACACACACACACGCTATGGAAGCCCTCATCTGGTGGAATTCTGCTAAAGTTTCACAGGTCTCAGGGCCAAATCCATTGCCTATGCACATCAGATCTAGCCTGTACCAACCTCTGGTCTAAGGTATTTACAAGTTCTGTTCTGATCATAATCCCAGCAAAATAAGGCAGGTGAAGAGAGAATGACTGTTTTCATTTCCAAAGATGCACAAAACTGTTAAAACAACCTAGAGATAATTAATATGGACTATGCTGACTAAAAGACGAACTGTTAAATATGGTGTTACAGTAGACTGTATCATAACTCAGCTAATTGGCAAGTTTATTCCTATAAAGTGTTAGATATCAGTAGAAAGCAAAAAAAAAAAAAAAAAAAGGGGGGGGGGGATTTTAAGTT
>NW_017729026.1:7018475-7022006 GCF_001723915.1 Gavialis gangeticus | reverse complement strand
AAAAAAAAAAAAAAAAAAAGTGGGGGTGGGATTTTAAGTTTGCTGTTAGAGTGCTTTTAAAACTAGTTCTAAAGCTTTCCATGAATTTTCTTCTTTTCTTCAACAGTGGCATTTTACAACATTTATTAATCTCCTGCAGTATAAAGAACAAAAACATGTTTATTTAAAAAACTATATCAAAGCATCATTTTTTTCTTCATTGAAGAGGTAATATTTCCTTAAATTAAAATATGTCCTTCATTTTGGCCCAAATGTTTTGAAGTCCAAGGCTCCAAACTCTCAAAATGCTCTTTGACAAGATAGCCTACAAAGTAAAATAATTTACTCTGCAAATGTTATGGCTCACTGGCTTAAGCTTGTCTGCATGCTTAATGCTTGAAAAACAAAATTAACTGTGCACCTAATTTTAAATTGAATAATGCAGCACTTCTAAACAGTTAGGAATTACCTCACTACCAACAGAGAAATTTAACTAGCTTTACAAATTTATTTTATTTCCATAAGAAAACCTTGGATTGTCTATTCTGCCTGCATTAATGATTTACTATTCCTTATCTTCCTGGATTTAGACTGTTTGCTCAAATTCATTAAGTAGGATTTGTGTTTCTTTTCTCCAGTGAGTATACAGAATGCAGCTTCTCTACTCAGTTTGCAAAGTTTAGCTCATGTGTATATTTTTTGTATAAAATTATATTTTAATAACCAAGGGAAGGGACTCAACACTCCAACCAGTAAGTCATCTTGAACTTAGAAAATGAATGTGAAAGTCAATGCCCTGGCTTCACCTCAGCATATATTTTACACAGTAAAACCATTAACCAGTCACTGTGTTCAGATGCACTGACATGATCTCTTAATTAAACTGCTCTTTTTAATGTCAGGGCGCTTCTAAAAAAAAGAAAAGAAAAGAATAAAAAGTGGCAGCGCTTGCAGCTCATTAAAAGGTTCACAGTAGCTATATTGTTTCAATTCGTGTCCTTCACTCTGAACAGATCTTGGAAAACTCTGCTCAATTAGGTTTTAAAAACTCAATTTAAAATTAATGTGAATTTATGTTAATAGGTAATGGCTCTACCCTGTGCTCTTCCTGGTTCCTTCATTCTTCTGCTGTTTGAATTGATAACCCTGGAGCACTCATTCTGAAGGGGTCAGAGGAAGTAATGTCAAATGAGTCAGCATTTTTCTTATTTCTTGAAAATAACTGTGAAAAAGACTATGTGGTATAAAGAAATTGATAAAAAACATTTCTTTTGAAGAACTTGAGAAGCATTCCAGAGCTTCAGGCACTCACCCCACAGTACTTCAGAAATTTTGGACACTGTTTCTGATTCTCAAATAATAAGACATTTATTTAAAATCTTTAACATTTTATATGCTACTTGCTTTACTTCTGAAACAAAAGAATGTTTGCCTTGATGTTACTTCCAAGTTTGTCTTTGCTTAGTTTCTTAACATTGCTCGCAGTTGTATCAGCTTGGACCCTATGCAAGTCTACTATTTCCTCAGTGTTTATTTTTATCTCATCCACTGCTAATGAATAAGTCATGAGTCTAGCTCAGGTGTGTAGGAGTCAAACCAATTGCCAAGTTTAGTGTCACGAAGAAATTTTTCCTAAGGTCAGATTGGCAAGAGCTGATAGAGTCTTCTGCCTTTTTTTTCTTAGTCCCCTTCTAAAGTAATTTAAACCAGCATTTCCAATCCTTTGGGGTTTATTTCCCACAGTGGCCACCCACATGCCATACATTCGCTATCACTATGGACTGCTGTTATTTCCTTTGCTGCTGATCTCCTCTGCCACTGATTGCTGGCAAGGCACTGTCCTGGCCTTGTGCACCTCCCAAAAAACAGAAGTCTATAACAACCCACTCTCTCTATAACTGTCGCCCAGAATGGTGTACCCCATGGTTTGGGAAATGCCAATCTGAGCATAGCGTGACCTAATTAACTTCCTTCCACAGCACTGGCAAGGCACTAGAAGCATCCTCGCCTCTGTTGATCTTTATTCCTTGCACATTGCAAATTATTTCTATCAGCTGCTTTGGGGCTGTGCTGTGCAAGACGTTTCATAGTAGCTAGGGTCAGGAGGGGCCTGAACAGATCATCTAGCCTGACCCCCTGCCACAGGCAGGAATGAATGCTGGGTTCACAAGACCCCAGACAGGTGATCATCCAACCTCCTCTTGAATTTCCCCAAGGTTGGGGTGAGGACCACTTCCTTGCAAAGTTGGTTCTAGTCTCTCCTCATAGGGTCTGTTCTGCTGCCCACTCACCAAGCAGGTGGCCCTCCTCTGAACCCTCTCCAAGCTGCCCACATCCTTTTTGAAGTGTGGCGCCCACTACTGGACACAGTACTCCAATTGCGTCCTGACCAAAGGCGCATAGAGAGGGAGTATCACCTCTCTGGACCGGCTTGAGATGCACCTTTGGATGCATGACAAGGTATGGCTGGCCTTGCTTGGCTACAGTCTGGCATTGGCGCCTCATGTTCATCTTGGAGTCAATAATGACTCCAAGATCCCATTCTGCCTCTGTGCTTTCAAGAGGGGAACTCCCCAGCCTGTATGTATGCAGGTACCAGAGTAAACTTTCTTGTGGATCCTGATGGACAAATGGTTACCTATGAATGCACACGACTGGACTCACTGGCCCAGAAGGCCCCTTCCAGTCCTTTGTTCCTGTGAATGGAATTTTTCATACAGAAAACAGAACCGAAGGTTCTTCTTACCCCACCTTCCAATACATGGTGTCAGGATAAACAATTGTTGTGTTCCAACATGTATTTAGTATTATTCGGCTCACAAATGTTAAGGCAGAGGTATTACTACCTTCTATTTTTTATATAAAAATGGATAATTGATAGGAAGACGTATAACAATCCTTATCACTGAATTTTGAATTTTAAAAGAATAACGAGTTGTAGGCTTTTATGTTCCTATAAATAGTTAAATTCTGCATTTGATGTCCCTGAAAATCAAATAGTAATTTTTAGCTAAATAGTCTGACCCATTTCCTTTATTTATGATTGCAACATACTGAATTACTACTTATTTTTAATGTAGGCTCCAGGTAAAATGAAATGTAGTGTGATACAGCGCAACTCTGGAGACACATTCCTTATAGGGGTGTGCGAATTGGGCCCTATTTGATTCAGATTCGGCCCAAATCAGGGATAGTGATTTGATTCGATTCAGCTGAGTCCAAATCTGAACATTTGATGCTGATTTGGAGACTCGGCAATTCAGAAACAGAAACAGCTTTAAAAGTTTCTTCTATATACCTTGAGGTAGCAGGTGTGGCTCATGATTGCTGTGATGCTGGGTCACACTGAGTGTCCCACAGGAGCATTGGGGGGGGGGGGGCCTCCACATGCTCAGTGGTGAACCCCGAAGTGGATCAGAAATACTTCCAGTCCACTTCTAGGTCTGCTGGGAAGTGTGCAGGGGCAGGGCCCTGTGTCCCCCCCACCGGAGGCAGATGCCCCCCGCAGACCCAGGAGGTCACCACGCCAGAGAGGGAGGATGGGGGGGGGGG
>NW_017729026.1:7012405-7013475 GCF_001723915.1 Gavialis gangeticus | reverse complement strand
GGCCCTGCATGCTCCCCAGCACACCAGGAAGTGGACCGTAAGTGCTTCTGGTTCACTTCCAGGTCTGCTGCCAAGCACGCTGGGGACACCCCTGTGCTCCTCTGTCTATGTTCGAATCGCCAAATCTTTCTGAATCTCTCCAAATCAATTTGGAGGGTTCCAATTCAATTTGGAGAGATTAAAGGGTCCTCTGATTTAATTCAGATTCGGAGATTCAGCCACTGAATTGGGCCAAATCTCTGCTGAATCGAATCAAGAACCGAAGCTTCACATAGCCCTAATTCCTTACACCTTCAGGCCCCAAACCCTTCCCTGCCATCTGCTGTTTGACTACTGAGGACAGAACTACGTGGCGCCTCAGCTTTACCTGTGTCACTTAGATCTAGCCAACTCATAGCAGAGAGGATTTTGCCAGGTAAAAGAATCATACTCTTTTCTGGATAAGTGTTCAAAAAAATTAAAGATTCATCTTTTCTGTCCCCCTTTCTTGGAAGAGGTCTGTCTGTATGGTCAACTGTTCTAAAAAAAAAAAAAATCACACTTGCCACTGACAATGCTAAGTTACAAAAGATGCTTTCTTCTAGGCTGGTGAATCTCCTCTGGTGGGCTTTAAACTAGGCTCATTGGGGGAAGGGGAAGACGAGGGTGGAGGAAACACTGGACTGCCAAACCAAGCAACACCCACAAGTACAGCCCAGTCTAAGCCAATGAGCAGAACATATACACAGGTAAGCGACAGGGGCCCGGGCAATGCTGAAAGTAGGAAGACAGTGCACACATCCACAGGAGGCCTCAAATGCCTCTACACAAATGCTCATAGTATGGGAAACAAGCAAGAGGTACTTACCCTCCTGCTAGCTGACACCAACTTGGACACAGTGGGGATCACTGAAACGTGGTGGGACCCAACGCACGACTGGGTGGTGAATATCAAGGGCTATAAGCTGTACAGGAGGGATAGGACAGGAAGAAAAGGTGGGGACGTGGCACTCTAAATTAAGAAGGAATACACATCCTCGTCAATTAGCAGAGAATCAGAGGAGGGGCACTCTGAAGTACTCTGGGTTAGA
>NW_017729026.1:7011829-7012394 GCF_001723915.1 Gavialis gangeticus | reverse complement strand
GATCTACTCAGGGCCCTTCCGACCCTAGAAACTATGAAACAAAAAGATATATTATAAAAACAAGATCTAACGTAAGAAATGAGTAACCATATGTTGTGATACAGATACAGATATGAGAATAAACAAAAGAAAACAGCAGAATAATCTGATTTTACCCTGCACCTTAAATCTCAGAATAGAGCTCCTACTCAGCTGAGCAGATTAGAAAGCAGCTTCTGCCTTTCTATCATGGTTCTGTGCAATCTCTCCCGTTAGCCCGTTTTACTCAGTATACTGGCCTAAAGTCATTTCCTATGCCAGGGAACAAACTAAGACAAATGCTTGCTGTTGAGGCAAAGCTTAAGTATGGTTTCTTATTTGGCTACTTACACACATCATTCATTAGATTATTGGGAAGCTCATGCTATGCATATAATTTCCTGCCCCCACAACGGTGCATCTGTTTACCAGACCAGAAGTGTCTCCTGATCTAATTATTATGACCAGTAGAATATTTGTATCTTTCAAATATGAAGTTTACTAATTTCATGTCCTAAAGATACTGGCTCATATAATTTCCCCACTG
>NW_017729026.1:7003994-7006829 GCF_001723915.1 Gavialis gangeticus | reverse complement strand
TAAGTCTCTGGTACCTGCTACTGTTCTCTTTCCTATTCCCCACTGTGACACATGTGCTTCCCTGCATAGCCTCTGTTCTCAGGTGCTATTCTTTAAAAATGTTAATTTGTTACTGCCTGGAAGGGCCAGGCTTAAATGTCTCTGACAGGTCCAAAATGGTCTATTTGATGAATAAACAAACTCTGTCAGATGCTTACTCTGTCAGCAATTATTTCCTCCAAGTATGAACAGGTAAAAGATACTTGCCTTTATTACTGTAGTACTGAACAGTCTTGGCAAAATATAAAAATATATCAAAATGACAATTATATCAAAATACCACAGTTCTTGCAGACATAATAATTTCAAAAGCTACATACACCCTGATGCTACCTATTCACAGAAACTACACATGCCATTATCAGTGAATGAAATTCTAGAAAAAAATGCATTACATTTCACAAAAACATCAAAATATAGTAGATCTGTGGCATACATTGTAGATGTTTTTTTAAAGGTAAAAAATAAATGGATATTATTCCTATTTGATTTAGCTGTCTTGTATTCCAGAAGAAGGACATGAATTTATTGCAGAAGCAAATGAAGGTCCAATTTAAGCAACGAATGAAGTGCTTACAAACACCTCAGCAACCAACATGGCCAACTCTTGTGTTCAAGAGAAAGCAGTGGTCTCTGAATGCAGAATTTCATTAAATTAACAAAATTCTCTGAAATAGAAACTTTGAAAAAGCAATGTCCACAGTGAGCGGAATATGGTATCATCACTTGACTAGTGAGTGGTACAACATGCATGTCCAGGTTCTAAAAAAAAGAAAAAAAACCCCAAAACTAAACCCCAACATTCTTCATTGTGGACCAGAGGGTTGCAAATCTGGAACCAACTTCCAAGGGAAGCGGTGCTTGCTCCTACCCACCCTGGGGGTCTTGAAAAGGAGGCTAGATAATCACCTAGCCGGGGTTGTTCGACCCCAGCATTCTTTCCTGCCCAGGGCAGGGGGTCAGACTTGATGATCTGTTCAGGTCCCTTCCAACCCTACCAACTAGGAATCTATGAAACTTCATTGAAATCAAAATTGAGCACGAAAAATCCCAAAGCTTTCCTGCTCATTTACAGAGCACTTTAATTCTACCATAATTTATAAGTGCTATTATATACTCAAGAAAACAAGGGAAAGGATCATTAAGCTAGACAATAGTTAGCTACTTTTAAGTCAGACTGGGATTCTTCCTTATTGAACCAGCCTACATATTAACAGCAATATTTTTTTGGTGTTGTATTCCTTTAATATCTATCACAGATGCCATGACCACTGGAGTCAATGCAATAAATTCAAAAGCTAGATTTTAATAAATCTTGATTTGACTTAATTATTTTGTATTGGTATAAATCACAGAACAAAACACAAATTAACCCAACCCTCCAAACAAGAGAGACAAACCAACCCTACTTTGAGGGAATGCTAATGAAATAGTACATATAGGGTAGGTAGAATGCAAGACAAAAATTATGATAAAGCAATTTTTATGGCAGTTAAACAGGAAACCACAAAATGGCAGATGATGGATGAATGGAATCATAACTTATTATATATGGTCTGTGATTTCACTTCCAGCAGTAGCAACACAGCATCTGACAATAAAATACCCCAAGAAAGGTTTAGACTCCAGCTAACAGTGAAGCACAGGCAACCCTAGGGTGGGCCTACACAGATGACAAATAAAGAAATATACTGGGGAACAAATGACTGTTAGCTAGCAAAGTTTAGAGAACCTAATTAAGTGAGGCAGAATTAAATTAAAACCAGGAGGAATATAGCAGTTGGTGCTCTTGAACGGCAAAACAACAAGGAGATTCAAGGTAAGGATCCGGGTGGGGGGAATGCAGGCAGGGAGAGAGTTGCTATATTTATGCAAGAGTCTAATAAAATGTTGAGAGGCAGATGTTCTGTTTAGGCTTAAATGACAGAGATAACATCAAAGATTGAATGTATAGTGACAAGAATAACTTTACAAAGTGAAACAAGCTGGAATTAGAATGAATACTAAAAATGCAGTATTATGAATACAGATTAAAGCTATAAACAGACATTGCCTTTGCAACAGGATCAACTGTGCCAGGATGCGTCTCAGTACAACTGATCCACTTCACGGGGTGAAATATGCCACCTGTTGTCCTTCACGGCTAGGAATCTGCTGCTTCTAGTACTTCAGGGGCCTGGTTTTGCATAACTACTGTAAGAAGGGGAACACCATGCTCCCCATCTGCAGATGCATGCCCCAACCTGGGGAACAGCAGCATGATGCATGCATGCACCCAGGAGATCCTGTGCTGGGGGATTCCTGGGAGTACCTGCCTGGGGCAGCATCAGGTCCCCCACGTTCCCACCATAGAGCAAACAGATGTCCACTGAAAAAAAGTAGCACAAATTTATACTACCTATTGTCGTGGCCAAAGTTTTTGGTATTTTTGGCATGACAAGGAGCTTGGACGTCTGTCTGCTTGGCCAAATATTTTTAGAACAGCACAAAGAAAATCTGTTTCCAACCTAATAGTTGCTCTGCAGTAGTTGATAAAATGTCAGTAGAGTAAGAGGTAGCAATATGTGGCACAGATTCCTGGAGAAAAGCTAACAAGACATTCTGGAAATATTTTGGGATACCACATCAGGATTAATTTGAGTACATTTGTGGGGGGAGGGAGAATGTCTTGCAAAAGAGCCCTCCTGAAGAATTAGAAGACATGTTTGGAGATGAAAGCAACTGTAACAGAAACAACTTTCTTGTGTATTTCCATATTCTATCATTTTACCTTTCAAAATAATGGTTAGTATGGGC
>NW_017729026.1:6997962-6998994 GCF_001723915.1 Gavialis gangeticus | reverse complement strand
GGCTGAGTGTGGGACCAGGGTACAAGAACCCAGAGAGGGGCTGCGGGTGGGGCCAAGAGTTCTGAGGGCCTGAGGGGGACTAAACATGAGACCAGAGGGTCTGAGAGCCCAGGAAGTGGCTGCATGTTGGATTTGAAGGTCCTGGAGCCCAGAAGTGGACTGTGCAGGTGACCAGAGGGTCTGAGAGCCCTGAGAGAGGGGCTGAGAGTGTTGAGAAATAAAGAAAACTAAGAAAACTGAAAGCAGAATGAAAAACTTCAGTGAGCATATTAAATGGAATGGGAGAAGAGCCAGTCATCACTGACCAGATGGCAGGAAGCTAGGAAAGAGAAAACTACTGCATAGAAGGGGAAACCAGGAGTACAGAGGACAATTACATAATGAAGTAGTAAAACTAGAAGACAAATTTTCTTAGTACCCTCTGTAGCAGACATTATACCAGAATGATATAATGCTTAAGGATGGAATGCATTGTAAAATGCTAGCTAATGTATAGAACTGGATCAGAAAGGACTGAAACGTCTTGAAGCATGTTTCACTAGTCTGCTGTGTGCCAATACCAGTGACAACAAGATGGGGTATCACATACATTCAGGACAGGAAAGATTGATGACTGTGGACCATATCATAAAGATCTTTGTGAATTAACTTTCTAGAAAGCCAAAAAATAAAGTTTCCAGGAGGTAGAAAAATCTAACATTTCTTTCCCCCCAACATCAGTATATTGATAAATAAAATAAATCAAAGGCAGAAGGCTCAATTTACTGGCAGAAAAGCAAAAATCACTACTTTGAGATGCTGTACATCAGTGATTCTCAGCTAGGCTGGCGCAGTACTCAGGGGTGTCTTGAGGTCTTTTGAAGGGTGCTGCAGGGTGCCATGTACTGTTAGCACTGTTAGGTGTATAATTGTGATTTACAAGATAAAATTCAGAGGCCATGTCCACATGCGGTATGGACATTTGGTTCCCTGGAGACAACTAGCAGTGGCTCACCTT
Source organism: Gavialis gangeticus (assembly GCF_001723915.1). Classification (NCBI taxonomy): domain Eukaryota; kingdom Metazoa; phylum Chordata; order Crocodylia; family Gavialidae; genus Gavialis; species Gavialis gangeticus. The sequence continues at coordinate 6,997,997 of NW_017729026.1, read as the reverse complement.
GTGCCGCTGCTAGCTGTCTCAGGCAAATGCCTGTG
>NW_017729026.1:6975664-6997847 GCF_001723915.1 Gavialis gangeticus | reverse complement strand
TCAGCACTGGGCTGGCCCCAGCAGCCTTACCTGGGATGTCCTGGGGGCCTCCCGAGGCTGCAGCAGCAGTGATAGCAGCAATTCTACTGTGCGGAACCTGGCTGGCAGCCAAAGCATGGCTCTGGGTAGCCCAGCTCCACTTTTGAGCAGCATGAGCTGCCTGTGTGTGTGCTGTTCCACTCTTTCTCCGTGGGTTTTTTTTTAACCCCTGAATATCCTCCACACTGCTCCCTTGCAGCATGAAGAACAACTGAATGTGCGGTATGTGGCACTGCAGACATGCCTGTGGTGCCACATACTGCACAGTCACACTTGTCTGGATGTGGCCACAGATTTCAAACAGGAATCTTGGGTATTAAAAAGTATTTCTGATCTGTGGTGGTCTTTTGAGTTCTGTGCATCAAAAGAATTGTTCTATATATTTTTTGAAGTCAAAAAAGGAATGAAAATGAAGATGTTGCATTTTCTAAAGGGTGCTGTGAGTCTAATGGGCACCTTGCATTTGAAAATGTTGAGAACCAGTGGTGTACACAGTCTTGTAAAGCAAAGTTATGGAGGGACCACTTAAATTCCCTAACAAAGCCAATTTGTACAGATAAATGTCTTGAGGAACATAAACTCTGGAGATGGGAGAAGATAAACTTACTCTGCTTTGTAAAAGAGTGGAGTTAATTTCTTTTCAAGTAATTTCCAAAACACACCAAACCAAGGATGATAGTAATTAATACTGTAAACACAGAAAGGCTGAGTGACTTTGGGAGTGGAGCATTAAGTTGGCCCTCAAGAGTTCTGCATCTTCCAATTCTGACACTTGCATCATAGGTAACCTTGGGCAGGTCATACCCCCATATGTATTCTATTTGTAACAGGGATTTATAGCATATGATAAAAGTAGGCTGTGCTATGCATAGCCTCTTTGAACCACTTAGGAAGTATTTGCATGTATTGATGATTGGGCATCATCATCATCATCATCATTACTGCTCCTACTATTAAAAGCAAATTACAAATCACTTTGAGAGACAGAGTGGCATCCTGCAGGCAGAGCATGAATATAAATATTAACAGGAACAGTCAAAGAAAAGAAAACAAAAGAAAATGGCTATGATGAAGTTTACTATTATCAGGTTGTAACAAAAGCCAGTGAATAGTAGTGTCAACAAACACACAAGGCTAGTAACAGCCACCTTATTACATTTGCAGAGACAATACCATTCTAAAGTATCTATTGTATTTTTTAGTTTATTCTCATTTAAGATATTTTTCTTCAGTTCTGCTCTAACAGAAATCACAAATCAGAAAAAATGGTATTTAACTTGATGAAATTTGCAGAAAATCTAGATTCAGTACTACCCCTGCAATATTGTGGTGTTTCATTGTTGGGACTCCTATAAACTGAGAGTCTTATGAATGATTAAGCATAATAACAAAACCTCTTGCATTTTTAGTTCCTCTTAACCTAAAAAAACAGTAAGGTCCTACAGGGCATGGCTAAAATAGCGCATCAGGCATGAATCACCAGTGAAAATTACTGAAAATCATTCTGCAGGAAGCACAGAAATGAAGTTGTCTAGATGCATTTTAGCAGTAAACCCTTTAACGTAAAAAATGGTATCTAAAACAAAGGATAAGTTAAAACGTAATGTGCCTTCAAATTTAAATGCAGTTATACCATCCAGAATATAATACATGCAAACACATTCAGCAAAGGAGGAAAGGGAAGAATAGCTACAGAATAAATAGCTCTTTATTGCTCCTCATCTTTAATTCTTGGCTACATCTACACTTTTCCTTTTGCAGAGATGTACTAAACTCACCACGGGTACATGAAGATGTTTACCGCACCCGATCTACCATCATCTTGCTTACTTTAAGCTGAACAGTTATACATTGGAAGCAGCTTGTACACAAGTTTGCACATGCCACAAGGCATGCCAGGAATCCAATTTAAGTAATTTGGGGTGGGGGACAGGCAGGCAGGATGGAAGGAGGGTTGGTGAGACTGAGTGGGGAGGAGAGCTGTCTGTCCATGGGTGGGAAGCAGGGGTCACGGAGCTAAAAATAGTCCAGTCAGAGCTGACAGAGGTAGGAAGAGTGCAGCCCCAGGGCTGGGGCGACTGGCTGGGTTTTACCAGCCCCATGGATGCACTCTGAACACATACAGATATTCAGTAGATCAGGCTAACCTCTTCCCAATCTACTAACTTAATTCACCTCATCAGTTAAATTAATTTAGATTGGGCTGGCCATTTTCTGCCCAATTTAACCTCCCCAAACAGCTGCACAGACTGACACTTAGACAGACCTAACCCTAGTTAGGTAGATCTAACTGTCGTCTCTGTAAATGCCCCAAAAGATGCAGTTTAAGGGGAAATGAAACTATTTGTGAATTCAATTGGAATTGGGTAAACCATTTCAGATGAAAAAGATCAAAATTGTTGAAAGGTTCAAAAAGGTCCTAAACAACAGCAAGAGGGATATTGGTTAGATATATGGAAGAATATTCTACCTCTGAAGGTGGTTGAACTTTGAAGCAGATTACCAAAGGAGATTGTGAAATCTCCACTGATGGAAGTTAAGCGTGGGTTATTCTGGGATGTTTCCTGCCCTAAACAGGAGACATCCTGAGACCAGGAAAACCAGGTTTTCCCCAAGTACAAGAGACCTTCTGAGACCTCTTCCCAGTTCTTTTTGTCTCATGATTTTGAAAAATAACATTTTTGTTGTTTTGAAATTTACCTGCATTTAAAATTAAAAACGTTAAATTATCCAAAAGTAAACATTTCAGATCAACCCAAAATGCTTTTCAGTTCAGCCACAAAAATATCTATTACTGTACTTGTAAAACTCATTTATATGTAAAAACCTGTTTCCTTTGAACGAAAATCTCTCTATTCTTTCAGGAAATGAAATGTTGTGTCTGAAAAACTGACATCCCTAAACCTCTCTCCCATTTTCAAATGTTTGAAAGGCTGCCATAAAGAAGGAGAACAACTGTTTTCCTTTGCTGTGGAGGCCAAGACACCAAGCAATGGTTTTAAACTACAGCAAGATACATTAAGATTAGATCTCAGGAAAAAAAACTCCTGTTAGACTGCTAGGGAAACTGTGGAATCCCCTTTATCAAAGGTTTTCAAGAAGAGGCTGAATAAGCATTTGATAGGGATGGTTAAGGAACAGCATTCCTGCATTTGTGCTGGGGGTTTGGACCCTGGAAACAGCCCCTTCTAAGCCCATGGGTCTATGATAAGCAGAAGTCCTAATGTTTGCTCTGAAACCTCATTTTCCTGAGGCCTAATGTTACATTGCTGTTATATCACTTGTCTGACAACTAAAATTATAACCTTACTGGATTGTGTCCTGCACAGGAATTTTCAAAGGGGTGTGTATTTGCACAGCATGGTGGGAAAAATGTTAGAGGGGGAAAATAGTCAAATGCAAGCTCTCTGGGGAAGATCATCTCAGGTGAGGCTCTATGGTGGTAGCATACCAATACCTGATAATGAGATGGTAAACAGCATTACGGGTTATGGTACATACATTTTCCAGGAAAGATAGGATGGTGTGGTCAATTCTGCGTGCCTCCCAACATGCCACCTTCAGAGATAGCCCCTCATTTGACAACAGTTGGTATCACTGGGAGGTCAGCCTCGCTCACTTGTTTTTACAGCAATTTGCATTCCATTTTCCACAGTGCTTTTCAATTTCACTTTTTCAATTATTACTTTCAGGCAATTGCTTTAATTATCTGTTGCTCCACAAGGAATGACATTTTCCTCTGGCTGAGAGAAGAGATGCATCATACTGCATTAATGCTGATAAGCCTCTCCAAGGGCGAAACCATGGCTGCCTTTCCAGGCTTGGCAGGGCAACTGAGGAGGCATTTAGCCAGCACCTACAGCTATCACTGACAGATTGGCCCAATTGTCACTACTTTGATGGCAATCTGCACAGGATTACCAGTGATGCTTTAAACTTTTAAACACATGCAATAGCCTCTCTCATTTGAGATTCACCAAAGCAAATGGTGTCACCAAAGACTATTGCAAAAACACAACAAACTGCAAAGTTAATACAAGCCTTTTCGCCCAGTCCAATGGATATGTTAATGCCAAGCTCAGCAGTGATGGATGGACTCATTAGTGTTTCAGTTATCTCCAGCTGAACCTGGTGCCAAGGCATATGGTTTAACAGATGTTCCAGCACAGGCCTCTATTCTCTGTGCTACATAGGTGTCGAGTTAGACTGGACATTGATTAGAGGTTGAAAATTTCACTGGGATTATGGGAGTCAACTATTCGCAATTTGGGAAGCAGTGAAACATAGTCTGATTATTAAAACAAAATTAAACTAAACAAAAAGTGACTGAAAAAGAAAACGAAACCCTCTCCCCCAAACTCGCACATGCTATATTTTTGATGTTCTGGTTGGATTAACAGAACAAATGCTAGACAAAACATGGAATTGTCTAAGCCTCCTATGTGTCATATGCCCCTCCGCTCTGGCTAACCTCATGAAATCAGCCTACAAGCTTACTGAGGTTGTAAACAGTAGTCTAAGGTGATTGCTCAGGAAGAACCATCCTGAACCAGTTCAGTTTTGAGGAATTACTTCTAAACACTATGCCTTGGAATTCTCATCTGAAAACAAAACCTACTTACCTTTGCTCCCCCTGCCGCACAATATATTTGCTAATAATTATGCATCAACTAAATAAAAATAGGGGGAGGGGAGTTGGTGGCCCAGTAATAACTGTATGCTGCATGCCTCCTCATTGAGGAGAGAAATTGGTGAAAATTTTGAGAACTGTATTTTCCTCTTACCTCTCACACCCAATAGGCAATATTCTCCCAACATGTTTCAGATCTCTTTGTTCAACCACTTAACAAGGATATTGGCTTTAGCCATGTTGGTCTAAGGACACAGACAGACAAGGTTCTTTAGGTAAATCCAATATCTTGCAAAGAAGAATTTTTCCAACTATTTAGTTGGTCTAATAAAAGATACAGGATTTACCCAAAGAACCTTGTCTGCCTTCAACTACTTAAGGCACTTAATCTAGTCAGGTGTCTGTCTGCTTTTTATTAATGCAGCTATCTGTGTGCTTTATATTAATGAAGCTACATCTTTCAAAGGACTTTTGTTCTTTTTACTGATCACCTTTCCTGCCAGTCCTTTTGTCCCAGACTGTGGTACAATAGGGATGTGAAAATGAATAACAAAAGTAATTTTACACAACACACACACACACACACACACACACATCTATCTATATATTGATATAGGTATCTACAGACAAAATCCAGTAAACATCCAACTTAAGGTCAATCCTTATTTACCCTCCTAAAATGTAGAAACCAGAGTGTGACATTTTTTCAGTGCTTAAAACACTGTATGTGCATATTATAAGAGATTTATCTAGCTCCACCTCCAATACATTTGGCTTCTGAAGTTAGCAAAATGTTAAGCCTTTGGAAATGCAGCACGTTCATTTTTGCTATTGTCCTAGATAGTGCTGTTCGTTAAATCCTGCAAACAAATATCATTCTGCTGAAAAAGAAAAGGAAGTGGAAAAGGAGAAAGATTTTTTTGGTCTTCCTTTTAAGCTTAAAATTTTCCTCTAACTTTTGAAACGAACAAAAAAAATGGAGAAATGCTATAGAGACAGAGAAAGCCATGCTTTCTTTAAATAGACCCATAACTATAAAACAATGTCTATATAACATTTTTTTTAAAATCAAAGCATTTCAGGTATACTCCCCCAAGTTTCCCAATTATTAGCACCTTTTTTTCTTTTTCTTTTTTAAGGAAGATCCTTTTATGCGCAACTACTTCGTAACAAGGAGCTTCTATTTTGTGCTAAAAAGTACCCCTGTTTTGCACCTTCACACCTTAGCTCAAGCACGGGCAATTATTTCAGGTGGAGGGCCACTTACTGAGTTTTAGCAAGCCATCAAGGGCCACATGACAGGCAGCCAGGGGCAGATAAATACTAATTTTCTAAATTGTTTAGGGGTACCGCGGGCTGGATGGAATGGCCTGGCGGGCCGCATCTGGCCCACTCCTGCCTTAGCTGGTGCTCCTATTATAGAAGATACATTCTTAAAATGCTTCTGCTCCAGATACTTAAAAATAATGACTTGGGCATTTGATTTGATCTGTTGGGGACTTCCTTCCTAGAAGTAGGTCTTTGTGAATCCCTGAGTTTGCCAGTTTGGCAAAAGAAATAAAAATGAATGTTTGCCTAGCCATACTTGGGTCCATGTCCTGCACCTGACATTTTCAGGAAAAGGCCACCAGTTTTATATTTTCTCAAAATATAATATTTTCTCAAAAATCTGCAGTGGGATCAATCCCTTTTTATGTAAGTTCTGACAGGTGAAGTTTTATCATTTGCACATCTGTTTTAGTAAAGAAGGGTAGAAATTTGAATGGGGAAAGTAAACCTGGGGTACTGAGGAATGGGTGACACAGAACTGACAGTTTAAGAAAAAAGAAAGGAAAGGGTAAAACCCAGGTAGAAAGCAGCTATGAAAAAAGGAGCCCAAGCACTTGACATTTATAATAGCCATTTCATAGTATCTTCCATTCAAAGATATCAGAGTCCTTTATAAACATTAACAAGCAAAGTTATTTGAAGGGCAAAAGACCTTTTTTAGTTCCAAGATCTTCTCTAACAAAGATTATTTTTAGTGTTTTCCAAGATAAGAAAGGATGCACTTTTGTGAACTACACAGCACACCCATAAACTGTGTGAAAGGAAAAACATACGTTTTCTGGGCAGTTTTGGCTGCTAACTGGACTTCTTGAGAGAGAAGAAGTTAGAAAAGATAATCTGTCAAAGTTATCAGACTCACAGGACTGAGTGATATGGAAAAATTCCAGTTGGCTCTTGCTGTCAAGCCCTGTTGAGCAATTATTTGTGTTGAGAGTGGTGCTTGACATTGTTTCTTGCACACTTTTACTGTTACAGCCTTCTCCGTGATATAGTAATCCAGGTTAATTTAATTTAATTTTGTGTGTTTTAGGTGCTCAGCCTGGCAGTCCCAAGAAATTGAACTTCTCCTTCTCAATGAGTGCATGTTATATTTGTTCAATTGAAATAATGGTATTTACTTAGCAGAAAGACTTGCAATACAAATAGTTCCTAGTGACAGGATATCTGTTTACTACAATGACTTGCTAATATAAAAGGCAACGCAATTGCTGTTGGTTCTGCGTTCATTTTTCAAATTGTGACACTGCGATAACTGTTCTTGGAATAGTCTCCATAGCCTATTTTTCCAGAAGTCAGATGCCTTCCTAATTCAACCCTCCTCCCCTTTGCCTCTTCCCAAAAAATCATCTCTCTCTATTTTGGAGGTGCAACTTGTGGCTATTTATACTCATTCAGAAATTAATAAACTCCTTTTTCACTCAATTGAGAAATGACCCTGATTAGGAAGGATGGTCAATGTTTCATTTTGATAATATCGCACATGTGCATTTGTTACATATGAATTTGGCATTTTCTGTGTTTTAAAATATTACTTTTATTATTGTATATTATTTTTTATTCAAATGTTCTTTAAAAACATAAAATAAGTTATTGAAGGAATATTTTTTCAGAACCAGCGAGAAGCATGTATACATCAAGCACCCTGTTACACATAGTAACACACAAAGCAATGGAGTCAGACATTATCAATTCTGCAACTTTCACCTACATCAAAAAATGATATACCATTCTCAAAGAGGCTGTCTGTGCCAGTCTGTGATCCACATAAATTGTTCTTCTCTGAGCTATGAGGATTTATAGTATTTTTTTCAAAGGGAAAAATAGAGGGAGAGGGAGAGAGAAGTAGAAAATAGTTTTCTCATTTCAATAATTCATTACTTGAGAACACCCTTACGTGCACTTGTGTGTGTGCGCGCACGCGCGCGCACACATGTGCCTGCGTGTGTGAGAGAGAGAAAAATTAAAATCTTTCCTAGTATGCAAAGGAACACTACTTTTATATTGCCATATTAAATATGCTGTCATTTTAACACACAACCCCCAAGGGATTAATTGTAATTTCTCTCTATCATAGGATCATCCATCATAGTTATGACAGCTCTCTGTGAAGCCTGTGCTAAACATAGCACATTTGTTTTACTAGATACAAAAATCTCTTTCAAACCATATGTATTTATCACTCTCACAATTTTGTGAAAGAAGCATGTAAAGAAAAAAATGTATTGGGTTAAATAGTAACTATTTGTGCAACTTTTATTCTCTTAATTTTTAAAAATACATTTTTTAATAAAGAAAAGAATTTGTTATTTCTGTGGTCAATCAAATTAACTATAAATTTAATTTCTATAAAACATTTTGCAAGCACACAGAAAAAAGGGGCTGAGGAGTTAATTTCATTTTCAACAAGAAGTCTGTCCTCTAGTCATATAGACTTGGATGAGCTGGCCTTACCTGCAGCCATAACTTGTTATTCACTGCATCTCTCCCCGTAGCAATGCATTGAAATGTAGCATTCTGCCCCGCATTGACCTCTACATCCCCCAGCCTCAAGAAATGTGGAGATTTGTCTGTGGAGGTAGAAAAAATAAAGTTACAAACATTGCTTGCTAATAAAAAAAAAAGCCCAATCACATGACTCTCTCTCAACAGACACATAGCCACCTGGACTTAAATTATCAGTATAATACTGGTGATTAAAATCAGTATATACTGGAAGGAGAATTAGTTGAATTAATTATATTCAAGCTATTAAGAGCCTGTGCAATGGCATTTGTGTTTTTTCCTTCTCTGTAGACAAACATCTTCTATGATGAACATGGTCACATCTCAACTATAACTCCATTTCAAACATCTGCACAGCCTCAAGGAAAACTCTATGACAAAACTACTGGAGTGAAATCTAAGGTTTAAAAAAAAACTGATGTCCACAGCTAAAAGACAGACCTATAATATAGCTCTTAAATGTTTTCTTCTAAAATACTGACTAAACTTAAATGTCATTTGTGGCTTTTTTTTTTAACCAATATGAAATGCAAATGGCATAAGCAGAAAGGGGCTATTTCAGCATTTTGTCATGCTGATAATTTGCTGTTAAGGTGATCCCTAACTCTGTGATTTTACACAGCAAAGCTGTATCTGGATCTAGAATCTGTTTTACAGAGAGAAGCCATAGCTGGGTTGACTGGAAGTATGAAGAGGCAAGTAACGGATAAGTGACTCAATCACTCCTCAAGGATAGTGGAGCTGCCAGCACTGGGGGAGCAAGGATCAGAGATCTGGGGGAAGGGAAGAAAGAATAGATTTGAGTTTCCAAAGATATTTTTTATCATTTAGCATCTCCTAGTAGGAAGTGGCTTCCAGTAGTATTATCTCTTTGGAAAAAGCAGTTAAACTACAAGCCTCAGGGATGCATTGCAATGAAGCTACATTTTTGGGAGGGACAGGATGCAGAAAGGTACAGGTAGAACAGACTGGGAGAGATTTACAAGAAAAAAAGGCAGCAAATGAGAAAAGTATATAGTAATGATTTCTCCTGAATCCCTCTATTGGTCCACAGTTCCCCAACTTGCAAGCATACATATTTTTCCAGGATTAAACAAATGAGGATGAACCTTGATATATACAACTGCAGCCAGTTCCTATACAAAATACTGGAAACCAAAATAGTTTTTTTAAATCTAAAGTTGCCTCTCAGGCTTCATAGCCACATTATTTTTTTCTAACAGCCCTCTGACTTAAATACATGCCAGTCAAGATTAGCACAATCGGTGTATTGGTATTAATTGCTTACTGTCCACACCTACTAGTCTGTGAATGCAAAGGCATTCACTGAATAAAGGCTATTTTTGTGCAATGCATTACTTACAACATACAGAATTTTTTATCCAAATAAATCACTATTGTACTACAATGTTTTCCCCTGTAAGCTGTAATAGAAATGCTACAGAAAGAACAAAGGACATCAGTGATCAAGCGAAGAACACTCAGCAGCCTGAGCTAATATGAAGCATCTCCTGAAAAGACAGAGAAAAATGCAGCTCTTAATCACTACTTACCACAAGGGTAACTCAGAACCTGGATGTCATCAATGGCAATGTAGCCACTTCTCCCATCTGAGACTTCAGCTTCAAATATTACCTGTCAGAATGAAACAAAAAATGTTTACAATGCTCATTTCTAGAGAATTCCCACAGTGGCAAGTATGTAGATACAAGACATGTTGCTTTTTTCATTTAAGCTGAACTTTCCACAAGGTTTGATGACTGAATGGAATATTTATTACTTAATATATTATAGTTCCATGCCACTGTTATATTAGACTTTCTCTGGGTTGGCTGCTTCAGGACATACCACAGGAACATGTTTACTTGCTCATAATTAATGCTATTTTGTTTCCAGTAAACCACCTTTTTACATCAGGATTAAATTCTGATCGTGTCATTTTCAGACAGTTCAGACAGCTCTGCATATGACAGTATGATATTTAATCATGACTTTTTATCCCAGTTGGGGTCACTGGTTCCCCATATTTTCCTGAGCTCCCCTTACCATGCAATACCACAAGAGAACATACAGCAGCACGGGGACACTGCAGTGCTATCAAGCAGCAGCTCCAAGAGCAACACCTGCAATGACACACTGATCAACTGTATGGTTGGGAAAGATGATGGACAAGCTTTAGGGCACAAAATCCAGTTCCCTCCCATTCCCAGGTGAGCTCCACTGCTTGTTGATGCGAGTATGTTAACATCATGGGAAGTGACCATGGAGTAACAGACAAGTTATCACGTAGTTGAAATGCACTAGTTTAAGAGTGATTTAGATAGATGTTGGTATTGTCCTTGAGACTGGAGGGGATAGAGGAACTAAATAAAACCTGAGGTCAAAAAAAAAGGAAGAAAGAAATGCAGGAAGGGGATCAGAGGAGATATTAAAATGGAGACCAGGGGAAGTACAGGGTAACAATGGAAAAGTTACAAGAATGAAAACACAGGAACAAGGCAACTGCAAAAGGCAGAAGAGCTAGGAAGGACAATTAAAACAGGAGATAAACATGAAGAGCCTTAAAGAAGAGAAACACTGCATCACTCAGAATATGGATATGATGAAATTTTATTGATACAAATAACTACTACTCTGTTGTGTTATTTAAGTATATGCAGCAGCAGTAGGTGTAGGAATGAAAAATATTTGTACTTTTAGGACAAAGGTCAGCAACCTTTTGAAGCCATGAGCCGCAAGTCTCAGCACCCCAGAGAGACTAACGTCCTGATCTTACCCGTGTTACTGATCCCCCCGTGCTCCCTCTCCAGTGTGGGTAAGCACAGATGTGGCAGAAAAGCAGGCTGTGCAGTGCAGGGGAGTACAAAGGAGGGGAAGGACAGCACAGTGCAACTCCATGTCTTCAAATCCTTGTGCCAGATTAGCCCTCTTCACAGGCCGGCTGGATACAGCTCATGGGCTTACCAAACCCTGTCCAAGGTAGTGTATCCTTAAAAATTACAGCTAAGTTTCGCTTAATTCCAGGATTCTTGTGATTTCATCTTGTGGCATGAAAATTGCCTGACTAACATTGACAAGTAAAGAGAAATTGTTCATAGTCCAGGAAGAGATGAAGTTGGCTATTTAAAACGTTGAAGAAAATTTTAACAAGCTTGTGTATTTCTTCCTCATGTAGAGTCATTCATTTTAAAATGTATCTATTAAAAATAGACAGGTGGAGAAGTGCCTTGATCTAGCCTGCTTCTGCCACATAGTTCTTATGAGATGCTCGATGAGTCACTTACCCAATTTTCACATGTGGCCACCGATTTGGTATTTTTCATTTACTGGGTGCCTGGCATCAGGCACAGACGCTGAACACTCACAAAGGCAACTGAAGTCACTGAAACCCTTGCTCTGGAACTACTGATTGATCACTACTCCGAAAAACCATGCCAAGTGTTGCATATTGAACTTCCCAAAATTAGTGCACATTTTTGTATTTGAAAAATGAGGGTGATGATGATATCCCTTTCATCTGCCAGGGGTGCTTTGAAAATATGTTAATTAATGGTTAGTGAAGCAAGTATTTGCCATGGGCTGACTACCCTGAGGGGTGGGAAACAGGAGCAAATGAATAATTCTGTCCTTAGAACAGCACGTGAAAACAGTGCAGCAAACAAGACATGGGCCCACATATCAGCCAAGGAAGATAAAGCAAAGCATTGATTAAATGTTCATTAAAGTAAGCACACATCATACAGGGGCGGTCTGTACTGCCTCCCTACCCAGTACAAGACTGGCAATCAAAGAAATAAGCCCCATCATGATCATGTTTGGAAAGACAGGCCATGCTAAAAGCACATCCTTTCTGAGCCTGACACCACTGTGACAGAAAGCTCATCCTTTCTGAGCTTCACCCACCCATACTTGATCAGTGTATGACCAAACCCACACATTCAGCAATGTAGATAGCTTCTAGAAGCCTTAGGTGCATGTTCCCGGCCCTGAGGTCAAGGACTCAGTTTTCCAGTTAAATTCTGTAAATCAGAAATTGTCGTATCTGTATTGGACATCAGGAGGAAGTGCAAGGCTTTCTACCCCAGCGACACCTTTGGCAGTGATCCCTATTTAATGCCTTCCCTTTTCGATGATCAGGAACACTCCTGTGCCTTACCTTCTATGGCTGATTCTGTGAACGCTTCAAAAGGTGAATAGACACATTTACTTGGTTTAATTGTCCAGATTCTCAAGAAGGTCTCAGGGAAGAAACCTAACAGCAGTTCCTTTATTTCAGCTGTACAGTGAATTTTGCTAGATCTTAAAATGTATTATCATCTGAAATAAAATCCAACTAATTGTTCTCTATGCCCAGCATCCTGCAATCAAAGCCCTACATGTTTTGTCATGCCATACCACAGTAAGATCTCAGCATGGTTTTCACACTTCTGATATATTACAACATACTATTTCCTCTGCGTCTCTATGAAAAAGACAATTATCAGCAATTACCTCAACAACAGGAGTAAACAAGATCTAAGTTCTCTGAATACTATCTATTCAGCTAAAGTATCCCTGAGGATACCCCAAGTTCCCCTGCAAAGTCACCAAATTCTCTCTCTCAGCAACTCAGCTTCCCTAAACCTTGCTCCTCCAGAGTTAAGCCAACATTAAATCACTCAATGTGCAAAGCACTTCATCCTTCTACCAGCACAGGTCTTGAGACCAAAGAGGTCAACCTTCTTGTGCTCCTTTTCTCTACCAGTGGAGTAAAGCCATTTGGCCTTCTTAGCTACTGGAGCTACCACCTGAGAGGAAGGTCCAAAAGGTTATGACATTACTCAGGCCCTAGGGAGGTTTTTCATACTTTGTTCTCCCTTCAGTCATAGAGAAAGAGGCAGGAGTTTTTCATATCAGTTAGCCAGGTCTGTCAATGCCTTATTCATAAAGCAAGGCTATTTTGGCAGAGCCAGAGTCCAGCGGTATGTCAACCTGCCTATGAGCAGATGGATTGATTTCCTCTAGCAAAATCTGAAACGTTGGTGCTACACATAGGAACATAGACCTGAAAGGCTCCTCGGCTGCAAACCACACATTGCATCAGGTCTCCAAAACCACAGAAACTATCCATTTGATGAGATGATGAAAGGATAAGAATGACAACAAATGAAAAACAAGTCTCAAACTCAGATCATAAAATCCTCCTGATGTGGTAACGGAAAAAGCAATTGACATGGTAGAACCTGTGAAGTCAAAACTGAGGAGACAGAAGTTGAACAGTTTGTTCTGTACCTAATGACAGGGGAAAGCCAAGGGCCTCATTGCCAGAAAAAAGCCCAAACTACAGACAGACAGATATGGGGACAAAGTGGCACCATGTTTATAGTCAGAACTGAATACAGACTCCAATAAAACAGCTTCCAAAGAGACTGTCATGACTACTAGAGCTAAAGATGGGCCCAACGTAAACTAAGAAGGTCATCAGTATTCATTATAAAGAAATCCTGAAGTTGCTCAGTGCCACAGTAAATACAGGAGCCAGCCAAGGACATGCTGTTGCAGTAATCATAGGGTAGATTATGCCCAAGAGCACAAGACCTTTCATCTGAGGAAAACCAGAACCAGGAAACTCAGTACTGGAGTAGAATTAAACACTGGCACTCCCAAACTACCCTCTGAGAAGGAGGTCAAAGAAATACCTATGGCCTTTATTTGCCAGTGACTGAAGGCGACTGACAGCTTCATATCAGTGTTGGAGTCAGTGCCTCAGATGTATCTGGAATTCAGCAGTAATTCTAATTGGCCATGAAAGAGAAAACAAAATGGCCAAAGGTACCATGCACAAGATGGCAACACCTCATTGCAAAGATGAAAATTTAGTACGTACCTCCAACTTCCAAGAGGTTAAGGATTTTTATAAAGCAAAAGAAAAGTGGATAAGTTGAAGGATTACAAAATAAGACACTAGAAATAAAAAGGGATAGAAGCCCAAAACAGGCATTGGACTAGGGTTGTAGGCCCTGAAATATGAGCCAGAGTATACTGTCTCAACGTAAATTGAGGTCCAGGTGGTAGGTGCTGTCCCTCAACCTCAGCACAGAGCATGGGAAGGGTCAAGACTACAGCATGCCTCATGAGTCCTGGAAAATCAAAGTCTGAGCATTGCTCTATCACACAGGGGAGATCCCATGATCTTCTCAGCTGATCAAGTGTAGTTATATGTTGAAGCCTGCCCCTTGCACTCTGGACAGGCTGATCTCCTGTGAGCTTCCTCAAATGCAGGAAACTTGATTGCACAATTTTGTGGTAATGGGGATTGCATTCTCGCTTTCCCTCTGGCTTGCTCCTTGGCATGTTGGGTAGAAGCAAGCAAGACTAGGGGGCATCCAAATCCCAAGGCCTCCAAGCTTGGGGCTTGCACATAAGGTGTCTGTCATGGATTTGGGAAGTATCTGAAACCTGATGGGTCTGGGAGGGAAGACAGTGGCACAGTGGTAGAGCCACACAGACTTGTACAATTGAGCTCTGCTCAGTTAAAATTTGGAACTTGACTATTGAGCTTTGCCCAATAGAATTTGAAACTGATTTGGTTCTTGAAATTAAATTAACAAATGTATATTCATTTGAGGGAGTAAAGGAAAATAATAAGCTTCCTAAGAACAGCATGAAACCTCCACTTTGATCCCATACTTCCAGAAGACAGTATACATATTTGTTGAAATCGTCAAGCCTGGACAGTATTAGTATGCATTGCTGAAGAGTGGGGAGTACACACAGTATTATTGTACATGTTACATTTGGGATACAAATAACTGCTTTATACAGGAATTTAGATGATGAACATGGTGAGGGGGCTAAATAATGATAAAATAATCTTCCCCTTAAGGAACCTTTTTTTTTTTTTCTTTGGGAGAACATAAAATGCACCTAGGCAAATGTATGTTAGTAGCATGCTCACACACTACTAAGATTACAACACAAATATAGTTTCTCACTGACTGTATTTCCCTTGCTAGACTGCATTTTGCATCATTTAACAGCTGCTAAAATGAAATCTCTGAAAGCAGGTTCCATGACCAACAAAGACCTGATTGGCTTTATGACTTCAACAGAGCACTCAACTCACAATGCTTTTCTGTCCAGCTAACCCCCCCAATAAACAAAAAAAAACAAACCCCAAAAACTGTTCTTGATAGCTTAATTACCCAAAGCTTGAGCTCGTGCACAGGTCAATTCCAAAACCTGGGGTTGCAAACTGCCTTGTGGGACTATACAGAAGGGACTGCTGTCATGACAGATGACAACATAAAAACCAGCCAGTGCTTCAGCTTGGGAATTAAATGAGCTCGGCTTTTCAAGCTGTTTTTCTCCACTCCATTTTCTGAAATCTTGATAGTGGATATTCTGGTCTGTATTTTACAGATGTGGCATCACTTCTATATTACAAGTGAATAAACTAATTGAAGAGGAAACTATTTAAGAAGGAATTTTAGGGAAAGGACTAAGTTAGGCAGAGAAGGGTCTGAGAGTTTTCACCTCTAAGAACACCTTTAACCTGTAAATTTTAAGTGGTTTGCAAGAATCCTAACTGAATGCATTTGCTTTGTTTGGGGAGGTTCTGTTTGTTCTCTAATTTCATTTTTTAAGAAACACTTGATCAGCTCCAGATGTGCTTGAAGCAGAACTGGTTAGGGTCAGAATAGACACAGAAACAAGTTTGTTTTGTAGCCAGAGAGCGCATGACAAATTATGCTTTGAACAAGAACAAAAGTGATTCCACTTAGAGCAAAGTTTTAATGTAATTAAGTCTATTAGTTCAGCAGTTAAGTAAGATCTCTAAAAATCTTGACTACTATGTCTAAAATTGTAATGATCAACATACAGCTAAAAATGAATGAAACGCTTACATTATGTTAAAAAAAGAAAACACCCCTTGAAATCTTAATGAAAGCTGCCTGAAAACAAAATGTGGAAGAATGTCTGAACAATTTTTTACCTAATACATAAAAATTTTGTTGACATAATAAAATGGATCTCCCTTGTGAAAGTTCCAAATAATTTTGCTGAGCTAATTTAGAAACCATGAAAACATAATTACTTCCATTTGAATGCTTAAGTAATGCTGTGAGGCAGGGTTTTCTGCTGACAGGGCCCCAGAGAATTTTCAGTACAGTAAATAAAACACTTGGGTGAAAGCTTTGAAATCTGACATCTTTAAAATCTGCTAGTTAAGAAACACCCTATTCCTTGTTGTTTTCACACTGCACATCTCTTGAGATTTAAAGCTGGAGGAGTTGGACAGCTATGTATTTATATTGCAAAGTTAGTAATATTGTTACTAGAACTGGTCAGTAAATATTAATAAAAATTCTTCTACCATTTCACAATCACTCAAGGGGACCCTGCTGCTTACACCTCTTTTGCCAACAGGTATTTAAATCCAATGAGGAGTCATGGGACTACTACATTTGCTAGATCCATTTTAGTTAAAAAATTCTCCAGTGGAGAATCCCGCAGGAGGTAAAATGCCTATTCTGCTAGTCCTCCAAACAGAGTCATAACAAGTGATTCTGGCAGGCACTTTAGCAGAATAAAAGATAAGAAGGCTCACAGTTGGTGCAAACAAAGAGCTCTGACACTGTAAAACAGGACAGAGCCATTCCCAAACAGCAGTCTGGAGAAATCTCACTACCCATTGGGGCTGGATCCCCTCTTTACATCCAGTTGTTGAACCGTATTCCTAATTTTATTTTTACATGTAAGCAACTACTGTAGTGTTCACAAGAGTATTGTGCCTTTGCGAATGAGAGGGGAGACCATTCACAAGACATCCTTGCTATTTAGATAATAGAAAAAAAACACTTAGATTTATGAAAAATATGATGTGAAATGGTTGCCTACAGAAGGGGACGGGGTTTGATGAACCAAGCAAATCTTTTCCAGAGCCATATCCTGAGTTGCTAATATAAGTTCCATGCTCTGAAAAAAGTTGAGGAATATGAAACATACATACAGAAACGACGCATGTTATTACTGAGTTGCACCTATTTCTCCTATATTTTTCATGTCAAAGGCTAATGTAAGTTCAGAACCATTTGGATGAGACATAGCACCAAAAAAAAAGAAAAAATCATGGTGACTTTTGGATCCTTACTTGTTCACCACATCTGGAAGTAGTTACAGCTTCACACAGCCCCATCCGCATCAGCTTCCTCTGACAGATTGAATCAATGTTTTGGGCTGAAGAGGCTGTGTGCACAACAGCTTAGATATCACAAAAGATGTGACTGAGATTCAAAGAACAATGAAAAGTTGTGTAGTGGAAACAGTGCAAAGACCAAAAATGTGAGTCCATTCATGGACGTTCTCTAGGATGTTTTCTGATCCAAGAGATTTAGAGGCTAAATAAAGGATGGAAGTAGTAGAAAATAAAGGCTGCCAAATAAGAACAAATGTTAAACACTTTACATCTATTATTCTAATGGATCAATAATTTGCAGTGGAGATCCAGGCATTATAATATCTGCCAATTACATGTCCTATAAAGACCAGAGAGATCAGAGTTTAAAGGAGTTTAAGGTCTGTTTCTGGGGCATTGTCTCTACCCACCAACGAAATATATTTGTTATTAACACCATGTATATATTCAATTTCTCCTGGGAGAATTGCTGTTCTCTCAGGAGAAACCGCAAATGTGCAGTTGTTTGGAAATTTTCTCCCAGAGCAATAATGGCCACTCTGGGAGAAAAATAACCTGGAACCACCAGGGTTAAATCACTCCTGGAAGAATTTATCCTGTACGCATTCCCTTCAGAGAGAAACCACAACACAGTCCTCCAGCATCCAAGAGTACTTTATAGCTTCCCCCTCTACTGCTCTAGCTAAGCAGGACACATCCCCTTCACAATCCCTACACTAAGCTACAGAGAAACGCAGGCCGACCCTGACCATTCTTGGTCAGTCAAACAGGGCTGCCCTGTGCAACACTGCCATCTGTTGCCAAGTAGACTAGGGAGCCTGAAGAGCATGCCAAGATGTGTGCAAAGGGCCCCAACTAGTGGCACAATATCAACACTATAAGTCTCTGCTCTTCGGGACTCAGTATTCAAATGTCTGTAAGTTTTCCTGTTAAGTTTTTCTACCAGGAAAACAAATCCAGGAGAATTTTCTGAAATCATTGGAATACGTTTCACTAGTCCCATAAAACTACATAAAAGGAGAGACAGAAGGGACCTTACAAGGTCATCTAGGTCAGGCAAAACTAAACAAACCCCTGACAGATGTCTATTTAACCGTAAGAATTTCCAGTGAAGGTTTTCTACAGCCATCTATGATACTTTCCTTGAATCTTTCTAACAGAGAAAGTTGTAGATGGTTTAGTGTCCAGCCAACTTAAAGACAAATCTAAACTGACCCAAACCTATCACATCCTTCCATCACTTCCATTCAAATTTACATTTTATAATGTCACATGAGTACAACTCTCAATGTTTTTGCACTGATGCACTTGCCATAGCCGGGTTTCTCTCTCCTTTTTTTTTAAACTAAATTTTCAGATATACTGCTGATGCTAAAAAGGAGAGGACTATAAAAGCAGAAAAAAAGACAACGTAAAGCAGGCAGGCAGAATTGGAAGATTCACAATTAATTTCACAATACTGCCTTCAAATTATAGAATGAGCAGCAAACAACTCAAGATTCATGTTATACAACTGGGCCAGAGATGAGCCAATAGAAATAAAATTAGTTTCTCTTTAACCCATATTCTCTTTAGAAAAGAACAAATGCCTAGGATTTATTATTAGCAGAATACCAAATTAAGACAATTTGAAAATGCCATCCAGTGATCCAAATCCATCACAACATAAGATTCTGTCCGTTCTTCCTGCAAGTAAATGTGCTACATGAAACCACTGTCACAGCTGCCTCCTCCAACACAGGCTTCAGACTGAAATACAGCTGTATGTTGATTTCAACACAGCGTCTTGGCAGTAAACTCAGATAAACTACAGCATGAGAAATCCTCCTCCTCCCCTTCCATGTCCACAAATGGTCGCTCAAGCCTTTACGCAGCCTCATGTGAAACAGATGCTTTAATAGTTCATAACGACAATCACTTCAAAAAAGACATGAAACACGTGTGTGCACGCTCTCTCCCTCTCTTACACACATACATACACATACTGACAGACTTGTGAAAGAATGAAACCCCTTCAAAAGGGATGAATTAACTTGATGAACTTTATTAAGACAAAAGTCTTCAGATGTACACACCCCATTGTTTGGACACAGCTGAGGAAAGCAAGGTGCAAGTCAGTGAAAATGCTGTGTGCAACCACAGCCAGCTGCTCTAAGCTATGCCAATTGCTGATGACATTATAGAAGCTCAGGGTCAGAAAAGCAGAACTCACATCCCCTCCCACCAAACTACACTGTACTAAACTCAGAAACAGGGAGTGGCATAAACCCATTTTTCTAACATTACAACTCCTTTAGTTGCCTATGCACAAAATGGCCATAACATAGAAAATAATCTGAGTTTACTTGTATTTAAATAGTCAGGGTTCATCTTTGTGTTATGATTTTTATTCCGTTTCTAGCACAAAGAAGTTCTGGTCCATAACACTGGCTCTTAGGGCCTGTATGCACCATCTTCATCTTCCTCCTGAGTCCAGTACCAATACAGAAAAGTAAGGTCACACTCCTTAGTCAAATCAACCACTGATCAGGCAGATTTACCTGTCACTTTAACAAGGAAAGAGAAGCTAAGCAAGGGCCAGCTTCCAGCAAGTAAGCAGCCAGAGAACCATAAAAGCAGGAACCAGAAAGCTATAGGTGACTAGCTGGGAGCTCTGCAATAGGTTGAACCCAGAGAAGCAGTTGAAGGAGAATCCAGAGCTGGGAGGTGGGTGGCAGTGGATGAGAGCAGCCTGTCTGCTAAGCCAGGGAGATGCATCTGCAGCTGGTCAGGGAGGCACCTGACCAGAAGGGGTGAGACTTAAGTAGTATAAACCCTAGTTCCTGAGCCTCAGCCAGCAGTCTGACCTGGACCTCTCCAGGGAAAGCAGCTCCTGACAGGCTGCTAAAATAAAGTTGTAGTCATAGGAAAGTACTCTGGAGGCTGGGAAGAAGCCAGATACTTAGGGTAGCATTTGGCAGTACCAAAAAAACTCCAGATGTGGTTTGAGATTGAGTTTAAAACTGGCTGATTCATGTTTTGTTTCTTGTTGACCAGAAGCTTGGGTTGTAGCAACAGAGGTGGATTGGATACCACAAGGGATGCCTGGAAAACAGAATCCTGCTAGACAGAGAGGCAGCAGCCCTGTCAGGGTCAAATAGGCTGAATGTGAACTGATATCCAGCCAGGGCCAAAAAGCCCACTGAATGATGTTAGAATAATACCTGGGAGGCACGGGTGTAGCCACAGGGATAGATGGAGTCACCCTAAAGTACATTAAGGGCTGGTAGGGCTACAATGGGCCATAAAAGCAGACCTAAACAACAGTGGAAGAGTGAACAGCCCTGAGGACTGTTTGGGGGAAGATAATCCTGAAGGATTGTATTTAGGGGGAAGCATCAAAGGGAGCTACCCAGCCTCTAAAGACAGCTTTCCATGGTAATTATATTAACATCAAGGTGAGACACAGAAGAGCCAAGAAGTTAGGGAGGCCTGAGGGCTCAGCAGGTGGGTCTGAACTGCCAAGTGGCTTTACATTAGCCCCAAGCCTCCTACATTATCCCAAATAAAGACATGTCCTCTAACTAAGGGTGGAACAGACATTGCCTTTTGCCAACTTTATGACACCATTAAAACTTCAATGGAAGCACATACTGAAAGCAAACAGACATCTGTCACAATGTGCCTGTGACAAAAGTTAGTAATAATTCATACTGCTTTATTGTAGTGAGCATATATTCTTGGGGGGTGGGGAATTCCTTGCACTTGCCAGCTGCCCCAG
This sequence comes from Gavialis gangeticus, assembly GCF_001723915.1. NCBI lineage: Eukaryota > Metazoa > Chordata > Crocodylia > Gavialidae > Gavialis > Gavialis gangeticus. The sequence continues at coordinate 6,976,409 of NW_017729026.1, read as the reverse complement.
GCAGGTGTTTTCAGGGTTTATAGGACTCAGTTCTATGTGCCGTGGGAATTTCCATACAAAATTATGCCCCTGAAACCCCAGGAACACTTGCCCAGCTTTCCCTGCTTCCAGAGATGTACCCCAGGATCTTTAAGGTACATCTCTGGAAACAGGGAAAATTGGGGGGATCCCTGTCTAAAGATGTGTGCCCCCAGAAATTATCCATTGCCTGTTGTCCTGCAAGATCAACAGGTGTGGTAGGCTTATCCAATGGAGTGGATCAGCTGTGCTGGGACACATCCTGGCACAGTTGATCTGCTTCATCTGCCAACATCTATTTCTACCTAGGGGTCCTAAGCCTCCTCACACCAAAAAACTGCAAAAAGAATTATGATTAAACCTGAATATTAGACAGAAATACTTCCTTTCTCCACATATGTACTAAGACCATCATAAAGCTTTATTTGAAAAAAACAAAACAAATGGTGTTGACAATTAAAATGAATGCTTATGAGCTTTGACATTTCTCATTATATTTGCCGTTTTGCTCTGTGTGAAAAAGTAGGAGAATAACAATAATAGTAAAAAAAATAGTCTTCAGTATGGTAACCAGAGGATGAACAACAGCTTTCGAGAGACAGGAATAGTCAAGTGCCTCTCATATTAGTAGATATAATCACATCTGATCATTGTCCTCTCCTCTGAGCTATTCCATGACAATGAAGATAAACACCAAATTAGTAAAAAAAAAAAAAAAAAAAAAAAA
>NW_017729026.1:6970552-6975200 GCF_001723915.1 Gavialis gangeticus | reverse complement strand
TAAAGACTGTTATCAAATCCCCCCTCAGTCTTCTCTTTTCTAAACTAAATACCACTAGCTTTTTCAGATTTTCCTCATAAAAGTTTTGCCTCCAAGACCCCTAATAATTTTTGCTGCACTATGGATGTGTCTGTGCATGACTATTTAAGGTGCAGTAGCCATTTTTAAGGTGCATTAAGGGTGTGGGTCTACACATTCCTGCTCTTAATGCACCTTAAAATGGTGATTTTAGGCTATTTGTGCCTAAATTTGATACCTGTATAAAGCAGGTATCAAATTTAGGCATGAATAACTAAATCACATTAGTGAACATGTAGATAATGCTCATTATCATGATGTGTGTCCACTGACTTAAGACTAACTTTTACCCCAAGTCAGTCCACACACCCGCGTTAATGCACATTAGGCACGCATGTGTAGACACGTGCCTAAACCACCTTAATGAGCATTAGGTAAATGCACATTAGGCAAATGTGCATTAAGTTTAAGTGTGTGTAAAAGCATGTGTAGACATGCCCCATGATGGACTATTCTCAAACTGTCCACATCAGTTGTCCATCTTGAAGTATTCCAGGTGAAGCCTTGCCACTGCTGAACAGAGTAGGAGAATCCCTTCCCTCAATCTGCAAGTACCATTCCTGTTAATTCAACCCAGTATGCTGTTGGGCTGTTTTGCAACAAGAGCATGTTATTGGTTCATATCCAGCTTATGGTCTATTGTAACCTCCAGCTTCTCCGCAGTGCTTCAGCCTACCCAATCATTCCTGGTCTGTATTTGTTCATATAATGGTTCTGTTCCAAGGGATGGACATTGCACTTTTCCCTGCTGAATTTCATCTGACTGATTGCAAACCATTTCTCCAGTCTATCCAGGTCATTTTCGATCCTAGCTCTAAGCTCCAAGGTGTTCTACTGGAATACCAGCTGAAATATAAAAGTAAAAGTGGAAAATAGCTCTCTTACCAACTATCAAGTTATTTTTCTGAAAATCTGGAAACATCAATACATTTCCTGTGACTTGACAGATGCAAGGATCATTACTATAATCAAGAAAGGAGATAAATTGGAATACAGCAGTTACCATGGTATTCCACTTCTGTCCATAACTGGAAAAATCCTCACCTGCATTCCATTCAATAGACTCATGTTTCTCACTGAGGAGATTCTACCAAGTCCCAATGTGATTTCAGACCACTCAGAGGTACAATGTTCTTTGTTACAAAACAGCTGCAGGAAAAGTACTGTGAACCACACTGGGATCTTTACATGGCCTTCACTGACCTAAGACCTTTGATTCAATCACTGGACATTGGTTGACATTGATTATACCACTGCTTTTCCATTTATATAGCTGCTATGCCACATCTTGCTGCTTCCATCTGGAGTCAAGATCCAGTATTGCATAGACAAGAATCTCTTTAACATTGACCAGTTATGTTCCAAACCATAGATAACCAACACTGCAATTACTGATCTTCAATATGTTGAAGACTGTGATGTGTTCCCACTTAATTGAAGAGCTCCAAGTAACCCATGATTGCTTCTGTGAAGCATATGAAATGCTTGGACAGACTGTCAACTTCACAGAAAACAAGATACGTTACCAAGCCACCCCAAACCAATTGGCTGTTTCCACTACACAGGTAGCCAACGCTCCCAAAAAGCAGACAGGCAACATTCTACACTGGATAAAATCTGCCAGTGCTGCTTTTGGACATTTCTGAAATTGTGTCTTTGATGATCATGGGCGCTTGTACGCATGATGAAAATTGACCATTTTTGCTGGTTAATTGCATCACACTGTAAAAGAAACCTTGCACAATTTAAATGAGTTTGTTAAATTGCAAACTAAACTACATCCACATGTAATTTAGTTTGCAAAGTAGCTATTTCTAACATTGCAGCCTTTTGACAGCTCCCCCCAGCTCCTCCTACACCACAGGAGAAGCGGGCTGAAGGCACAGAGGGGCCCAATCCTCTTCTTTTTTCTGAAGAGCCTGTGTGCATCTCCCATGGTCAGGGGGCAAGCTCTTGCCAGGCCGAGTGGCTCCTGAGCTGCAGGGAGTCTTGGTCCTTCCCTCCATGGTGGCAGCGCCCCCCGGGGTTGGCCAGGTAGAATTCTAGTGGGCCCACCTCAGGCTCAGGGGACAGCTGGATCAGGCTGAGTGCTGCCTCCAAGCTGGGGCAGCACCCACCTGCTAGCAGCCTGCCCAAGAGACCCCAGAGGGGCTGCCGCAGGGGGAAGGATGGGGGCACCCCACAGTGCAGGGCCCATCAGCAGCTCACCCCCCAGCCACAAGTGGCGAGCAGGCTCAGTGATGGGGGGTGGGGGTGGAAGAGAAAAAAGGATTGGGCTCCTCACCGCTTTTTTTTTTTCTTTTTTCTGGTGGAGCCTGCCCATGCAAGCTGCCATGAGGTCGCACAGCCCCTGAGTTGCAGGGGGGACTGGGTTCTTCCCTCCAGGGCAGCAGCACCACCAGGGCCACCCAGATGGGGCACTAGCTGGATGGGTGCTGTCCCAGCTTGCAGGCAGCACCCACTGCATCTAACTGTTCCCTAAGTCCACCTGGGGATCAGCACCCAGTGGGCTTCCAGCGCATGGGTTCAGAGAACACTTCAATCCTGCAAGTGCTGCCCATGAGCTGGGACAGCACACTTGCAGCTAGCAACCAACCTGGGTAGCCCTGGGAGGTGCTGCCACCATGGAGACAAGGACTAGGACTGCTATTGCTCAGGGGCTGTGCAACCCAGGAGCAGTAAACGCAGGCAGGCTCTGCCCAGGAAAAAAAACAAAACAAAAACAAACAAAAAGCAGCAAGTGGCCTGGATCCTTTTTTTTCCTCAGAGCCTGACCCCCTCTCCCACAGCTGGTGGGAGAGCTGCTAGTGAGCACTGGTCATTCCCTCTGCATGGCAGCACCCCCTAGGTCAGCTGCTAGTGGGTGGGTGCTGCCCCAGCTCATACACAGCACCCAGCCCAATTCAACTGATCCCCAAGCCCAAGCTGGGGCATTACCCGCCTACTACTAGATTTATAATTCTTACAAAACTTTTCAAGATTGCATTTCTAAGTTTTTCTCTCTATATGACAAGTTGTAGACTGGGTGACCCTGAATCCATTCAGTTAGTGATTATTCTGCAAAATCTCACTGAGTTTGTAAAAAATCACAAGGTTGGAGCTGAACCCTGTATGCAGATACAGACAGCATCTTCATGGCCTGGGCTTTTCTTATTTTGAACAAAGATGGATTATTAGTATATATGATAGGTAGCACCTGTTAGTTAACACAAATTAAAAGAAGACAACTAGAAATTGAACATTTTTTTACAGAGAAAATGAAATCTCCATGGCACTGTTCAAAACAAGTACATTCATTAATAAAAAAATGTTTCAATAACTGTGTTTTATAACTTCATTCAAAACAGTTTTTTTCCAATAAATTAAAACCCTGCTTCTTCAGTTTTTGTGATGATATAGGCCTTTTCCATTATATTTGTAGAATCTCTGAACAAATTCCAAACAGAAGCATGCAGTTTATGCATAAAAAGATTATTATACATTTACCAGGGAAGAGCGATGCAAATTAATTGCCATATCTTTTATACACACACACACAGTTTACATACGTGTGGTTTGCCATGGCTGACTGGTGCTGCCTTAGTCAGGGGGGACATGTGCCCCTCCCCCCCCGCAACTAGTCCCACAAGTCCTGCCAACTGGAGTGGGGCAGGGAGGGAGGTCCCCCGATGCCAATCCTGCAATGGCCGATCGCTGCAATCACTGCAGCCACTCCCAGAAGCAGCTCCAGTGATTGCAGCGATCAGCCAGCGCTCGCAGAGGGGACACCGACAGTCCTGCCTGCCCATTGCCTAAGAGGCAAATGTGACTGGTCAGGGGGTGCACCGGTGTTCTTAGGGGGTGCACATGCACCCCCATGCACATTGCCACTGTGCTTTGCACTTTTGGAAGGAATACAGGCCATGTGCGAGCAGTTAGGACCATAGTGAATGCTAATTATGTTTATCTAAGGAATACGGATTAACTGACAACCAACTGATTGTCATTCCCATAACATGCAAAAGAGATCCTTCTTCACTTAGCAATGGAGTCATTTGAAGGAGTTATGTAAAATATGTAGAGGTCCTTTTTCAGGAGTTGTCATAAAAGCTTTCTGACAGCAAGCATTTGCATGGGTTGATTTTAATCTGTAAAAAACATTTAAGCTCATCTACACAGTAAAACATTTGATTCCTTTCTCCTCTCCTTTCTATCTCCCAAATTGCTATCTGTTCACCATCACCTGTCCTCTCAAGTTTCAACTCCTGTCTCTGTCTTTCCCCACAACTTCCCACAGGCACCACTGTTGATTTCAGCATCCCTTGGCTGCACAGTTCCCCCTTCTCATCTCTTTATTTGGGGTGTATGAAGTATGCGTATATATTGCAGAGTACAGGGTATTTTAAAAAACATAAAGTTGCTTTAAATAAGCTGGCTTGCCTACTAGAAACGGATGAGTTGTGCCAGAATGGAGCTCTGCATAAGCCCTTCTATTTTGCCTGCCAAGGGGGACATGAATTAATCTGAACTCAGTTTGTCCTTACTCTCCTTATTCAAGTTAACTCTCAGTCTCCCAGCATCCCAGAATGCT
>NW_017729026.1:6969370-6970541 GCF_001723915.1 Gavialis gangeticus | reverse complement strand
AAAAAAAAAAAAACCAAAATAAAAAAAAAAAAAAAAAAAAAAAAAACCTAATTGTGCAAAATAACTATTAAAAGCAACAAGCAATTACTATTCTTCAGTAGCTCAAGTTCTATAACTAAAGGCCAAATACAGTAACATAGATAACTTTAACTTGAGGCACGCATTTTTAAGGCCAGCGTAAAACTAATTTTTCAGGAGATGGGTTATCAAATGACAGGAAAAGATTACAAACATAAAATATCAGCCTTTCACCTTGTAGGTATGCAATTCTAGTCTACAAGAAGATATACAAGAAGGATTTTCTCATCAGTAACTTTCTGAAGACAAAATGCCACCCAAAACCAACATAAACAAAGTAATTCACAACTTCTGCTCCCAAGGTCCATTAAGGAAATTAAAGAATATGCCACAAATAATTACAATAGAGTATGAAATTATCTTATAAATCACTTCCTTGAATAAAAACAAGGTACTTAAACACACACATGCATGTGCACAACACCTTGACTAAGCAACTGAATGCCTCTTATACCCATAGGTCTGATTATATCTGTTTTGCAATATCCTATGCCAGTGATGCTTGACCGTTTGGCCCCCAGGCCAAATAAGTGGTACAGGGTTAGTCCATGGGCCAGAGTGGGCACTGCACTGCCTCTGCCCAGCCAGCACACCCAGATCTGGCCCCAACATACCTGGGGCCCCATGTCACCCCTACACACTGAAATGAAAAAATCAGATCAGAAAATCAGAAAAATGTTAGTTAGACCTGTGGAATAATCTAGAATATCTCTCTGGAAATCTGTCTATGAGTTGCAGGTGGGCAAGAGGTGCTCTTGATCCCGTCTAAGCAGTTAGAAAATTCCTTTTCACTTTCAACCTAAATTTCCCCTTCTTTAGCTTAAGGACTTTGCTCTGAGTCCCTTGCAGCACAGAGAAAAACCTGTCTCCATCCTTTTGGTAATCTGCCTTCAGGTATTTAAAGACTGTTATCAAATCCCCCCTCAGTCTTCTCTTTTCTAAACTAAATACCACTAGCTTTTTCAGATTTTCCTCATAAAAGTTTTGCCTCCAAGACCCCTAATAATTTTTGCTGCACTATGGATGTGTCTGTGCATGACTATTTAAGGTGCAGTAGCCATTTTTAAGGTGCATTAAGGGTGTGGGTCTACAC
>NW_017729026.1:6965874-6968065 GCF_001723915.1 Gavialis gangeticus | reverse complement strand
TTCAAGTTAACTCTCAGTCTCCCAGCATCCCAGAATGCTTTGCAGTCCTAGGCTGTTCTGTCTGGTTCAGCAAGCAGGGCTGTCTTCTCCCTCAGCTATCACAGCTAAAGCACTAAAGCCTCTTCTTTTTTTGTAGAAGAAACCCCTAGTGGGGGGGCTTCCCCCCCACACACCAGGCAGACCCTGAGGGGGGGCAGTATCAAGCCAGGACAGTGTATTCTCCTTCTACCCCACCCAAGAGGTGCTGAGGAGGGGATAGGGATGAGTCAATTCCAGCCCAGTGAGCCAGCCTGCAGGGGAATGAAAAGCCCCCAATTGGGGCTTCCCTCCTCCCACCAAGGGCAGACCCTGGCTGGAGGCGGGGGCAGCACCCGGCTGGGCCAGTCCACTTGCTCCCCACCTCCTACAGTAGGGTCTGGGGCTAAATTGATTCCAGCCCAGTGAGCTGGCCTGTAAGGGAGTGAAAAGCCCCAATGGTATCTTTCCCCCACACCAAGAAAACGCAGCTGGGGGGGGAGGGGAAGAGAGCCAATATTGGGCTGGGTGTGTGGTCCCCCCACTCCCACCCTCAAAGGTGTGGGTCTGGGGAGGGAACAGTGCTGAGCAAATGAGAGACCTGCTATCCAGGCTGCCAAAGGGAAGAGCCACCCCCAGTGGGGGCTTTTCCCATGCCAGGCAAATCTTAGCTGGGAGGACCAGTAACAGGTGTTGCATTTCCTCTCCCCACCCCCACGCCCCTCAGAGGTAAGGGCTGGGGAGGATTTTTCTGCTGAATCTCCCCTCCCTGTGGCTGACTGAGGGGGGAGGACAGGTGGCATGTGTCCAGCAGCCTATCAGGCCTGGGCTGCCACTAGGCTGGGTATAGCAGCCTTAGGCACCTGGCTATGGGGGTAGTGAATGTAAGCACCCCCAGGCTCCTCCCCTGGACAAGTGCAGGCTTCTGCCTGTCTTGGCTGCCCAAACCCTGAACATCAATTCAGTTTGTTATCAGCTCAATCTACACAGCTTAGAATAACCTGCAAAGATTGAATCCATTCTGCCTCAGGCTTTAGGAACCTGTGTTCTGAGCCAAAAAGAAAACAATGAAGACAGATGACATTTGATGAGTTTATGAATGTGCTTACATGACATGACTGCCCATGATAGAGAGGGACTAGACCTGATAAACCAGGAAGACTTTTCAATCCTATATTGCTAAGCATATAATAAATTACCACTGTAGATCATAACTTTTAAAAAGAAAAATTTTCTACAAACTTCAGCATAATTACTCATTTTAAAAACAAACGTCAATACCCATGACAAACAGGGGTATCTTTTGGCAAGGGTGATCCTTTTCCCAACTTGCTCCAAAGTCTGGTACATAGCTCATGCATTTTCCAGTTTGAAATTGTGTATTACTGAGTTTATATCATTACATAAAAATCAGAGGAGCTGAGCTAAGTATTTGCTTCCTCAAGTATGAACTGCAAAAATGCAATACTGCCTTGAGAGCTTCTAGCACAGAAACCTAACAAAAAATGACATGAATACCCTAAGACCGTAGGGGCAGGTGATCCCTTTCCCTTATCCAATCTGCTGATCCCTGCCTGACCTCCTGCTCTGTCTTCCGTACCCTGCTCTATTGGCCTCTGTGTTGTCTGCCCTCTCCCCAGTCTGCTGCCTGTCTCGCACAGAGTTTGCCCATGCTATTTGGGAGACCCATGATAATGCATGTTGACCACCCCCTACCCTAGGAGATATAGAGGAACAGATTTTGTACTGCCAACCCCACATGTTAAAAAATATATAAATCATAATATTGACTTATGAAAGGTTGGGGGGGGGGTTTCAAACAACAAATTTAATCGTTTAAGTTGCTTTCAGGATTTTAAGCCTTTTGAAGCATCTCTCTGCAACCGGGATGTCAAGAAACTTACCTGTTCTTGTAAATGGAAGCTGAAATTCTCACAAATTCACATAGTCAGGAGCTGAGGCTTTAAGAAAAACACTGGGTATTGCAGAACTTGTGATAATGTTATAGGAAGCTGCAGTCCTGCAGTTTGTTTTTTTGCATGATTCTAAATAAAGAGGTTGATTCATTTTGGCTGGGGTCAATCAGCCTCATTAAAAATGTCTTTTTTTTTTTTTTTTTTTTAAAGAGAACCCAAAATTGAGGGGGGGTTCCGGTAAAAAAAAAAGGGTTTTTTTT
>NW_017729026.1:6937117-6965783 GCF_001723915.1 Gavialis gangeticus | reverse complement strand
TTTTTTTTTTTTTTTTTTTTTAAGAGAGAACCAAAATGTGAGGGGGGTTCCTGCTAGAACAAATAGGATTTTCTATGCTCAGGCAGCTGCACAGAAGTCACAAAAATAAATGAGAGAAGGAAACAAAAGGGGGTCAGAAGTTAGCACCAGTAATGGAGCAAAAACAGCAAGGTGAGTTGCAGGAAGTTGTGACCTCCATACTCCTCAAACTCCCCCACATCCAGCATCAAACATGTACAGTCTCAGGAGCTCTCTCTCTCTCACCCTCCCTTCCCCCCCCCAATCTTCTGACATGTTTAAGATTTTGTTCTGCTTCCCATTAATAGGGTAGTTCTTACACAAAATGCTTTGGAAATTTACTAGTGTTAAATTATAGTAGTTATGTGTACTGTCCAAGTTTTCTAGATCCTCCTAGTTATATACTGTCTCTAATTACTATTTAAGTTTATTACCTGAAGAGCTGTAATTTTCTGTGTTATTTCTTTCAAAAGCTTTCCCCATTGATGTCACTTTTCTCAGCCCCCACATTTTGGTTTCAGCTCCTTTTACAGACGTAAATATCATTTTTTCCTCCCCCCCGTTATTAATAACCAGCTACAAACAGCAAATTCTGCACTGTCCCCACTTCTAGAAGCTAAGAGTATAAAGGTGAAACATACCCATACTCATTTAATCTCCTGAAATTAACTTCAGAATGAAGCTTTCTCTATATTTGTTTCTGTCATTTCAACTAAATGCAATAGTCCTTTTCCCCTTGCAGCCACAATTATTTGCGAAAAAGCTGTATAAAACTTCTGCTACCATCAATTCAGCCCAACTTTGCAAAATGTTATTAAAGTTACATTCACCAGTTGCAGGACTCTAAAGACTTCACTTAGATCCTATCTCTCCTGTGAATTTATATGGCACCAGTAATCACAGCCTCTCAGTGAAGTATGTCAGTCCTGCTACAGTCACTGAACTAAGCTGACAGAAAATCTACACTAGATAGCATTAAACATATTTGCTGTGTTTATGCATTGCAGGGTTTTTGGTTTTCAAACCAAACCTGAGCTAAAATAATGAACAACATATATTTTTTAATTAAATCACTCAAGGGGAGCTAGGGAAAAACAATTTGTGCCCATGGTTAAAAAAAAAAAAGAATACAAAAAATGCACACTGCTACCAATATATATGGAATATTAAGGAATACTTATAAAGATTTTATACAGGTTGAAAGATTAGGTTTTCTGTCTCAATGATGTAAGGCTCCAGAGAGTCAGTCAGTCAGCTGTCAGCTAAAACATCAAGACTTTATTACTTCTGAAAAGCAATCTGGAACTGTAAACCTAGGTAGCAAAGAATTTAGTTTTCTTGCCCATGTTTATTTTATACCTCAGCTCCTGGCATCTGAACACAGAAATTATTTCCACATTAAGTACTTTTAATGCACATGTACACATGCACAAAATCCATCCTTTTAAATTCCTTTCCTGCTACTATTTGCTGAAGCTACTTCAGTTTGCCCTGGTTGCAGGGCTGCAAGGATGGTTCAATCATTTGTTTCTGCAGTAGTCAACTCCTATTTTCAGTGCTAATGGGGGGGGAAATGATTACACTAACTAAAACTGACACTTAGCCCAACGTTTTATTAATATTCAGTGGTCATCATTAAAATGTCAGCATTTGCCAATAGATATCACATAATGGTATCTGAGATGCCAGAGTTCTCCTCTATGCTCCAAATAAAAAACAAACAAACCTGAGGTGACTTGACAAATACCAGTTGTGTTAAAAGGGAATAGTGCTATATAGCATGTAGGACAATACAACCAAAGTATTTCACCTCTCCTCAAAACTCCTTTTTATAATTACTGTTTAAATTAAGGGAGAAACATGGTTTACTAAACAATACTAATTTTGTGCCTGCCGCTGTCTGCTATCCTTGGCTTAAATGTAGTCAGTCCTGCACATAAAAACAAAGATCAACATCACAGCACTGACAAAAGTAAATGATGAATAAGGACAGCACAAACTAAAAGAAGGGAAAACTCTGTGATCCATCTCAGTGCTGTAAACAAGTCTTTGAATGTGTAAAAATGCAAGGCATTTGTTAAACAATAAATTTTGTGGACATCAGAATATCTAGGCAACTCAGGTACAATCCATCTTGTGTTTGAAAGCTATGTAGAACAATCCCTTACTAACAGCCATGATTTTTCTTTTCCTTCTTCCTGTTTATCTTTTTACTATTTTACTTAAAGTTGTTGAATACCTCAGCTTTTAAATCTGATGTATGCTGCTGAGAAAAAAAATGCTTTTCTTGTTTAGCAGAACAGTAATTTAGATACAATGATATATGTATTGTTTTTGCACTAATAGCCCCTTACTATCATCATCATTGGCAATATAAAATATAGAATATTAAGATATTATTAGATAACTTTAACTAAACTTTTCTGTACTTTTTCCAAGAATTTCATCTCCAAAATATGCTGAACCCTGAGAAGGTTGGAAAAAGGGTAGATGAATTCAAGACTTACTTTCTAAGTAAAGTTAACTGTTTAGATTGAAGGATCATCCTTATCCTCCATCAGTCCATGGGAAGTGCACAAGTTTAGTGGAAATGTATGCTGGCCTCATCTTTGTTCGATATACAAAAATGCTTACAATGCATGGCTCTTTTTTATATATATAAAAGCACAAGGAAAGTCTGCAAGACACGCCTAAAGAAATCAATACAAACACACGGACTTCTCTTACATGTATCACCTCAAACAGGGGAGGGCAAAATAGGGCCCAAAGATTGCATCCAGCCCACGGTGGGTCTTTTCGTCCCACCCAACCCAGGTGCAAGGGGCAGCCCAAGCCGTGGCATGTGTGGCCCGTCCCACCACCCCTAGGCACACAGTGGGCTGGGTGGTGACAGACTCAACAGCCATTGCCAGCATCACCATCACCACTGCCGGACCTGGCCCCACTGTCTGGGCACCCTGGCCCATCAGCTCCACTTCCACTGCTGGGAGAGGAGCTGTATAAAGCAGGCAGGCAGGATTTCCATGGAAAGCAGCCAAGACCCCACAAGCATGGCATGCTCAGCCAGGCAGATGGGATGGGGCTGCGGGTAGATGGGGAGCAGCATCTAGGAGCAGGACAGGTGGGCAGGGTGGGGCCAAAATCATGGGTGGTGACAGTGCAGGGATGGGGCCTGGGGCAGAGCCATGATTTGCTCTCTGTGTGTCCCTTCAACAGGCCCTGGAACTGGATCAACACTGTCAGTGCCCCATGATTTTGGCACCAGCCCTGCCCTCCCAACCTGCTCCTGTATGCTGCTGCGCACCCACCCACAACCCTGTTTGGGGGAGTCTCTGTTCCCCCAAGCACCGCAAGGAGTGACCAAGAACAATGGTCACAAGCTGGCGGAGGGAAGGTTTAAGTTGGACATCAGGAAGCGCTACTTCACGGTCAGGGCGGCTAGAGTCTGGAACCAGCTTCCAAGTGAGGTGGTGCAGGCTCCCACCCTGGGGGTTTTTAAGAGGAGGTTGGATGACCACCTTACTGGGGTCATTTGACCCCAGTGCTCTTCCTGCCATGGCAGGGGGTCAGACTAGATGATCTGCTCAGGTCCCTTCCGACCCTAGAAACTATGAAACCCCATCCCATGTAACCAGCCCAGTGTGCCCTGTCTGCAGGGGTCCCAGCCACTCTCTATGGAGATACCACCTGCCTGCTCTGTCCAGCACCCCCAGTGGTGGGTGTGGGGCAAACAGACCCAGGCCAGATAGGATCAATTGTCCCCACTCCACCTGCAACAGTCCAGGTCAACTCCATCATCACCCCCACCCCCACAGTGTGCCAGGTCAACACTCTACCCCTACCACACCAGGTCAGCACCTGCCCTGCTGTCCCCCCTCCCCCCCTACACACACAACACCAGCCCACAACAGCTCACCAAAACTCCTTAAGTGGCCCTGCAGCCAAAATAATTGCCCGCTCCTGACCTACAAGCTCACAAATATCTCACTATGGCTGCTGCTTCTTCGAATACCACACTGCTTCAGTTAAACTTTAAGGAACACGGAAATAAATTAGTCAAAATTGCTTATTCAGTGGCTGCTTATACACCTGAAACTTTAACTAACTTGAATACATATTTATATTTGAGTACTAAATGGTGGTCATTTACTGATGATGCAGAGCAGGGGTGGTCAACCTGCAACACAAGTGCCACAAGTTTCATGGGCAGACTCTGTGCGCTGCACATGATACAACAGGTAGAGGACAGGCAGGACAACACATAGGGCAGGAAGCAAAAGGGAAAGCAGGAGATCAGGTGGGAGTGCAGGGCAGACAGCAGAAAGCTGAGCACAAGTTTGGATGGGGAGCAAAGAGTTGGGAACAGAAAGCAGAGCAGCAGAAGGAGCAGAGGAAGGGGATCAGAGCTGGGGAGAACACTGAGCTAATTTGTGGCAGGCCTGCCAAAAAGATCAGCCTACTCTAATGCAGATTAACAGCTCTGCTCAGCTAAAGGGGTAATAAAAAAAATCTAACACAGAAACTCAGTAATTAGTGAAAACTGAATCCTCCCCTCACCCCCCACCAAAAAAAACCTTTCCCATGGCACATTAAAAAAAAGTTATGCCCACACTGCACAATGACAGCTTGAACTGTTATTGGAAGTAAACACTCACTGAGAAATAGCGGAACAGTTTGCTTCCTTTTGCTCACTTATTCTATCACAACAACAGAGCAAACATTTTTCAGCAATCATTATATCCTAGCGAGCAACGAAGTTATTACAATTCACTTGTTTACCAATTCAGTGACATACAATGCCTCCGGTTAAATTAGTGCAGTGTAATAACACTCATTTTGAACATGTTCTTTTAATGATAAACCTGATACTTTTAACTTTAAAACACCCATAGACAAATAGTATTCAATATTGGTATATAATTTCAACTACTGTGTTTCCTCGACTCCAAGACAAGATATTTTTCATCTATGTTCATTGTGGGGAAAACAATGCTTCATCTTATAATCACGCTGCTCTACCTGGGAGCTTGGAGCAGTGGCTGTGCACAGAGCCCAGATAGGGCAGTGACAGCATTAACAGGCAGATTCCTGCTTCCAGCTCAGTTCCCTACCTGGCTCCCTTCCACTTGCCCCCCGTCCCTGCTTCTCACCCCTGCTTTCCCTATCACCTACCTCAACCTCTGCATCTCCGCCCATGCTTTCTTCCCACTTCTGCCACAGCAGTATGGAAAGTGAGGAATTTAAGATCACTCCCACCCCCAATAATTAGATTCTAGACATGACAAATTATAACACTTCATAGATTCTAAGGCCAGAAGGGACCTTGGAAGAGCATCGGGTCCAGCCCCCTGCACCAAGCAGGAAAGACAACTGGGGGTCGGGTGACCCCAGCAAGGTGCCTGTCTAGTCTTCTCTTGAAGATTTCCAGGGTAGGTGATTGCACCGCCTCTGGAGGGAGCTTATTGCACAGTCTGGACACCCCACCTGTGAAGAAGTTTTTCCTAACGTTGAGCCTGAATTGATTTTGCAGCAGTTTGTGGCCATTACTCCTGGTTATCCCCTAGGGTGCCCTGGTGAACAGTTGCTCACCAAGCCCTTGATGTTACTCCCCTAGTGTAGTGGTAAGCTGCTATCAAGTCCCCTCTCAGCCTTTTTCCTCGGGCTGAAGAGTCCAAGATCCTTCAGCCTTTCCTTGTATGGCTTGCCTTTTAAGACTCTGATCATATGGGTGGCTCTTCTTTGGACTCTCTCATGCTTGTCCATGTCCTTGTTAAAGTGTAGTGCCCAGCACTGGACGCAGTACTCCAGCTGTGGTCTCACCAGTGCTGAGTAGAGCAGAAGAATCACTGCCTTGGTTTTGCTGGAGATGCATCAATTGATGCATGCCAGAATATTATTTGCCCTACTGGCTACAGCATTACACTGCTGGCTCATATTCAGACTGTGGTCTATTGTTACCCCCAAGTCCCTTTCATTCATGGTGCTAGTCAGTTTGGTGCCGCCAAGCCTGTAGGTGTGTTGGGGGTTGCTCATCCAGAGGTAGAGCACTTTACATTTCTCGATGTTGAACTTCATCAGGTTCCGATCTGCCCAACTTGCTAGCCTGTCTACGTCTGCCTGTATCTGTAACCTATCTTCAGGTGTGACCACACTCCGCCATAACTTAGTGTCGTCTGCAAACTTGGCCAGTGAGCTCTCCACCCCCACGTCCAAATCGTTAATAAAAATGTTAGAAAGTACTGGACTCAGCACTGAACCCTGTGGGACACCGTTGTTCACTTCTTGCCAGGATGACACGGATCCATTCACTACTACTCTCTGGGTCCTATCCTGCAGCCAGTTTCTCACCCACCTGACTGTCTCAAAGTCAAGCCCACAATCCTCCACTTTTCTTGCAAGGACATTGTAGGATACTAGATCAAAGGCCTTTTGGAAGTCTAGGTATATAATGTCAACCTGCGGTCTCGTGTCCAGGTGGCAAGTTACCTGGTCAAACAAGGAGATGAGGTTGGTAAGGCAAGACCTGCCTGCAACAAAGCCATGCTGGCTGTCATTCAGAATCTTACCTTCTGCAAGCATATCGCAGATATTCTCCTTGATGAGCTTTTCTAGGATTTTCCCTAGGATGGAAGTTAGGCTGATTGGCCTATAGCTACTTGGGTCCTCCTTCCTGCCCTTCTTGTGAATGGGCAGAACACTGGCCCTCTTCCGGTCCTCAGAGACTTCTCCAGGGCACCACGAGTTGTGGAAGAGTTTAGTTAGGGGTTCCACAGTGACTTTGGCCAGCTCCTTCAGCACTCTCGAATGAAGATCATCCAGTCACACTGACTTGCATATGTCTAATTTTTTGAATTGGTCATACAGCAATTCTACGGCAATAGTAGGAAGGCGATTATTCCTACCATGCTCATCCTCTGGCATGGTTTTTCCCCCTTGGTCTGGTGAAAGACCAAGGAGAAGTAGTTATTCAGGAGCTCAGCTTTCTCCTGGGTACCAGCAACCAGCTCTCCTGAGTTGTTGAGCAATGTCCCTACATCCCCATTTATTTTCCTCCTGTTCCCTATGTACCTAAAGAAGGACTTCTTGTTCTCCTTGATTCCAATGGTTAATCTAAGTTCAGTTGCCACTTCAGCCTGTCTTATCTGTTCCCTGCAAATGCGGGCCATCATGGAAGAGTCCACCTTGGACTATAAAGAGGCTTCAATTGTTTATAAGCCTCTTTCTTCTTTCTGAAGAGGACTGTGATTTCCCTGTTTAGCCAAGAGGGCTTCCCAGCCCTTCTGTTACCTTTTGTCCACACTGGAATGGACTTCCTTTGTGCTTCAAGGATCTTGTCCTTAAGAAACAATGACTCTTCGTGCAGATCTTTCGTCTTCAGTCCCTGGTCCTACAGCACTTGGCCTACTAGTGACCTAAGCTTGTTGAAATTTGCATTTTTGAAGTCCAAGACTTCAATCCTACTATCCAATTTGTCTGCCCTATGTCAGACAGTGAACATAATGGTTTCATGGTCACTGTTGCCCAGACTTCCCTCTATATTTAAGTTGGTCATCAGGTCGTCTCCTTTGACCAGGACCAAGTCTAGCAAAGTGTCACCTCTGGTTGGCCCATGCACCTCCTGAATCAGGAAGAGCGCCTCGACACAGGTCAGGAAAGATCGCAACTGATCCAACTTGGCTGAGCATTCCTCCCAGGAGATGTCTGGATAATTAAAGTCCCTCATGATGACCATGTCACATGCACATGTGGCCTCAGTCAATTCTAGAGTGAACTCCAGATAGAGTTCCTCCCCCTGGTTTGGGGGTCTGTAGAATTTATAAACTGCCATATCTAGAATCTACTTGGGGAGGGGGTCTTCTTCAATTTGAAGTTATCTTGTATTCAGGTAAATACAGTACTTTTTTCCCCCTGAATGTGCACAGGTGCGTATAAACTAAAAAACACAAGTGGAACATACAAATGTGAAATGCAGTAACTTCTGGGCCCTTAAGCCCCGATCAAATATTGCCTATGCAGCCACTTGGTCAAAGAAAGATGAATTTCACTTCAGAAAAGCTATCCTGAGGTTCTAGGGATGCACCTTGCTCTCCTATTCTCTCAACAGGCAGCCTTATGCACCTTCAAAACACACAAGCTCCAAGCAGGGTGTTGTCTGAATTAGTTTATGGGAAATGCTAGACACAACAATTGTGTAAAATCCCACCCCTCAGGCACCTGACTCAAGCCTGAACATTACATGCCTTCATCACATTAGAATCCTGCTCCTCCTAGATGAGAGACACTTATAAAGAAGGAAAAGGACTTGCATATTTTTTGCCCAATAATCTTGTAATTAGAGCCTTTGGTCAATAAATGGGAAACCAGGACTATAAACTCTGCTCAGCCAGAGGCTGCTTGAGGGAGCCTCAGTCTGAGGTAGTTTGAACCAACATTTTCTGCTTCTCAAGTAGCTGGCATAACCACCAAATTATGTACTAGCAAGGACTGAAGGCATACGTCTCTCTTGTTGAAGCTGACCCATCACATGGAAAAGAAAAAGAATACAGTAACAGAATCTCATTTTGTAGCTCAGTAAAGTAGACAGTTGGTTGGGAGAAAGGGAGTCTTGAGAGCTCTGTTCTTTGTTGTCAATGATTTTTCTTGTTTTTCTTTTTTTTTTTTTTACTTTTTTGTAATGATTATTTAATGCAAGAATATGGCTTCCAAATTGTTCTGGGTTCATTATAAGAGCTACTATTGCATACTCACAGATCAATGTTCTTAATTTTATGCTCAAACTAACTAAAATGACCATTTCAAGATAAAGAATTTAATAGCAACTGATATTTATATCTCTTTAAAATTAAAACCACACTCGAGAGACTTGTATGAAGAAAGTCTTAGTCATGTAAATCTCACTAACTTGCATAACAATAAAAATAACCAATTACTCCGCATCCTTTTCACGTTTAGTAGCCTTCCCCCAAATCAACAAGACCAGAGAGCCTGAAAAGTACTTTTGGCTGTGCAATGAGCAATCTCAGCAACCAAGTGAGGCAAGGTCTTTTAACAATAATTAGCACTGACAAAGTGCTAGTGACCTTTATTGTACATATTAAAGTAAATGACTTGTGCCAAGTGACTTGGGAAAGACACTTCATGAGAAAGCAAAGGCACCAGAGCACAATTTTATTTGTCCCATGTTTATCCTCACTGCAGGCCAAATCAAGCCAAAATGTACATTGAAAGAGATATTAACAGTAAAAGTAATCTTTGAAATTTCTTATATTTCTGTTAGATTGTGGGGAGAGGGTGGTCCAAATAGTGTTACTACAGAATAAAGTGCCAATGGTTACCAAAGTTTCTTATAAAATTAATAATCTTAGAATTGCAGACATTAAACATCACTAAGCACTTGTTCAACACATTTCATCTAAGGCTATCAAAACATTTTATGACTTTTGATGAATTATGCCTCATTGCACATCTGTCATGTAGGGAATTAGCTTCATTTTATGGAGAAAGAAACAAAAAAGTCAGAAGCTATATGACTTGCCCAATGAGAAGAAAACCTTAGTATACCCAGACAACTAAAAAGTTAGTAATCTGAGGCTATTTCTGATACTAATAACAATTTTGAAATAAACCCACTTCTGTGTGTAACGAACATTTACTGGACCATATCACTTCTCTACACAGAAGTGCATTCAACAATGCCAGCATCAGTATTCTCCGCTGCTGTGTATTTTCTCACTTTGATGCAAACAAAGTGTGGACAGCCATTTTGCCATTAGTTTCTGAAACATCCCTGTACTTAAAACCACATTCTTATCTTCACGTACATGCTTTAAATCCTTTACAGTCACTGGGACATAGTACAAAGTTAAGCATGACAAGTATGAATAGGAATGGCTTGCTGAATCTCAATCTAAATCTTGTCACCTAACTATGAGGGCATGTTTTTTCTTCCTTAGGAATGGTGAACTATTTAATCTGCTTTTCTAGGCCTCTCTTCACTAGCATACCACTGCTTACTATGGTACAGTATGCGTTTTGTCTAATGCAAACAATAGGGCTTCTTCAGCTCCATAAAGGTATATTTCCAAGACAGATATCTTATCAAATAGTCCAACAAAAGGAACAATCTTATTTTTTTATGGGGCAACCATATAAATCCACTTACCAACTCCTTCCTAAACAAATTTCTTTCACATATAAACAGTCATCCAGACTGTTTCTAACTGTTACTAAGTGGCTGTGACAAGTCTGCAATTAGATACATCTCCAAGAACAAACTGCTCAATCCACTTCAAAAAGATCAACTTTTGAAAAAATGGACAGGGAATCAGCACAGACAATACTGCTGACAGTTTTACAATAGTGTGCTTCTTAGCAAGCTGGCTGCATTCTGCTACCCAATTTACTAGGTATAATTAACTTGTAGGGTCCCAGCAAAATCTCTCATGAATATACTGTGAAGTAAGCTGCTGAACATAAATGCCATAACAGGTCCATCAGCTCCTTCTAGCCCAGTAACCAGTCTCTCACAGTGGCCAGAGAGCTCATGCTACAAGGAAGACTAAGCAGGACATATTCAGAGGGTGCATCTATATATGAAATTAATGTGCCAGAATTTATTGTTGCGCATAACATGCTGGAAATTATTGCTGTTGGGCACCACATTTGAACATGCATCCAGGACCTCAGCACACTGAGCCAGGTCAGAGTAGCCCTGGCTGGCAGCAGGCCCAGAAGATCAGCCTGCCAGCCTGGGGCTGCTCCAACCTGGCCCAACATGCTGCAGAAGGACTGGCTGGGGTACAAGGGTGGTTCAGCGCAGGGCTAGCCAGCAGGCAGCCCCCACACTGAAGAACCCTAATGCCCCAGCCAGCCCTGTCCACATCTACACATGTGCTGCTGTGGAGTAAAAACACTCTGCTGCAGGATAGTACTTGTGTTTACAAGTACTAACCTGAGGCAGAGTTAATTGGTTTACTCCATTCTAATAGTACTGCACATGCAGATGCCAAGACATTTACTACAGAGCTAATTAAGCAACTCCACAGTAAACATCTTGTGTAGATGCACCCAGAATGAACTACCCCTACCCCTCTCCCCATACAGCTTCCAGCACTAACAGGGCTAAGTAGTCTTAATTTTGAGGATGCACCCCAAACTTTTATGTGTTTTATACCCAGCCGTAAGCCTATTCTCCATGAAGTCACCCAGTTGATGACCTGCAACAAGAATGCCCATCCTCACTTCAATAGTTCTCAGCCTTCCTTCTTGGAGACCCCTATTTGCAGTGTAATGACAGAAGGCCGCACACTTGTAACAAGCCTGTGAAATTCTGCACCTTTTCTTGGTAGATCTGCCACCAGCTTTGGTTTTCCTGTCCCTCCTCTGTCTTGTTTCTCTCCTTTTCCTGTATTTAAGTGGTCTGTATTAATTTGAACTTTACAGTGTTCCCCTCCCTGATAGCTGACACCCCAATTTGCAGAATCGCTACCTGCCACTTCCCACCAGAGTCTGTATGCTGCTGAAATGGGGTCAAGCTACAACTACTTTTATAGCTACATAGAGTAGCTAGTTTTGTGGGCCACTACCTGAAATACTGCCTATATTGTACTTTTGAGTACTGCTGCTGTCATCTGAGCTAGAAGCCAATACAAAAGCCACTGTAGGCTACAGATGTTAGACAAAGTAAGTATGATCAGCATCCAGAGGGAGCAGAGCTACTAGATCCTGAACTATGCAGCTTGTCCTAGGTGGACAGGAATTAGTGAGGAAACAGTGACCAGACTCTTAAGCCTAGAGAAGACCCCTCTTCCCACTCTTCCAATTACAAGTCAGAAAAACAAGCTGAAATTTCTAAAACATTTACTAGAGAACCCCTATTACCTTACATAAACTTTAGAAGACAGTGATGCACTTATCAAGAGACCTTGTTGAAGAGACAGATCAATTCAGGGGCATGAATGTTGGGTTTGTGTTTCAAAAAACAAACATTTCATTGCAGTTGAGGGGAAATGCTTTGTCAGCCTGGTTCTGACAGTCTGCCAACTTGACATAAATGCACTGAGCTTGGCCATGACAGTTATCTAAATTGTGACTAAACTTTAAAGAAAACCCTAAAGTATAAAGGAAAATAAAGAATGTATATATATGAAACACTGTCAAGTTGAGTTAACTCACCAGTAAACAAATTGACAGTGCAATTTCCTTAAGTTGCACCATTTAATTATGGGAAACCAAAACAGGAGCATTTATCAGCTTGGGATACTAATTAGTTGTTGCTCAGAAAGTACTGTATATACAAAACCTTATTGCCTACACAACAGTCTGCACAAAAGCAACAGTTTTGAAAATCTACACATGTATATTTATTGCACTACATAAGAAGTATACTAAGACTACCAGATTTTTAACTCTTTGGTAACTAAAATTCTCTATTTTATTCTAGGTTTGGATTCCCTAGAAGCAAGATCTGATTTTTCATTTCAGGACCACTGACCCCTAGAATTCAAGGTCAAGATGCTAAACTTCAAAAACTGATCCAAGTCACATTTCTTTGGTTTGGTTTACTTTTTGTTTCATTCCTCACAATAAGGGAACAATGGCTACTAGCATTTCTCTAGGCAGCAGTAGCAGAATCTCTTCTGTTTGTTTAGTTTAAGTTATGTATTTTAGCTTTGCAAATACATGACTCACTGCTATGACAAACAGGTGTGCTGGAGATCAGTAAAATAAATATAAACCCATTCCACACAGACCAACCAAATAGCTAGCAGATATCCAATGACTTTGAGCAAAGAACAAGATTCAGCATAACAACTTTCAGTCCACCTGCTACAGCTACAAGATTAGAGCTCTCAACTTCAGCCATCCAAAACCAGACCTAAACCACTTTGTTTCTAATATGAGATTACCCAACTTTTTCATTCTTTGTATTACTTCTGCTTCATTCTTTTCCATGAAAAACTGGTTTTCCTACCTTAATTATTGCAACCTCTTCATAGGCTTCCCCCTCTCTTCAGTGCACCCAAAACCTAGCATTCAGTATAATCTTTCTGCCACTCTGAGTACCTCACTTCTTGGTATTCACAGAATTAAATTTAAGATTCACCCAACGTGTTCTTTCAAGCATTTTTCCGATCTTGACAGCAGACCAGTCAAATCACAGCTGACCTGTCACATATATAGTAGAACAAATATGAAGTAGAGCAGATGGAGCAGGTGAAAGTAGAGCCAAATGCCATCCACATGCTGAGGATAGAACCACAACTTTTCTAATCCATACTGAGCCCCAATGCCCAGCACACTCAATCCAGCATTGCTGAAAGGTTGCTCCGTACAAAGAAGTCCTCTTAGAAAAACAGAATACCTCCAGGCACCACCACCTGGGTATGCCAAATTATCTTTTCATAAGAGCCTGAACTAATCTAAGGAGCCATAATTATGTGCTTTCGACCAGCCTATTTTAGCTGTCTTGGCAATGTTCATCTATTGTACTATCGTACCATGAAATTGCTAGAGAAAATGACTCCACGTAACTCAGAGTCTCAGAGAGGCAACACAATCACCATATTTCTTGCTCTTTGAGAACTTTTTTTCCCCACAAAAGCTGCCTTTAGGCAGGGCTGGCTTCAAACCACTCATTGATGTTGCTATTACAAATGTTCGTATAGTGGTTCAGTTAATGCTTTGGAGAGAAGAAACAGCCCTGCGAGTTACAAACTAACAGTAAAATTTATAATATTGGAAGGCAAAACCAGTAATACTAAAATTGGTGGGGGGAAACCAGTACAAGCAAAGGGTTAAGTCCTCATAATGGAGGACTGGGAAATGTGAGTATAGCCTGAGGGTAGAATAGCCTGCTGAGGAAGGAATACATCAAGATTTTCTTGTTACAAAACAAGTGTTCAGTGCTGGTGCCAACAGTTCAAAGAGCTGCTTCTGCTCCTTATGCAAAGAGAAATTTATAAAAGCGAACTTTGGATTAAAGATGGAAATATCCCATGTCAAAGAACATACTTTAAGCAAAGCTGTCTGAATAGCGAACAAAAGCATAAAAAGAAAAGAGAGGATTTTTCCACTAAGGCCCCCTCTACACATGCAGGTAAAGGCATGATAGGATAGAATGTGCAATCCATACAGTCGTGCTTCTTGCCATGCCATGTGCATAGGAGAAGGCGAGATTGCGGGATCATGCATTTCATCCTATTCACCTTCTTGCTGGTGCAGGAGGAATCCGATCCTGGGCTCCTCTCAGCTGCTAGGCCAAGAGTCTCCTCAGTTGCAAAACTTCCAGCCCTGGCTGGGCAAAGTGCACCCCTGTAGCTGGGAACCCTGTCAGCTGATGGTGCTCACAGCCCAGGGAGACAATGTTACGCATGCAAATTACAGCTCAATAGCAACCAGCTATAAAGTTAGTACATGTTTTCGAGGTCTAACTTTATAGCTGGTTGGATTGTTTATAGTGTGATACCTACTTTGCATGTGTAACTTGTCTTAAAGTAGTTGCACAATTAACCATTTAACTGCAATATCTGTAACATGTAGAGGAGGCCTAAAACAGTTAAAATTCATTTTCAGAGATACACAATCATGCTTTCTCTCTTCCAGGCATCCTCTCCTATGCTGAAGCATGTAGGCATTTGTCATTTCAAAATGACTGACTCAGAATGGCAAGCATACACATAAGAATGATACAGCCACATGTACAAGTCTACGAGCACACTGATATAAATGCATAAAAGACTAGTAGGTGCCTGTAGGCATGCAGCAAGGCTGCTTTAACACACTGTTAAGCAGACTCAGTTAATCAAGTCTCCTGGAGTGTGCTAATTAGCGTGCTCCAGCAGCCTGTGTGTCTTGTGTATCAGTGTCCTCGCACTTCAAAATGGCAGTGGGGGCATTTTAATTGAAGCTCATTTGACAAGCTTTAGTTAAAGCAGCCCCACAACCATTTTGAAGTGTCGGAGGTCCCTCGAAGTTGAGGATGACACCCATCAGGCTTGATGGATCCTCAGGTGACTGAGGAGTCTGATTCTGGATGCACACGTTCTTCAGCAATGGGGGCATGTTGTCACGGGGGGGAGTGGAATTCGCAGATCCAGGTTGATCTCCTTCTTCTTCCACCACCGTCGTTCTGCCTCGATATCGAGTCATTGGGCCTCAAAGTGCCGTACACCTTGGTGGACCAGGTGGCGCCATGCTGATGGTCAGCAGTTTGCTCCTCCCAGTCATTGGTGCCAGTGTCTCTGTGCTTGAGGGCAACCTTTAGCATGCCTTTGTACCATTTCCTTTGGCCGCCCTTTGAGCATTGGCCAAACAGAGAGCTGGGACAAAAGAATCTGGCAAGGGAGGTGGTTCTTGGACATCCAGATGCAGTGACCCATCCATTGGAGTAGCTTCTCAAGAGCAAGGCTTCGATGCTGGTGGATGTAGCTTCATGGAGGATGCTCATACTGGTTCAGCGGTCTTCCCATTTGATCCCCACCACCATTTTGAAGCATGGGAATGCTGATACACAAGGCTATGGGTGCTTGAAGTAATGCTCGGAGCCACTCTCATTAAAGCGCCCTCTCCCCCACCCTCACAGCACTTGTAAAAATGTGCAATAAGTTTCCAGTAGATGGCCACAAATACTGAACAAAGGTGGAACACTAACTCTTAGGAGAGATAAAAAAAATAAACAAAACCCATCAATTATTATTAAGTCCCCATTCTTAGCCATGCGAATACATGAAAATTCAATGCTGTCAATTATTACATCACAGGATTTCAGGCTGGAGCCTCCTGCACATTTTGGTCTTCCCTGGATCAAAACCAGTACTGATTGGTTGCCATCCCTAGTTTCCCAATGAAGGCTTCTGCAAAAAGCAGAGTTTTCTCCCTCACTCTTTATACCACATACCATTCTCATAAGGCAGGACAGGGAAGCAACTATAGCTCAGCAGAAGCACAGGGAGTTTCCCAGACTCACCTCTCCTAGGAAAGGGAAGCCTGAATTTCCCCAAACTGCAAGAGAAACAGAGTTGTGACTGGAAAGAGCAGAACTGCAGTGGCAGTAGAGCTCACAAAGGTTGAGCATATTGATTTGGAGCCAAAATTAATTGCTATATGGGGGATGAGCAGATGTGAGGACAAGAATTCCATCAGTAGGACCAAAACCAACTTCCTCAACAGAAGTTTTTAAAAATGCCAATGCCACTGGGTCACACAAAGAATATTTAAAAATGAAAAGACCAGCACACCTTTTAATAAAGACAGACATCATTTTGGAGATGCCTGCCTCAGGATTTTTTAAAATAAATTCAGCTTTCATTAAAGATTTTCTAAGCGTTCCACTCCAAAGAGCAGCTTGGAAATGGCTCAAAGTTCAGGAAAAAAAAGAACAATACAAAGTGTTATTTTTGAAAACCACATTTATTTTAAATCCACTTTCCTGAATTTTAGGGCCTTGACAATTTTTTGAATACCTGGGTGGGCAGTAATGGGAATGGCCACGAACTAAATTTCACAGTGAGGTAGCCAATTGCATAGAGGAAGAATGTCCTGCTAGCTGGCAACTTCCTGCAGCTAGAAAGTGTTACAGGAGAAGTCTCTGAAGATGTATATCATTTCACTTTACTTCTAAACTCTTGCTGGAGACTTTCTTCTAGGAAGTAAAAAGTAATGGTTGTTATGCATCAGGAAACTGAAAATAAGCATCAGGGCCTAGAAATGTCACAACTTTTGAAAAACCCCAACCTTCTCTTTATTGTAATATCATTTTTTGCCGGACAGGCTTAGGAGATTTGATCACAACAAAGACCTTCAATATTAATACATTTAGAAGCCAAATTAAAAGCAGCTGTGCACCAGAAAGGGTATAACAAATGCAATGCTCATGGGATTCTTTGGTCGATAATTAACTTCTTTGAAAGATCCCAGGCAGGGGGAAAATATGCTGTTCCTTTCCGTTGTGACATTCATTAAGTCCCTGGACATGGCTAATGTTTAACTTAAAGGCTAGGTAAAGACATTCAAAAAGCTGAAGGCAGAACTCAAAGTTACATGGTTTTCTGTAGGCAGCGTAGTGAACAAAACACATTTGCCCCCTGGGGGCGGATCTTAGACTGGGTTCTGTCATTTTCAAAACCACCCTATGAGTGCTGAACTTCTGTTACGGGTATACAGCAGTTCTGGGTACCAAACTTCTGTAATGGGTATAGGCCAATTTCCAGTCACTTATATTGCTAAAAGTGTAACCTCTGTACCTGGCCACAGATATTACAATCACCATAAATGGCCTAAAGCAGCCATTCTACCCCTACTTCCACTCCTTCAGTATTCTCAGAAATTGCAGGCTGCAGTGTCTTCATAATTAACTGAAACTGTTTGGGCATTTCTGAGTTAGGAATTATTTTTACTGCTTTTTTATGCACAGACACATACACAAATAAAGCTTCTCTATACATTTTAGTAAACGGTTAAAAGCTATTAGCAATGTAAAGTACACCACTTTTCAATGACAACACACATGCAAGCGTCACATGAAAACTG
The DNA here is from genome assembly GCF_001723915.1 of Gavialis gangeticus. NCBI lineage: Eukaryota > Metazoa > Chordata > Crocodylia > Gavialidae > Gavialis > Gavialis gangeticus. Next base: position 6,948,236 of record NW_017729026.1, on the reverse strand, counting down.
CATCCTGAGTTCAGAACTGTCAGCATGTTTGTTTTTGAACACCAAGTTTATATATGCAGTAACTGTACACAAAATATGCTTTTATGCCTATTTGAAAAAAAATCAGCAGGGCCAGCCTGAAGGTCCAGATTCTACTTTTCAATCTTTCAAGATTTTGTCTGTGTGTGTGTGTGTGTGTGTGTGTGTGTGTGTGTGTGTGTGTGTGTGTGTGTGTGTGTGTGTGTGTGTGAAAGTATAAAATGAGGAAGATTTATGTTCATATTCCTCAGCAGCTAAAAGAACTAATTAGACTCAAGGTTTATTAAATATGAGGCTAATTATTATATTTTTAGGCAGCTCTTTAAGATTTGAGAAATTTACAAACAAGCTTCTCTTTTGTTGTCTTCATAATCCTTCAACACTCGTCTTTTTTCTACCCAAAGTTTTTCCCAGAGTTTTATTTCTTTTTCTTCATCTGTGCAGTTGTAAACACAGAGTTACTATCAGCATGGAAAACAAATAATCAGGTAATAAAACCTTCATCGATTGCTGACTTCCTAGAAAAAGGCAATGATGAATTCTACATAAATATACGAGGCAGAGAAATAAGCTGTACTCTAATCCTCCACATCTGAAAATCTGACTCAGCAATTTCTATTATTAATGGACAAACCATTCTGTGTACATCTAATACCTCCGTTTTAAAAAAAAATCTTAGCCACAGTCAAACTAAAGCTTCAGGAACTCAGTCTACTAGTTTCCCAGTGCTAGATATCAGACCAGTTTTTCCAATGAGCTCAGAAACAAAGATCAACTATTGTCTTTTGTTACTGAGACTGGCATAGTAGAGTCTGGGAAGCTGATATCAAAGAGGAAAATTACAATAAATGATGAAAAGGTAGATGAGCGGAAAGCTTTGCAAATGAAACAAACCGGGCTTTCAGGAATCCTCTAGATAATAGTAATTCCAGATGCTGACAACTCGAGGGTCAGAGGGTTATATAAGTAGAAAGGAAAGACCATTTTTTAAAAGCATTTTGCTATGGCATCTCTCACAGCAGCAATTATTTTATCCACATCAATATAGGCAATTTGGCATTATGTTGACCCAGCTAACACAAACAACCCTACTGAACTTTCCTGAGAGCAATCAATCAATCAAACTCCACTCCAGGGCCCATTTCAATATAGAGTAAGCAAAGTTCTTAAAGCGGAGCAATTTAGCAAAAGACCCAATAACTGATGTGGATATGGGGACCAACAAACAAAGCGTTAACTACCAGGCTGCCATATATTCACCTTCAGTTGTTAAAAATTAAAGTAAATTATGTTTCATTTAAAACACCTTTAAACACATCCAAAAGTTATATTCTGTACCTATTCCAAAAATATTGTCAAGGAACATAAAAGAATATAAATAATGGACGAGCTGTTTTAACATCTTCAGGAAATTAATTTAGCCTGAAAACAAGTGTCTATAGCTGAACACCGGAAATTACATCTTCAGTGTTCACGTTCTTGTACGACTGTTCCATGATATTTCATAGTCCTTCATTACTTTTTCTAATTGGCATCATGTGTTGCCTAAGAAAATACCTTATGCTTGGACCTGTGAGCAAACGCGCAAAAAGAGACTATTCAGAGCTGAGCACAAATTAGCCAATCCAATCCACACTCAAAGTTCAGGAGCTGGAGGAGGGGAATAAAAATCACTCTACCTGCAAAAAACAAAATAGGCCCTATTTTCCTACCTCTAAGAATACAATCCTATAGTAGTACAGCTACACAAGGTTAAAGAGAAATTACTTTATTCCCTCCAGTCCAAACTGAAGCTCCCATATCTTCAGGTTCTGCTCCCCTGTGGCTGATCACCAAGCCACAGGGATTTGGGGAGGGAGGGAGGGCCCAAAGCACTCTGCGGTGGACCCAGAAGAGGACCAGAAGTACTTCCGGTCCACTTCTGGGTTTGCCGCCAAGCATGTGGAGGCCCCCCCCACACTCCTGTGAGACACTCCGTGCGCCCCAGCATCACAGGGTTCATAAGCTGTGCTGGTACTTCAAGGTATATTGGAAAAACATTTAAAGCGGTGTTTATCTCCGAATCAGCATCAAATCTTCAGATTCAGCTTTGGCTGAATCGAATCAGGGACAGTGATCCAAATCAACAAATCAAATCACTGTCCCCAATTTGGGCTGAATCCAAATTGGATAGGGCCCACTTCACACACTCCTAATACAGAGGATGAAAAGTTGAATGGTGTAAAGTTAAGGTCTTTGAAGCCTGGAGTGGCAGGGAATCAAGCCAACACCAAGCCTGGCCCCACTGAAGCAGCTTTGTTTCCAGAAGATGCTGCAGAATTGATTTGGAACAGAAGGATTACACATGGTGGAGTCTTCAGGCTGATGCTTGGCCGAGTAGGGAGCAGTTCACTGGCTGCCAAAGAGGAAATTCTGGCAAAATATTTCCACAGTCTCTGTGGCCACTGAGATGGCTTTCCTGTCAACTGTAAAGACCCCACCTGTTCAGACTGCCACTCTTTTCCATGATACCTTCCTGTTGGCTCCATGCCTCACACCATCACTTTTACACAGTGGTCCTGATGGTATTCCATCCTCCATCTCAAAGTCTCTGCTGTCCTGATACACTTCTCAGAGGTTTCCATCAGCTCCCACAACATCCCTTCCTTGCTCCTCTTTGTGCATTATTGCTTCACATCCATCAGATGCTCAGCAGCTTCCAAATCCTGTGAGCTTCATGTTTCTGAAGTTTCTGATGCTAGCTAATACAGGGTAATAGGAATGTGACAAGTAGTCACGCACTCTAATTCTCCGCTTCAGAACTGATCCTTTAGTTGCCCACAATTTCTGGGATTCTGTCACCATAGCCTGTACCCAGCCCTAGAGATCCTTGACAACAGCTCCCCTTAATGAGCTCTAAATGACCTGGATCAGTGCCCAGTTACCTCTGGATGCAGAGAGGGGCTCTTCATGCAGGTAGCTTGTAGGGGGCTTACTAGAAGCTAGATGAAGCAAGGTCAAGTGTCATCGGTTTAAGGCAGCAGTTCCCAAACTGTGGGTCATGACCCCAAATGGGGTCACAACATCAGTAGATGGGGTCGCAGGGTTGGGAGAGTTGTGGGTTGGGATTGAGGGGCCATGCTGAGGAAATGGAGCCATAGATAGGGTCATGCTGAGGAAAAGTTTGGAAAGTACTGGTCTAAGGTGTCTCTTTACCCTGTTTAGAACTCAGAGGGGAATGCCCAGGCTCCTAGCTGGCAAGCTGGTCCTGCCTCTCTAGAACCTGCTTGCCCTTGGAGTCCTTGCTCCCACTAATACAAGGCTTACCCACAACACTGCCAGAATCAACTGTAACAGTGGCTCAGTACTGACATCTGCAGACAGAGACCTGTCCAACTCCTCATACAAACAACAAAATTGATCAGAGAGGCCATTATGGGAAAACAGTTGACAGACTAGCTGGCTGAATGGGGAGGGCCTAAAGACAGACAAAGCATAAATTGAGACATTTGAAAGTAGGATTTAGTTGCAATTCAAAGACAGCTTTGTCACTGATAGAGCACTGTAGGGTTGCATCAAGTGTCCACCCACAGCTTTTTTGAAGCAGGATTAGTTCAGCTTTTACAGATTACAAGTTTTGTTTGCCCAAACCCCTAATTATATAAAGATAAACTACCACACTGGCCTAATAATATAGCAAAGGACCTGTAAAGTTAAAACTGAGGAATAAGTGCATTCCAATGAGTCTGTGAGATGCTGCCAGAGAAGGCAAGGTTATCCATGATGCTCCTGTCAATGCGTCAAGTAGTTCAACTCCCATAGCTCCCAGGAATTGTTTGGCAAATTGATATTCTGCACTATATTGTTAAACCACTTAACATCTTTATAAACAGCATCAACAGAGCTAAGCATTTTGTCTTCAATTGGAATAAAAATCACTTCAGATAATGATTGATGTTCTGTCCTCTGAATATCTACAACTGACAGGGGGTTCTTCTACTGTTTCCCCTAGAATTTTAATTTAACATTGAACATAGTCGGCAAAGACATGAGGCCATTATAACTCTTTTGTTAAAAAGCATAATATTTGAAAGCATATTTGCAGAATGGTTTCATTCACTTTTCGAGAACAAATGAAAATTCTCTCTCTAATCTTCCCTAGTGGGGAAAAAAAAAAAATGTACAGGCAAAATATTTTTGCTTACATCATCCTTCCATTTACTGTTTACATGACCAATTGGGCCAGGGGTGGGCAAAACCCAGCCCATGGGCTGGAAGTGGCCCAACAGGCCTTTCTATCCGGTGTGTGGGGCCCCTAAAAAACTTAGAAAATTAATATTTATCTGCCCCTGGCTGCCCATCATGCAGCTCTTGAGGTTTGCCAAAACTCTGTAAGTGGCTCTCTGCCCGAATAATTTCCTACCCCTGAATTAGGCTGCACCAGCCAGGTCAATAAAGGTTTTGTCTTCAAGTCAAATTACTGTCAGCTTTTTCCCCATATAATGCCACATGGGGATACTTATTAACACACTGGTTAAGGCCATGGAACCATGAACTGGTTGACCAGTGGCCAGTTTCAGCATTATGATATAAAAGCAGCTGCAAACACAGAATGCAACCCCTGAAACAGACCTGGCCCTGCCTCAACAGTAAAAAAAATTACCCTGGATCAATGACAGGCCGTTCTCTAACCCTTTCAAAGAACTGCCTGTTCACTCCAGCAGCTACAGTGCCATTTACTCCCTGTTTATGTCTTAAGCTTCACCTCTGTTCATGTGCCCACAGGCCTAATTAAACAGAGACAAGTGCTCTTACTCAAGAATAAGTGCGCCCACATACAGAGTTATTCAGGAACAGCTATTCTTAAATAATGATATAGCTATAGATGTAGACATACTGTATTTATTCAAATAGAAGATGACCCAGATTATAAAAACACAAGCCCAGTAATTAGATTTTATATATGGAAAATTTATAAATGTGTTATCACTTTCTAGATATAGAATCTAATTACTGGAGGTTTGCATTGAATCTGTCCCCCTCCCACTGCTACAGAAGGAAAAATAAATGTGGGGGCTCAGGTAGCCCCTTTGCCCTCTGCTTCCCCCTAAGTTCCCCACCCCCCCAGAAGCCGCTTGCCCCTTTCCTGACTGGAACACCCTGTTCTCCCTGAGCACATGGAAATGACAAGCAATTTGGAAAACAATGACCTTGAAATCGACCAGGGCTGTAGTAATTTGCATATAGTACCTATAGACTTAGTTAATGCAGAATTGATGCATGTTACCTTTTTTGAACAGCTGCAAGTTTTAGTACAGGGACTCCATAAATACATTTTTAAGTAGCACTTTGGTACCTACATGTATATAGTTCAAACTATGCATTATATTAGTCCGGTGCCTAAGGCTCATGATTTACCATATAGTTCATTGGACTGGGCCCCAGCAGAGTCAACAGAATTTCAAGCCATGGTGACCCCACAGCTCAGCACTGCTTAGTATGTACTCCAGATACTGCCCCACAAAGGGGCTAATTAGCCCCCCCACACTCATAACTGGAACCTGGTGTTCTTGTCACAAGTCCTGGGATGCTCCAAAATTTTATATGCAGGTGAGACACAGGGCAACCTGATCCAGCTTCATCTTATGGACAGTGGGAGCACACTAATCATAGGTGACGGGCTGAGGAAGGGGGCTACAGAAGGATTCTGGAGCCCTGTTTCATGATCTCTACCAGGCATTTAAGGCTACTGAATGAACAGGAATAATTGGAAATGGGAAAGAAAGGCCCGGCTCAGCTGTGGGAGCAAAGAGAAAATTGAAACATATAAAATGTAGTGGCTCACCGTGACTCTTTAAAGAGAGTCAGCAGTGTGCTTAATAGTCACTACGATATATCTTATTCAGATGGGCTGCGCTAACCTATCCTTGTGATAGGTTCCCATCAGCATGTTTGCCCAATATAAGCTAAGTGTCTTACAGCCATACTCAATGTTGGCTGCATTTAATCAACTTCATAACTGGTTTCCTTTACTAAGCATCTGCTGCTTTTGGCAGCAATGTACTTAAACAAGTTTTCTTGTACATGCTTATAAGACAAGGGGCTTTTCTCCCCATATCAAATGGGGGAAAAAACATCATCTTGTATTCAAGTAAATATAGTAACTTTCACCATGATGAGTCCTTTAGCAGACAGTTTAACTGTATTGAAAAACCCTTTTATCAACATAATCTATATGTTGTCCAACAAACCCTTTCTCGTGTAGGATAACTATTGTCTTCTCAAGGCTTCTTTCTGGTTTTGGTTTTGGTTTTTTTGGGGTGGAAGGGAGGTATAAATGGGTATAAACTCTTGCTTAAACAGTAGTCATCTGAATTAAGATCATATAGTCCTTTGAGCCAACTATAGTAATCCATCACTTTAAGGTACCCAACTTTTTTTCTATGTATACACTATTAAGCTGGTGGCTATCAATCACGTGCAAGTAGATGGACTAAACATCCTTCATTCTGGCTGAACAAAGATGACATTAAATGTCCCTCTGTTCATTGAAAAGTGAACACCACCCAAAACCCAGGACAACATGACAAAGTTAAAGCAAAAATTAAAACTGACTGAAAATGCTAGGGCAAGAACACTGACTGGTTCCAGCTGTACGAGTCTGCGGTCTATGAAAGAAACCAAAAAGGAAGGCAAAAATGCCAGAAGACAGCAGGGTAACTTGTAGTGGAGGCCACAGGGAATGAACTCCTTTGAGGCAGAGTACTCGCTAAAGGGACAAGTTTGGATTTCTGAACTCAGAAACTTCTGGCTTACTGCTACTGTGTGCACATTCTTTGTAAATAAAAAGCACTGTACAAAATGAAATGTAACATCAATTCTCTCCTCCAAACCAGAAAGACAAATAAAGCCCTGCACAGTGGCTACCCACTTGGGCTACCGGTTTGGATATAAAGCTACCTTTAAGTTCTATTACCTTCATACTTCAGATAACACAAAATATATGGTAGTTTGAAATATATGCTATATGAAAATATGTGCTATATGAAAATGTTATCAGTGTAATCTGAATATGTCTACATTCATCACTACTGAGACAGGGCCATATCTGTTGGTAACAGCATGTTAGCAGATTAACTGAAATAAGCATCAGTAAAAACTGTATACCATAAATTTATTTCAAGTTATTTGCTTTAGACAGGACTGGGAAACTTTTTTTTAAAAAGCGTTTATTTCATTTCAGTTTCTCAGTGTCTAGCCCCAGATATTTTATTCTGTGGATCCCACCAATCTTAAAAGGAGAAGAGCAAGCAAGAACAATTTTAAAAAAAAGTAAAATATGTAACTATTTCAAAATAAAACATTTTACCTCTCAGGAATGACAGAGTGAAGATGTAAGCTTCCCCCTGACAGATTCTGAATAATGTATTCATCTTTCTGTGGTGTTTTAAACTTGTTACATCTACATTTTTACTCTTATACCTCAGACAGATGAATATGCTGCAATTGTGTTCCCAGTCCCTGATCATTCTGCTGAACCAATCATATATGGAAGTTTATTATAGCTAAGCAAGAGGCAATTGCCTCTGGCTATATGGTTTCTAAGACACCTATGCTAATAATAACTTCTCAGTTTGTGGTTGTACTCTAGTAATTTAGATATCTATCTCTGGTCATGTTGCTGGATTATAATCTAAGTGATGTGATCCTGAATTTGGTGCTAACTTTGTTTTCATTTCAAGCAAGTAGTAGACTGTTTTCCCTCATCTAATGACCACTGGACCTCAGAAGCTCTCCAGAATGGCATTAATAATTGAAACTCACTACTGTGTTGGTTCCAGAGATCAGTTCTCATGGCAGTCTTTCTGATGAATATTGGTCAGCAAGAAACAGCAAGAAGTCTGCTCTATTAACACCAGCTTTCAAGCAGCACTGTACCTAGACTCCTGGTGGCCCTGGGACTACCTTTAGAACTGCACCCCCCCCTTCATCAGAGATAATGATAATTGGACAAAAAATTACCATTTTCAGGCCCCCTTTCTGTCTGGGCCCTGAGTGGCTGCCCAGTTTGCCCATGCCTGTGTCCAGCCCTGCTTTCAAGCCATGTTGAACAGTAGTTCTTAAATTGCATGCAGACAAAATGCATACTACCATGTTGTGGCTGACCAGAGTGAATGGGCCAAGCCATGTTTTAACATAGCTTAGAATTAGGGTTTTGAACATTGTTCAGCTTTGTCCACGCTAATCTGGTATGCTGGCAACTGATTCAATCGCAGTACTGTATTTAAAAATCAATCTTAAACATAGTCTAAAGGTCAGCAAATGAAGCCAGGTGCTATTTACAGAAGCCTGGTCAAAGCTACTTGGTCAAAAAAGTGAAGAATGTGTCAAAAAATTGAACACAATGAGAAAAATTACTGAAGTTGAAGGCTAGGGATAGCATTTCAGAGGAAGGACAGAGATTTGAAAGAAAAAGTAGATTGCCAAAAAGTAGATTTGAATCTTAAGAATTTTCACACAATGTAACCTTATTGTGGATGTGCAATAAACACCAGCTAGAAGCTCTACTTTTCTGTTTCTTGTTTTCTTTTAATTCAGCAAGAGAAGAACCACAAAAGGAAAAAAAAATCATAACGGTCAACCTTAGAGAGACAACATTTCCCCACAGTTACCACAAACTGACATGCGAGACAGAATAAGTAAATACTGAAGTATCTCACGCTGCTGTGCGGTAATTGCGGTTAGCTGGTAACCACTAGATGCATACTGACAGCAAAAAGAAAAGAAAAGTACAACTATAGGAGCTAAGCAAATAAATAATAATGGAGAGAGGAACAGAGTAAATCATAAATATCAAATTTGGGCCTACAAATGATTTTATAGTTTGGTTAAAAGAAATTTCTATTCTACACAGAATATGCATGAAGCCCTTCCTGCAAAAATAAGTCCTTTTATTAATCCTATTCTGTTTTGCTTTGTACATCAGTGCATAGATTATTCTTTAAGAACATTCCTTCTTGAATAGATCTCATTTTTTCTGAGAGAAAACAATTCTAGTTTCACACCCTACTTAAGCACCCTTCCTCATAATTCTTAACTTTACTGTGTTAAATGAGCTAAGCAAAGGTAAAGCAGCTTCTAAGATTATATATAATAAACTTTTTCTTAATGATCATCACTAGGGACCTACTTAACTTAGAGCAAGACAAAGTCATTCTTGTAGCTTTGTCCGAGTATGAAGAACCCATTTCATGGCCATTTTGCAGTGGCCCTGCCCCTCAGCACTGATTAGCAGAGAGGCACCATCCCTAGTGGGACCAACTAGCAGAGAGACCCCAAAGGAGAGGAGGTATAAGGGGGCAGATGCCATCTTGACTGCTGCCTGCCCTTCAGGTGGCCCTGTCCTTCAACACCAACTGGTAGAGAAGCCCTGGGTGTGGGGAAAGGAGGCACAGCTGCCATCTTTTCTGCTGCCCCTTTGTGCTACCCTGCCAGCCAGCACCTTCCCCTCCTGGGTGGACTGTGAAACCTGCCTGAGTAGGAAAGACTTAATAAAAACTTATTTTTATTAATTTAAATTTTATTTTTTTGCTGATTTCCCTGGCAATCCATGATTTCAATCCTGCCCCTGCCTCCAGTGGCTGCCGTTGTGGAAGCACAGGGCATGGGGCTGCCATTGCCATCGCTGGCTGGGGGCCCGGACCAGGGATACCTGGGTCCATGGGACTGGAGGCAGCTCATGCCAGAGCTCCCAGGTGGTCCCAAACCAAGCCTGAGCCATGGGGATGAGGGTGCCAAGCAGCCCCGCCAAGGCTCAGTGCCGCTTTTCCTGAGCCCCCAGCACTGCTACCTCAGTTGCCCAGGGCCCTGGATGGGAGTTATGGGTACGTGGGTGCATGCCCCCTCCCCGCCCTTCCTGCTGCAGCTGCCCAGAGCTTATGCCCAGAGTGCCCTGTGGTTCCCTGTGCATTGCCATCACTGCCCCACTGGGCAGCCTGGAGGCAGCGGTGATGGCAGCATGGCAGGGCAGCCCAGCCACAGGATCCAAAACCATGTGCACAGTTAATGAGTTAAAAAAATTAACGTGTTGTTTCTTGCCTTAATCATGCACATTAACAGTGATTAATTGATAGCCCTAATTATCAGAAAAACAAGATCAGAAACTGAATAACTGATTAAGAACTTTTATAAGACCTAACTTGTTAGAAAAAAATTAATAAATTAAAAAAATTAAAATAGAAGGAAGCAGTTTAATGAAATAAAGTTTTCACTTAAATACAAGTGGTGCTACTGTCTTTACCACTGGAGGTTCTTGCTCTGAAAGGCTAGGGATGTAAGTTACACACAAACCAATTAAAGCAATCAGCAACTGGTTTAAACCTGTAACAGAACAGAAGTTCAGTGTAATTAAACAACTATCAAAATGGTTGAAACCAGTTTAAGATAAACCTGGTTGAATGTAGTATATCAGACTTAACAGATTTGAATCAAACCTGTTCAGTCCCATACCCCTTCCCAGTTCAAGTCAACTCATAGTCCCCTAGCATCCCATGATGCTGTGCAGCCCTGGGCTGTGCCGTTTGGTCCAGCAGAGAAAGGTTGTCCCCACCCCTCTCTTCCCTAGCTGGAGCACTATCACTGCTCCACCTGCCTGAGAAGGGCGTGGGGGTGGGAAACCTGGCTCTGAACGCCAGCCAAGGTCTGCTTGGCAGAGGTGGAGCAGCCCCTCACAGGCTTTTCCCCTACTTCCTGATCTAGGAGATGGGTAGGTGGCATGGCCAGATGCCAACCAGGCCAGCAGGCTGAGGGAGAGGGGTTTGAACCCCCTATTCGAGCAGAGGGGTGGGTTACATGGCCAAATGCTGGCCAGGCCGGCAGAGTGAGGTGGAAGGAAGGGAGGGGGTATAAACCACCCACCCACACCCACAAGGAATCCCAGCTGCAGTCTGCCAGGAAGGGGTGAGCCAGCCCCCATGTGGCTTTTCCCCTACTCCTCACTTGAGTGGAGAAGTGGGGAACATGGCTAGACACCAGCCAGGCTGGCATGCTGAGGCAGAGGGGATGGGTTGGAACTCCGGCTCCCCTCCCCGCTTGAGCGGGGGGGGGGGGGGGGGGGGGGGCC
>NW_017729026.1:6922070-6937052 GCF_001723915.1 Gavialis gangeticus | reverse complement strand
GGGGGGGGGGGGGGGGGGGAGGGGGCAGCACACTGAGGCTGAGGTGGAGAGGGGGTTTAAATCCCCTTCTCCCACACTCTTCCCCACAAGGGACCCCAGCTGGGGTTTGCCCGGCAGAAGTGAAGCAGCTGCCTGGCTTTTTCTCTGCTCCCCTCCCTGCCCTGCTTTTCCTCTCCCTCATGTCCGCCTCAAGGTGCCAGACTAGCCAGTGTCTGGCCATGTCCCCTGCTTCTCCACTCGAGTGCGGAACAGGGGAAAAGCCAGGCTGGGGCTGCTTCACTCCTGACAGGCAGATCCAGGCTATGAACTCCCCGTCCCCTGACTTAGTGCGGTGCCTAGCCTAGGCTGAGCACTCTCTCTGCTCAAGCTGGGGGTCAAAAGCCTAACAGGGGCTGCCCCCCATCAGACCCTTGCTAGGGTCCTGTGCAGAACTGGGAAGGCGTTTAAACCCTTTCCCTCCCAGCCTCAGTTTCCAAGTCCCAACCCAAGGTGTGGCCACACACCCCCCATCCGCTCGAGCTGGGGGCAATAGCTTGGCAGAAACTGCCCACCCAGCAAGGAACAGGGTGGCAAAATCCTGGCAGGGGCTGTCCCCCCCACAGACAGAACTCAGCTGAGGTTCCCTGTGGACCAGGGATGGGATTATCATGGTGACCTGGGCAGAGAGCAGAGAAGTATGAGGATAAGCCTAACAGGGGTGGCCCTCTCCTCCTTCCCTTCCCCCCAAGAGACTTGGGCTGGGATCCCATGTGGATCAGAGAGTAGAGTGAAGTCCCCTTCCCCTAGCATCAGCAGGCCAGCCCCAGGCTGTGGCTTGGCCATGCCCCCTCTCCTCAAATAGGAAGCCTTGGAAGGCTTCTCCTTTCCCTTAGGTAGTGGCTGGGAGGTATGCCTTTGTGCTCCCCAGCTTCTGACCTGAGCCACTACAGACATGTGGCCACATTTCCAAAATCAGAAGCAAATGTCAATTCACTTGCTTCTCAGTTCAATCTACACAGTTTAGACTACCTGCAAAGACAGAATTGATTCAGCCTCTGGCTTTTTAACTGCCTATGCTTAGGAAAAGACTATAGGATGTTAATGGAACAATAAGATTCAGCATTAGCATCTTCTAAATTTTGGTCCTATTTTCTTTCATTCAAACTTGATTTTGGGGTACCAACAAGCCTACAAAACAAGAAATGTTTGGAACAATTTTAGCCTGATAGTTTCTACATAAGCCCAGCACCAAATTTGTTGAGACTCGCTGAGTATTATTAATGCCATATGTCTGTTCCTCACTTGTGAAACAATACTAATTAAAGCTGAACAGAAAAAATGTGAAAATGAATTCATAAAAAAAAAGAAAAAGCATAATCGTCATCATCATAAAACCAAGCTTATTTCATGGGGTTTGGAATGTATACCTCTCCCATTTCATTAAAGTTCATTTCTTATAATAAACAGCTTTAAAAAGATCATTATTAACTTAAACCCTTGTTTGAATTCAGTCAACACAAAATGGCTGATTCTGATAAACATTTCAACCGCGTTCTATTTTAAAGAACATGGCTTTTTCAGATAACTATATATGTTTACATCAAACAAATAAAAATAAAAATTTCAGCAAATCTACTAGTAGAAAATGTTAATCAGCTATAAACAACAATCCTCCCTTTCCCCCATTTTTATATTTAAAGCTCTCACAGGCTTTTCAAGGCAGAGATGCATCTCATACCGTGTGTTTGGTGAAGTGATAAACCACACAGGGACCCAATCTGAGTTGAAGCCATGAGGCACTATTGAGATACCATAACACAGATACCTGGTTTGTTCTGTTCTGTTTTGGGGGGTTTTTTGTTGGGGGTAGGTTTAAGTGCTTTTGTTCTTCAATTAACAGCTCCACTGTGGGGGCTACTGTTAGCTTTGCCAAGCAGCAGAACAAAACTGTCTTAAATTCTTGTTAGTTTCTGACAGTCTGAATAACAGCAGTGAAAACTGACAAGACAGATCAGTTTTCACACTATTGCAGCTTAGCTTCGGTGCCTTTGCTACTATTATCACTTTCCTGACTACCAATAGATGCTAAGAAGAGAAGATATTCCTTCATGTTATACTCACTTCATGTTTGTAAGATAGCTCTTCCCAGCCATGAAGATTGGAGGACCTAAGCTTTGTAAAATGAAAGTTTAGACTCTATAGATGGTATCTCCATCAATAAAATAGCTACCTTCCAAGTAAGTGAGGAGCTAACAGATTTTTTAAGCCCTGCAGTATACTATTTTCAGATCTTAAGATGAAAAAGTATACCCCCTTTTGTATTTTTCATTCTGCCGTAGACATGAGAAATAACTATTGACTGGGTGTATGCCAAATGAAGACTGAAATAACAAGTTTCTGGTAATTTTAGCATATCTCTGGGTGAGCAAATGTGGTAAGATATTATTATTATTATTATTATTATTATTATTATTATTATCATCATCATCATCATCATAGTGTCATTTTGTTTTCATCCTCACTAAAACCAGTGAGGATGTTCCCCACTAGCTCCAGAAATCTCACCTTAAAGAAAACAAGGGAAATTTTTCATCCAAAAGATGACTGCTTGAAGAAGTAAGAGACACCTGAAAATGAAGTGTTGTAGAGAAGGGAAACTGTTTTTACAAACCTAACCATAGTGGGTAACTCCTGGACAGGCTTTAATACCTTAGGAATAATTACTTTGTACATAAATGGATAACACAAAAAACTAAAATCTATTTCACTACTGTCAAGTTCTCATTTTACTGATATTATCAATAGGAATGATCCAAATTTGTGTTTCACCAGTATTTCCAGAATTCATCATTCACAGGAGAAACCCCGAAGTCTAACGCTGCCATTCCTGACATTTTTCCCCCCTTCTGAGAATGGGTGTGGAATACACACCCTCAGAATGCAGGGTACCCTGATTTTCCTGATTTCAGAAGTGAAGTGTTGCAACTACTCTATTTTAAACCAGAAGTTACTGTCTAGATCTGACCAGTTTAACAGAATCCTGAAACAAGCACAATTTTTCCCCTATATATTTTTAAACTTTGCCACAAAATAAGTACATCTGCCAAAAAATATAATACAGTGTGTATATATTCTGACACTAACTTTGTCTAAGTAAATTGGAGAATGAGCCTGATGACTAACACACAAAAGGAAAGCTATCCAAAAAAAAAATACTTTTTTTTTTGTTTGTTTTGGCTAAAAAGACCTCTCAAATAAGAATTACAACTTAAGTGGTGATACAATGAAAGGCAAAATTTAAAAAAGAAATCACACAGTTTAATTTATTTTATGCATGACAAAGAAAATGCAGAAGGCGTTTTCTGAATTTCATAGATTCCATAGACATTAGGGCTGGAAGGGACCTCGTAAGATCATTGGGTCCAGCCCCCTGCCCAGGGAGCAGGAAGTCAACTAGGGTCAAAGGATCCCAGAAAGATAAGCATCCAAATGTTTCTTAAAAACTGCACCACCTCTGATGGGAGTCTATTCCAGGCCTTGGGGCTTGAACAGTCAGAAAGTTCTTTCTTATGTCCAGCCTAAAATGGGTCTGCCAGGAGTTTGTGACCCTTGGAGCTTTTCATCCCTTGGGGTGCTCTGGTGAACAGGCATTCCCCCAGATCCTGATGCACACCCCTTATAGGCTGCCACCAAGTCACCCCCCCATAGCTTGTGCTTCTCCAAGCTGAAGAGTCGATAGGCTTGCAAACTCTCTTCATAAGACCTGTTCTCTTGCCCTCTGATCATGCGCTTGTCTCTTCTCTGAACTCTTTCAAGCTTCTCCACATCCTTTCTGAATTGTGGAGCCCAGAACCGGATGCAGTACTCCAGCTGCGGCCTCACCAAAGCTGAGTACAGTGGGAGGATGATACCCTGTGTCTTGCTTGAGATGCATCAGTAGATGGAAGCCGGAGTTCTGGTCACTTTGCCAGTTGCGGTATTGCATTAGTAGCTCATGCTCATCTTGTGGTCAATCATGACCCCAAAGTCTTTCAGCTGTGGTGTTAACGAGTATAGCATTACAGAGCCTAGAAGTGTGAAGCGGTTCCCCCCTCCCCTGGGCAACATTCTTTGGGTTGATGTGATATCTTTTATTTGATCAACTAAGTAGTTGGAAAAAAGTTCTTTGCAAGCCTTCAGGCACAAACACCCTACTTCAGACACTGGGAGACTGTTGCTGTTCTGTGTTCTCCAAGGTGGAAAAGAAGTGAAAGCAAACAAGAAATCTGTGAAAATGCAGATGAGTGAAAGTTTGGAAGACAATGGGTAGAGATGGGTTGGGGGGAAGGGAAGGAAATGCATGAAGAAATGCAAGTGGCGTGAAGGAACACTGGAGTCAGGGTACCTGGTGTGTCAGATGTCAAGCAGGTTGTATTGTGCCATAAATCCAATGCCTATTTTAAGTCCATGAATTTTTATATCCAATAGATTTATGAAGTGAGGTTTGTAGGCTCATCTATGAAAGGTGTTTTGTAAGTTTCTTTTGAGGATTAGAACTAAGAGATCAGAGAGGGAGTGATTGTCTTGTGAAAGTTAGGCCCCCACTTCAGCTGACCACTTGCATTCCTTCACGCATTTCCTTCCCTTCCCCCGCCCCCCATTTCTACCCATTATCTTCCAAACTTCCACTCATTTGCATTTTCACAGAGGTCTTATTTACTTTAGCTGCTTCTCCACTTTGGAGAACACAGAACAGCAGCAGAGTCTCTCAGTGCCTAAAGAAGGGGGGTTACATTCCAAAGCTTGCAAAGAACTTTTTTCCAACTATTTAGTTAGTCTAATAAAAGATATCACTTCTACCCATAGAACCTTGCCTGCCTGTTTTCTACATAAAGAATTAATTTTATTTTTAGGCTTCATTTTCTCCCCTCCCTTTTCACACACACACATTTAGTGTGTACCATATACAGGTTACTTTACCACTAAGAAGCAGAGATTTTTTTTAAGTGATATCCTCATTGACTGACAACTTGTCTTGTGTTAACTTACGTTTCATCAACAACCTGGAAGACAGGATGGAGTACACCGTCAGCAAGTTTGCAAAGGACACCAAGCTGCAGGGAGTAGTAGAAAATCTGGAAGGTAGGGATGCTTATACACCTAACAGGGATTTAGTTCGATTTAGTTCTCCCTAAATTGAAACAGTGCATTTTTAAAAACCCACCATTTCCATTAGAGAAAACTAAACTGAGCTAAACCCCCATCACATGTACACAAGGGTTAAGGGGCCCAATCCTTAGAGACTACATGCCTCTCCCACAGCGGATGGGGTGAGCTGCTGGTGAGTCGAGTGGTCCCTGAGCTGTGGGGACCCTGGTGCTTCCCTCCACAGTGCTTACCATGTTGTCCGTTAGCTGCTAGGGCTTGCTTGACAGTTCAAAGCACATCATTACAATTACATAATACACATTCCCATTGAGCACACAAGCAGATCCACACTACGGCACTTCTGTGCACCCACATACCCATCACCATCACCGGTCACTATGATGCAACCTTGCCCCTAAAACCTAACCCGCCCCCCGTTCCTCTCCCCCACCCATTTCTTTCTTTCCCATACTTCACTCCCTCTGACACTGCAACTTATAACACAGGCACTGAAATTAAGGCAGCACACTGTACCCCCTTGTTTTCTGTAGGCACACAAGATACAGATGCTGACTACAATTCTGTAAGAGCTAAGTCTAGCTGAGGGAATGTTACCCTCAGAATCACACAGTGCCTCTAGGGAGTTTACAAAACACCTCTGAATGTATTAGAAAGTTTTTGACTTCAGTTCTTCTAAACCAGTGATTCTCAAAACAGGTACTGCAGCACCCTGGGGTGCTGCAAGATCCTTTTAAGAATACCAAAAGGTATTGCATAATATATAAGCCCTGTTAGATATGCTCTGTCTGTTAGGTTATTCACAAGATAAACCCAGATGTATTAAATAGGAATTCATAATAGAAGAACATTCAGTTTTTCTGACTTTTTCAGACTGTTCTGGTGTGAGTTCTCTACAACAGAAGAATTATTCTATTATTTTTCTGTAGTCATGAAATGAGCAAAAAGCAAAGAGCTGGAGTTTTCCAAGAGGTGTCTCGACACTGATGAGGTCAAGAACCACTACTCTAAACCAGGTGTAGGCAAAGTCCGGCCCATGGGCTGGATTCAGCCAGCAGTAGACTCCACTAGCCAGCAGACCCTGCCCGTGTGGCTGAGAGCAGTTTCCATGGAGACCCCAGCAGCAGCCACATTGGGATAGCACAGGGCCAGAGTTTCCATGCAGACCGCCAGCAGCACTGGCAGGCCGCAGTGGCCCCAACCTCTTCCTGGTGGGGGAGTTAAAGGGGCATTGAAGAATAAGTTATGTGAAGGACAGAAAAGTTGCACTGGCTGTCTCTGCATGATTGTATAACAACAGGTGTATCCAAAAGCAACCTGCTCAGTTGCCCAAGTACTTCTATGCATCTTCCTTTAATAAAAACACAAGGTACAGATACAGAAGAGTCATTCTCAAAGCCCACAGAGAGAAAAGGTTCAGTTCAGATTTTTTTTCTCTAAAACCCAAATATACTGTGGTTGGTTTAAATCAAATTTAGGAAGCATAGAAGTTCCAATATAGCCTTTTATCTAAAAGTTTCTGAATATAGATAACCATCCATTTTTTAATTAATTTGCCTGTATTTAACCACCGTCACTCCAAATACCAAAAGCAATTAGAAAATAATCACTTCTTAACTGTTGGGTTTTTTCCTTAAACCTTATACCCTTTTTCATGCTCTTGTGACAATCGAGTTGAATCCAGAGATGAGATAAGAAAGATACTACTGTAACTATTTTGGGGGGTCAGAAAGAAATCTTCTCCCACAGTCAGATTGGTACAGACTGTGAGGGTTTTTGCCTTCTTCTGTAGCACAGGTGAGGTGCAGGGCAAGGGGAGAGGAGGAGAGGTATGGCTCTCTACCTGGGATTTCCTGAGCTTATATTAACAACCGCTTATAGAAGCAGGTCACTGGTTGCGTCAGGGTTGATGGTAGTTTTACAAAGTTTAGATTATGAACTGCGTAGGATGGTTTTGCTAGGCATGATCCTGTCTCAGGCAGGGCACTGGACTAGATGACCTCTGGAGGTAGCTTACAGTTTCTATATGATTTTAAGACACAAGGACCCCATTCTCTGCTGGCCATCAGAGGCCAACAGATAGGAACACTGCTTCAGAGGGGTTTGGTTGCTGATAGCCAGCCAGGAGGGTATGATACACAATCAACATTCACTCTTTGCTCCTTTCCTTCAAAATTAGGTACATAAACTTCAGAAATATTCTTAGCCTCTCTAAGAAGCTGCTACTGAATCTCTTTCCTGCCATCCCTGCTTTGGGTTGTATAAGAAGGATTCAGCAGGCCCTAGCATCTTGCAGGTCTGGCACTGCCTTCAAACTGTACAGAACAGTGTAGCATCACATGAAAGTAATTTAATACACTGGATGCAAAATCATTCAGAATGAATGAATCTGCTTCCTTGCCTTGTAAATGATTTCTTCCTTAAACAGAAGCTACCCTCTACTAACTCAAGGTATTAACCTAATCTCTCCTGTATTTGAAGAGCTAAAAACCTGCAGAATTGAAATTTAAGCCTTTGAACATAGGCCTATGCAGCACAGTCAAAATGTAATTCGGCTCAGTTCAAAAGAATAACTGGTAAAAAAAAAAAAAAAAAATTTCTTTCCTAAGACAATGCTGTTATTGAGAAAAGCTCAGACTTGCTGAGAAACTTATGAACTGCTCAGCACAATACACTTTATGCTTCTCTGCAATTTTAAAGGGGGGATAACCTCAGTTGATCATCTCAATCAAGAAACCTTTTTTTTTTAAAACAAAACAAAAGTTTCCCAGGCAAACTACCTGTCCGCAAAGCCCTGATTTCCTTCTAGCAAAGAATACAAAAGTCACTCAGTAGTCAGATCTTTAACCTAAGTGTGTCAATACTATTAAGAGAGACGCATAGTTAGCCATATTAGTCTGAAGTCAAGCAGAAGGCAAGGTGGATTTTCATTGCATAAATCAGTGATCCTCTACTATGTCTCTTTTAGACTCAAGGCACACCTCAGTAAACTCAAGAAACCCCTCAGAAAATGCCAGCTCTTAGTTTTCACACATTTTTGACTACAGAAATGTAATACAGCAATTCTTCCATTGCAAAGTACTCAGAAGGACCACAGCAGGTTAGAATGTTTTCAACACTATGGATTCCTATTTGAAATCTCTGGGTTTATCCTGTGAATCATGTTTGCACACCTACCAAAACTAATATTACACAACACCCTATACCACGTCTGAAAGGACCTAAGCAGGGGCAGGCAAAATACAGCCTGCAGGCTGCATCCAGCCCACCAGGCAATTTCATTTAATTGCCCATCAATTAATTGTACCCTGCCCTGTTACTGTTAACAGCAGTATATGGAGATGAGAGATAACAGACCTGATTACCTACCCATTAACCCAACCATCTCTCTGCAAGTTTGTGTACAGAGTCACACCCTTACCTCTCTCTTAAAGTTCAACATTTCAAGAAGTTAAATGAATAAAAGATATCAAAGAACAAGAATGCACTTTTTGTAGAAAACAATGATTAAATCGAGACTTCCTGACCAGTGATTTAAGTCATGATTTAAGTCAAATCATCCACCCTGCTACCAAATCAGGGAAAGTGCATTATTTGGGGGTTTCATACATTGACTGGGTTTAGCTAAAAATAGTGAAATGTATTCTTGGTAACACTTCATTTTCCAGTTATGAACAGCACAGTGAACAGTCTGAGAAGGGTAGAAAGGGAAGAAGGGGACAGAAGGGAAATGATTTTATAACTGTCTGTGACAAGGTGAGTGGGGAGGAGGGTGAGGGTGAGATCTTAAAATTCTTCTGTCACTGTCCATTTTAGGCATAGACATGTGGAGCCTGAGTGGAGACCATCCTTTAAAAAAATGTTTTAGTAACAACTCAAGAGATTTCCCTCCTGAAAAAGATGCAACTGAGGGAAGTCTGGAAATCCTTAGCAGGAAATTCAGTTCTTTATTATATTCCAAAGCACATCAGGCATTTCCTGTTCTTCCATTAATTTACTCTGTGCACATATGAAATGCTTTTATAACAACTCTTTCTATCAATTTCATTCTTCATGTAGGAAGCTTAATGTATTTTGGGGGCTGCTGAAGAAAAAAGTGCACCAGTGCCAACTCATGAATTTACAGTAATATTGTCATATAGCAGAAGCCAGATATAAGCACACCTGATATAAGCAGAGTTCAGATAGAAGCAACACATCACCAAGCACCCAGATTTCTCCACTGTGGAACACCTGCTATTAGCATACACTGTTCAGATATAAGCAAATGTGTTTTTGCCTTCGTCATGACAATATTGATTTCCATGCACTTTTGTAATCAGGATTGCAAACCTTTTTGTCTACATAAAGATGGCAAAGCTTTCCCAGAGAAGTGCACTTCACATAAAAATAAGTCTCCCACAGACCTACCTGTGATGTTTCTGCTACTTCTCACAGACCTAGAGCTCTAAAGGAATAAAAATCTTTCTACTGACTGACTTTAGTGGGCCCTCGATCATGACCCAGTTTGCTTATTCCAGTCAGACTGCCTATTTGCTGAGCTCTTGGTGGTGATAAAGTCAAGATTTCCATCACCTTCATGAAACAGTGAAATTATTCATGGGAGAACCCTTGAAGTGAAGCTAGGAAAAAAGAAACAGATTTATCCCAATCTCTACATGTTTTTCTCCCATGATCCACTTTTCATGCAATTTAAATTCCCTGATGTTACAGAAGTAATTGAAGGTCCACACTTTACAACAGTTGTAAGCAGTCCAAACCATAAAGACACAGGTTAGAAGAAATCCAGCACTAAGTCACAGAAAAACAGAAAGCCAGACAATAGAGTAACAAGACCTCAGAGACATACAGAGAATGAAAGGAAAGGGAAGGATTAAACTATCTAAAGAATTTAAAGGGCACTGAAATATGGACAAGTGAGTTATTCTGTGTACAGCTGCATTCTCACTAGGTCTATCTTTTCCCATGTCATAGTAACTTTAGCTTTAAACAGTCCACATTATTCCCTATTTAGGCACAATAGACTATGGATATTTGGCAGGTTAACCCCCTGTGCCAAGATGTAGGTTTGTGTAGTTCCTGATTAAAATCACTCTGGGTGCATCTATATGTGCCATTTAGGTGACATGATAAGCTCTAGTGCACTTTGTGGCACCTTAATGGTATGTATACATGCTGAAAATGCTGCATTACAGCGTGCATGTGCAGATGCTGTGCCTGGGACCACAGAAGTTTGAGCTGGGATAGAGACGCCCCATGCTGGCAGGGGACCCAGATGGACCAGCCCTGGACTCCAAAAGGAGGTGTCAAGCAGCAAAGGGGCTGGCTGGGACACATCATGCATTGCCAGGGAGCCCTGGCCCCCTGTTGCTGACCTAGTGCAAAATACACCCCAGTCAGTGTTTACACATGTATTTAGGAGCAGTTATTTTTGCTGTCATAAGACAGTACGATTATCTTATGGCAGTGAAAATTAGTTTGCTGCAACCTAATAGTGTCACACATGTAGACGGTGATGCTTTACACCACAACAAATTAGTTAAGCACATGTGTAGATGCACCTTCTGTTGCCTCCTCTTGATATTGAACTGAAGTTTTCAGCATTTAGTACAATTGTGGTCTTCTGTTCTTTAAGTACATGGCAACTGAAACCACCATGCTTCAGGGTACTGACATACACAAGGTTTACAGCTTTTAACTGCTAATACTGCCTTTCTGATATTATATTAAGACCAGGAAAGCACTTTAACTCTAAATCACTTTACTTTTTTTCATGGACATGCTGAAAACTAATTTAACATTTTCAAAATTATCTACTGAAATTCTAAAAAACTGTCACTCAAGAAGTGCCATTAGTGAAATTTTCATCAGGGAATAAGTTGCAATGTGCAATATTTATGTACTGTTAATCATTAGATCATATTCTGAAAATTATTTGGGGAGGGGGGAAGCTAAGCTAATAGATGACAATTTTCATTGTCCAATCTTTATGATTAAGGGTTTGATTCTGTAGTTATATTATAAAAAAAAACTACAAATGTGACAAGCATGTGGCTAGCCTGTCTCACTTGCAAAATTTATGTGGCTCTTTTAATCATTTAAAATAACTATAACCTTTCATTTTTCCACCAAATTTCCAGAACAATACATAAGTTCTCTACAAAGAACCTCAAACCAACAGCTCAAATATCACTGTTTTTATCCATTTCTCCCCTCTGTTAAGCCAATACTTTTGCCATATTAAATCATGGCATTTTGCCTGAAAGGCTAAATGCCATGATTTCCTTGTAATGGAAAAGATAAGCATTTCAGACTGCCAAAGGCAGTAGTCAATTGTAAAGGCAAAAATGTGAATTAAAATAGCATTTCATCAACCTATATTTTTTCCCTGCCAAAGCACTTAGAAGGCAATATAACAAAAATTATTGAATTGCTGAATAGAAATGTTATGTTTACTCTTACTGTTCAAGAACAGAATAATCATTTCCTGTCTGTGGACACTACTTTTCCTGGTCCTTTCTAAGAAATTAATTTAAAGTAAAAAAAAATGTATATTTTATTATCCAACTATGAGATCACTAATTTGAATTAATGACCCAGGCCACCTTTGTCATTTGATAATTAGCAAAATGGAATAATTTACAAAGTTAAACACTGAAACCTTTAAGGGAATTATGATAAAACTGGCACCTGAGCTTGAACACTGGTACTGCTCTGAGGCCACACTTCATGTTTCTTTGTCAGTTTCTCAGCTATAAAACTGGAATAATAACTTTAATTTCCTTTTTCCTTTTTAAAAATGCTGTAATGCCTGCCTAAGAAATGCATGAAGGTACAGGCAGGCATTATTAGCATTTTACAATTATACTGTTAGAAGATAATCCCTTTCTAGTCCGAGACTAGTAAAACCTCCTTACATATATAGACCTCTTATAACAAACAAGTATATACTTTCCATTAATGTTACTTTATGCATATACAGACATATTTAAAATGTGAAAAAAACAGTTTCTCCATATAAATGTTCATCATGAGATGAACACAGTGCTTGGAGAAGGAAGAAAAAGAAACTATACTTAAAAAAAAAAACAACTTATAAACTTGTATGAGGAATAGATGACCATTTTGATTACTAAGTTTTATCCACAGCATCATACTGCTGGGCCATTTAAGAAACAAAACCCAGTATTCATATTTAGATATGTTTCCAAAATTGTACAATTTTCTATCATTATTGCTGTAGTACTTTAGGTACTAAGATGGTTCAATAGGCTTCAATATCTGATGAAAGCTTCAATAGTTAAAGAAAAAAAAGAGAAGTGCAAAGATTTTTATAAGATATATTTAAAGAGAGAAGGAAATGTAAATCATGTCCAGTCTTCTTAACCCCTTAATACCTTAAGAATACAAAATCCTCACTTGCATTTTGCCAAACTTGAGAGTTAGAGACTGAAGCACCTGTAAAAGCCCTTCAGAGTGTGGCACTACCTGTCAAGCAATTTTATTGAACCTTTAAGAATAATCAGCACCTGTTGCTGAACCTATTAATCAGTTTCAGTGGGGCAATACCTACTACAGGGCTGTTAAACTGGTGACCCTAAGCCTCTTCTAGCCTCCACACTTTCTTAATCACTCTGACTGCTGCAGCAGCAAGGGTCTCCAGGCTTCCCCTCTTCGGCTTTCACTTCTTGCTCCTAAGGGTGAGGCAAGGCAGGGCAGCACAGTCCAATGTAGCCTGCAGTGCCAGGAAAGCCTATAGCATGGTGCAGCAGGGCAGCCCACAGGTTGGAGCCAGGAGAAAACCACCTCCTTGCCTGGGCCAGGCAGCATTAGGGTGAAGCTATCTGCCAATGTGCGGGAGGTTGCAGCTAGGGAGGTATGGTGATCCTATCACCCACTGGGGTGACCCCTGCAGCATGTGGCCTTACTGGAGCTGCCCTCCAGCTGATAGGAAGTTGGACAGCCCTGATCTACTAAACTAATCCTAATCTCTGGCCATTGTAAAATTAGAAAACAGATTGATAATTCTGCTTTATACTTTATGATCCTGAGAAATTGACTGGATTCTTCACAGAACAGGTTCATGAAAGGTGAGCTTATGAATTAATTAATTTCTCTTCTGAATCATTTTAATTTGAAACAAAAGTATGTAATTTGTCCCAAAACTACCAAACCAGGTATATTGGGTTTATTTTAGACATTTTATTAAAATCTAGCCAAAACACCAAGTGATTGACGAGGAAGTGAAAGAGCTCAAAATGGAATGCAAAATAGTTCACTTAAAACAATATAGTATCCAAACTGAGTGACACCCATTATATAACTTTTTAGCAAAAAAATAGTTTAATTATGCATAAAAAGCTTAAGGAAATTTGACCCATATCCAAGTAGAAAGCTCTGAATTTATATCAACTGTCAAGAAAAAAAAGTGTTTGGGAAAATTTTGGAAAGCTTTATACCATGATTTACTTGGCTTTGCCAGTGAAAAGTTTAGTTCATTATCTTTTTCTGACACAGAAACTCTCTCTCACATATTCATAATGCTCAGACCTTTTTCCTAGATCTAATTGCTGCATCTGACTTGAGCTAGTGTGTCTCCAGTCTGATGGATTATACACGTCCCTACACATCCCTGCAAATTGACATTGGCAGCCAGGGAGGACAGCTGGAGCCCCCCCCCTCCCCCCCCCCGAGTTAAAACACGTGGGAAACGTGGCACAGGGGACATAGTGGTAGGAGTCTACTACAGACCTCCTAACCAAAAACAAGAGCTAGACCAGGAATTCGGCAGGGAACTGGCTCAGGCTTCACACTCTCAGTGCACAGTTGTCACGGGAGACTTTAACTACCCGGACATCTCATGGGAAGAGCAGTCAGCCAAATCCGATCAGTTGCAAAGCTTCCTCACGTGTGTGGACATGGTCTACCTGACTCAAGAAGTTTATGGGCTGACTAGAGTTAAGGGTTGCTAGACCTGGTACTGGCCAAAGAGGATGACAGAGTCAGTGACCTAAGAATCAATGGAAAGCTGGGTGATAATGACCACAAGCTGATCACCTTTACTATCCATCACAAAGATGACAAGTCAGACAGCAATGCAGAAGTCCTCAACTTTAGGAAAACTGACTTTGACAAGCTCAAGAGGCTTATCGTCAAGGTCCTAAGGGACCATGACTTGACAGGAAGAGGAGTACAAGAGGAGTGGCTGCTCCTCAAGGAAGCGATCCTGACAGCACAAGGGATGGCCATCCCATGTCGGAGGAAGGGTAGCAAAAGGGAACAGCAACCCCCTTGGCTCAGCAGGGAACTTGAGGACCTCCTACACCTAAAAAGAGAGACTTATAGAAGATGGAAGGCTGGAATAACCACCAAGGAGGAGTACTCAGCACTGGTCTGTGCCTGCAGGGAGCAGACCAGAAAAGCCAAAGCTGCAATCAAACTCCATCTGGCTTCACATATCAAGGATAATAAAAAGTCCTTTTTCAGATATGTAGGGAGCTGAAAAAAAAGCAAGGGTAACACTGGACCCCTGCTGAACCAAATGGGACAACTGCTTACCGACACCCAGGAAAAAGCCAACCTGCTTAATGGGTACTTCGCGTTGGTCTTTCATCAGCCAAAAGGGACCGCCCTGCCTAGCATGATGCGGGATGGCCAGGGTGAGGCCATATTTATACCCAGTATCAGTGTAGACCTTGTAAAGGAACACCTTGAGAGGCTGTGTAGCATGAACTGAACTAATGTAGCTGATGTTCATAGACTGATAGAAGTAGGGTTGGAAGGGACCTTATAGATCATCAAGTCCGACCCCCTGCCCTGGGCAGGAGAGAAAACCGGACTCAAATGACCCCAGCCAGG
>NW_017729026.1:6921455-6921723 GCF_001723915.1 Gavialis gangeticus | reverse complement strand
TGCTATCTTCAAATCATCATCATCTACTCAATAAGCCCAGGTTGGCCACCCTGGGCTAATATTGAGCAACTATTGCTGGTAACTATATCTAGTGTATGTGTGAATAGAATGGCTGTTTTGTGTACATGTATGTCTGTGTATAATGATATGTGTGTGTTTATATGAATGGCATGTCCAAACCTCTATGTGTAACTCATGTAATCAACAGCGTCCACACCTGAGGATAGCCTAGTGATCCAGGCTGACTTGGATAAGCTTAGTAAGTGGG
>NW_017729026.1:6916236-6916455 GCF_001723915.1 Gavialis gangeticus | reverse complement strand
ACAGCCACCAGGTCCCCCCTCAGCCTTTGCAAGAGACCAGGTTAAGGTCCCATAGCCTCTCTTCGTAGGGTCTGCATTTCTTCATTCTCCCTATATATTTTAAAAAGGACTTTTTATTATCTTTGATCCTTAACTCCAGGGGGCCTTTTAGGCACTCCTGCCCCCCTTGTTTCTTGTTGGGATTGTCACCCCTTGGGCTCTGAGTATAGTCTCTTTAAG
>NW_017729026.1:6915272-6915913 GCF_001723915.1 Gavialis gangeticus | reverse complement strand
CTAGTGATCCAGGCTGACTTGGATAAGCTTAGTAAGTGGGCGGATATAAACCTGATGACGCTTAATACCAAAAAATGCAAGGTACTCCACCTCGGGTAAAAAAACCTGCAGCACACTTATAGGCTCGGCAGTGCTATGCTTGCTGGCACCACAGCTGAAAGAGACTTGGGGGTCATGATCGACCACAAGATAAACATGAGCCACCAATGTGATGTTGCAGCTGGTAAAGCAAACAAAACTCTGGCTTGCATCCATAGATGCTTCTCAAATAAATCCCAGGATGTCATCCTCCTGCTGTACTTGTCCTTGGTGAGCTGGAGTACTGCCTCCAATTTTGGGCTCCACAATTCAAGAAGGATGTCAAGAAGCTTGAGAGGTTCCAGAGGTGAGCCACGCACATGATCAGAGGGCAAGAGAATAGGCCTTATGATAAGAGGCTGAGAGCCATGGGACTCTCCAGCCTGGAAAAACGCAGGCTCAGGGGTGACCTGGTGGCTGCCTATAAGTACATAAGGAGAATGCATCAGGATCTAAGGGAACATCTGTATACCAGAGCATCCCAAGGGATAACAAGGACCAATGGTAATAAATTCCTCCATGACCATTTTAGGCTGGACATAAGGAAAAACTTCTTTACTGTC
>NW_017729026.1:6906651-6910272 GCF_001723915.1 Gavialis gangeticus | reverse complement strand
CATTCCCACTGGTAGGACTGTGCACCACCTGGGTTAAGTGGAGGTCCTATATCTCGGCCACGAACCACTGTGAGCAGTCCGACCTGGCTGACTGCTCCTCCCAGCAGATGTCTGGGTAATTTAGATCACCCATGACAACTACATCCCTTAACGGGGAGTAGAGTTAACATAGAGCGTAAGAGTAGTGAAATGTAACCATGTTAGTCTTGCCCTGTAGGCAACTTGAAAACTCCATTTTGTATCCTTCTGCTTGACATGAGTGAATGAACTCTGCATAGCCTTTATGTACGAGTGTGTGTAAAAGGATGAATGGTGAGAGAAAGGCATAGAGAAGGGAGAAGATTTAACTGTTTATGTAAGCAACAAAGTGCCAAATGTAAGTTACCAGTCAGTAAACTAATTAATGAATGGCTGAAGAATCCCTTTTAGGCCTAGGGCACAAAAAAAGATAACAAGGAGAAGGGTAGCAAGAACACTCCAAGGCTGAGATAAGCTGAAGACTGCAAAAAAAGAAGCTGGGTGTGGAAAAACCCCAAAGCACTGAAACAAAGGATGCCAATCCCTATAAAAGAACACTTTGAAAATGCCAAGTTGGGTGAGTCTCTTTCTCTACTGCTGTTTCATCCGAGCACGGATGCATCTGTTCACCCCGCTCCAACTGTTATCTTCAAATCTGCTATCTTTAAATCATCATCATCTACTCAATAAGCCCAGGTTGGCCACCCTGGGCTAATATTGAGCAACTATTGCTGGTAACTATATCTAGTGTATGTGTGAATAGAATGGCTGTTTTGTGTACATGTATGTCTGTGTATAATGATATGTGTGTGTTTATATGAATGGCATGTCCAAACCTCTATGTGTAACTCATGTAATCAACAGCGTCCACACCTGAGGATAGCCTAGTGATCCAGGCTGACTTGGATAAGCTTAGTAAGTGGGCGGATATAAACCTGATGACGCTTAATACCAAAAAATGCAAGGTACTCCACCTCGGGTAAAAAAACCTGCAGCACACTTATAGGCTCGGCAGTGCTATGCTTGCTGGCACCACAGCTGAAAGAGACTTGGGGGTCATGATCGACCACAAGATAAACATGAGCCACCAATGTGATGTTGCAGCTGGTAAAGCAAACAAAACTCTGGCTTGCATCCATAGATGCTTCTCAAATAAATCCCAGGATGTCATCCTCCTGCTGTACTTGTCCTTGGTGAGCTGGAGTACTGCCTCCAATTTTGGGCTCCACAATTCAAGAAGGATGTCAAGAAGCTTGAGAGGTTCCAGAGGTGAGCCACGCACATGATCAGAGGGCAAGAGAATAGGCCTTATGATAAGAGGCTGAGAGCCATGGGACTCTCCAGCCTGGAAAAACGCAGGCTCAGGGGTGACCTGGTGGCTGCCTATAAGTACATAAGGAGAATGCATCAGGATCTAAGGGAACATCTGTATACCAGAGCATCCCAAGGGATAACAAGGACCAATGGTAATAAATTCCTCCATGACCATTTTAGGCTGGACATAAGGAAAAACTTCTTTACTGTCCAAGCCCCCAAGGCCTGGAATAGACTCCCTCCAGAAGAGGTGCAGACACCAACACTGGACTCATTCAAAAAAATGTTTGGATGCTTATCTTGCTGGGATCCTTTGACCCTAGCTGACTTACTGCCCCTGGGGCAGGCGGCTGAACTCGATGATCTACAAGGTCCCTTTCAGCCCTAATGTCTATGAATCTATGACTCTGGCCACTACCTTGGACCACTGTTACCAGTACTTTTTTCCCTTAAGAAAACCTTCCAAAAGGCTTCTCAAAATAGATTATGCTACACATGTACCATAACCTGGATATTTAGTTTATGTATTAGAGCATTATTTTTTTTAATCTGCATTACACATGCCAATGTTCATTGGCAGTTTTGAGTTGTTATTAATAATGTTCTGTTTATACAGTCAGTCCTCACAGACAAAGCAGTTAATCACCCTGAACTTATGAGTTTACATAGCAACACTGTTGCAAAATTATGCTTTACAATCATGTAAGCTCCCCCCGCCCCCAAAATTTAAAAAAATCAAAAACTTCCTGGCACTATTACAAGGAAGTTTGAGCTGTGCTGGAAGACAAGAGGAGGCCCTGAAAAGGAAGGGGTACAATGTAAGAAAGCAAAGCAAACAGTTGGCATGGCATACATTTTGAAGATTATCCTGGTTGTGGGCATTTGGTTGGTTGTTGAATTTAAGAAATGAATTTAATCAAAGCCAAGTAATGGTGCATGACTGGATAAAGAAACAGATACAGAGATAGAGGTATAGGCTTAAAGAGCATCAACATAAAAGCAGAGAACAAGATCTTGCTGATGGGTAAAAAGCACAAAGACCAAAACAAGGGGACTGAGAGCAGAGCCTTGGGTGATGCTATAAAAAGTTCAAATGAGTTCAAAACAGAAAGACTGTCAGCAAGGAATCAGAAAATGACTTTCCTCAAAGAGTCCTAAGCATGGGATAGGTTTTCATTGTTCAGGAAGCAGAGAAACCAAGGGAAATATGCCTCAGCCTCTATGGTAAAGCTAGACAGAAACAAGCATCTTATCTAAAATAAAGTAACGAGGTACAGTAAGCATAAGAAAGATAAGACAAGTCCTTTCTCTCCCCCCCCGCAATAGAGTCTAAATAGTATAATCTTAAATTTCTTCATGTAAAGTAAATTTTAGACGTGAAAAGGAGCATTTTTTTTCCGTAAAATGTTTTTTAAAATACCCACAAATTAGTATAGATGCACTAATATAAAGAACATTTTCGGCATCAGAAATCGGCCCGATGCGTCTGATAATTTGTTTGATAAATGACTGTAGCACAGCACGTGGGCAGTGAAAAGCAGAGCCAGCAGTGTGGAGAGCTGTGTCCAACTGGTAAGTCTGATGTGATGCAAAGGAAAGGGGAGGGAGGAAGGAGAGGGAAGAGGGGGTTGGGGGAAGTAGGAAGAGCATGGGGAGGCAGATCAAGGCCCCTACGATCAGGGAGGGTGTGGGGCTGGGGCTGGGTGTACCCAGCCAGGGTGGACATGGGACAGAGGCATGGCTCGTCGAGGTGGGGGAGCACAGGAAGGAAGGGGGATGCAGCTCCTGCCGCTGAGCATGGCTCATCTGGCACTCGTCTGACAGCTACTGCCGCTCATCTGGGAGGGCGTGGGGGGGAGCACCCCCGGATCTGCACGGGGCAGGGTGGGCTGGGCTCTTCCAGCTGGGCAGATCCAGGTCCACACCTCCCCCCATACCCTCCCGGATGAGCGAAAGGAGCAGCAGCAGAAGCCTTCATGGTCCAGCCCTGGGCTTCCACACAGCTCAGCCAATAAAACTACTTACAAATTACAATGCTGCTGTGTGCCAACCCTGCCCAACACTCCAGTTCACCAGTGCACTGCTACCACCTGGTTCATTGCTGAGCTCCTTCATACAGCACTGCCAATGTTTCTTAACTATGACTTGCAACACCCCCAAGTCTATCCCCTCACAGCACCTCACTCCTAACTTGTAGCACCACCAGATCTGGCCTTGAACTAACAAAATAAGGTACTCAGAGGCACAGGTGATTTTGCAGCAGTCTTTAGTTGGGGAACACATCATCTC
>NW_017729026.1:6895026-6896523 GCF_001723915.1 Gavialis gangeticus | reverse complement strand
CCCACCCTGGCTGGTCAGTGCCTGCCCCTTCCCCTGCCCCAGCCCCATTCCCTCCCTCACTGCAAGAGCCTTGATCTGCCCCCCTGCCTTCCGTCCCCTTCCCTCACACCAGACTTCCCGTCTTCCCAGCTGTACATAGCGAATGGTATCAGCCAATATGCCTCCTTAGAAATTGGCTATCGGTATTGATCGTAAAAATCTTGATTCGTACACCCATACAAATCAGGAGTCAATTCAAATTCTGGTTCTTCAGTCTCCAAGGATTCTCTAGTCAAACAGTTGTCCTAGATAGCTCATCCCATGTTACAAAAAATGCCCAAAAAATGCAAATCCCTTGCCAGTAGCAGAGAAAATAAATCATACCATTACAGAACTGTATCAATCTCCTAGAGTATCAAGCTAACAAGAGAAGCATTACTGAACCGCATGTTTAGAAGGCCCCCCTCACCACAACCCCACCCTGGAACACAGACCATTCAAAGAAGCCAACTGTTAACTCTGTTTTGGAGTGAGTGGAACAGCCCTTATAAAAATTTTCTACTTTTACAAATTCTCACCTTCTTGCATAGATACTGAATGGAATGTGTCCAAAGAGCAGAAACTGCAACTTTTAATCTTATTTTTAGCAATGACATTTAACCTTGTTTTATAACAAAATTCAGAAGTGAAATTTTTGGTTTTTCAATATAACTCATGTTTTGCTATGTAAACACAAAGGAGGGAACTAATTTTCTAGCAATATTCAGAATTACTCAGTAATTCCTTCTTTTCCATTTTTGCAGCTATTACTGCATATTGTTTAACAGAATATAAGGGCCAAGTACAAACAGTTAAAAATTCAGTAATCAATTCAGTCTTTGCAGGTAAGTCTAAGCTGCACATATTGAACAGGCAAGCAGGCAAACAGACATTCACTTTCGCTCCAAACCCCTCCCCCCCCGCCGTTATCCTTGCTGAAGCAGAGGGGACATAGCCAAGCCCTAGTGCAGAGCTAACTGTAGAGTCTGCCAGGTTGCGGGGGAGCACTGCCAGGCTGAGGAGGGGGGGGTATGGAAAAAAAGGTACTGGCACTGAATTCATGAAAGCTTGAACAAGAATAGTCCTTTCTCTGAAGCACGCATGTATTAAACAGAAGGGAACAGCCCTGTGGAGTCCTCCTATCTGTGATCATGGACTACAAAAATCCCCGAGGCACCTGGAAGCAGGAAGTGATGAGCAACCCTACAGAGTCCTGCTGCTGTGAGTCTGGACTGCAAACCCCAGAGACCTCGGGGGCAGCAGGAAGAGGAAGTGAACACAGCCTATGATGGGATGCTGGGGGACTGTTTCATAGTTTCATAGGTTCTAGGGTCAGAAGGGACATGAGAAGATCATCTAGTCCGACCCCCTGCCATGGCAGAAAAGAGTAATGGGGTCAAACGACCCCAGCAAGGTGTTCATCTAACCTCCTCTTAAAAACCCCCAGGGTAAGAGCCTGCACCACCTCCCTTGGAAGTT
>NW_017729026.1:6889280-6894998 GCF_001723915.1 Gavialis gangeticus | reverse complement strand
ACCAAGTTTCCCAACGCATCCTGCAAGGGCCCCACATTACCTGGGACCTTCTTTTTACCCCCTATGTATTTAAAAAAAGACTTCTTATTGTCCTTAATCTGGGAAGCTAGTCCCAGTTCCATCTCTGCCTTGGCCTTCCTAACTACCCCCCTACATCCCCAAGCAACTACAGAATAGCCCTCCTTGGTGATGACCCCTTCTTTCCATTGGGTGTAAGCCACCTTTTCAGCAAAGAGACATTTCCCTGTGATTTAACTTAAACCAGGAAGGGGTCTGAGACAGAAGTTTTATAAACTGGTTTAACCTAAATCAGTTAAGTCTGATACTACATTCAACCAGGTTCATCTTAAACCAGTTTCTGCCATTTTGAAACTGGTTTATGTGCACTGACCTTGTTTTGTCACAGGTTTTAAACCAGTTTCTGAAAACTGATTTATGTGCAACTTCTGTCCCTAGCCAAGGTTAGTAACTTGATATTTGCTAAAATATTAAGCACTGGAAGGCAACTCTTCAATCCATTCACAATTCAGTCTAAGCACATAAAATTCAAAAGTCAATTCATACTTGGGATTTAAAAAAAAACAAAACTTTTTATGTTTTGAAATATGATACTTTGCCTCTCAACTTCCAATTATTTCACTTGTTATGTACCCTGAATTACTTCAATCAAAAGCTATTGGGAAGTCCAAAACTCAACTATGTCAGCTAGTTCTCTTTTATCTGCTATTTTAATTAACACAATCTAATAGATTAGCAAAATATAATAATTTCCCTTTCCTGAAATTGCACTGTACTGATCTTTTAGGTATTCCAGGTATCTTTTTAAATTATGGTTTAATCAACTTCCAAATAAATAAGACTTAGTGTTTAAATCTCCCAATCACCCTGTAAGCCCTTTTTAAATATACCTATGTCATTCAGCACTAGCTAATCTGTGTTTTGTTTATACAGTGAATGGAAAGAAAATTAACTTAAAAAAACATAAGTTTGCTAGCACATTGTGCATATTATGTATACAAAGCACACATAATTGCAGTTTATATTAATATAGATATGCAAACAAATGTGCATATTATGCACACATATTATGTGCACTTACTTCAGTTTATATTCTTCATAAAAAGTGACTTAGCTAGTAGTTGTATATCAGGCCAAGCAATGTTTGTTCCATGAATTCCATTGTTACAAAATGTTTTCCTTCAATCTTGTTTTAAATGCTTTGCCTGTATGGTTTGCTAAGCTACTACAGGTGGACCTGCAACCTACAGAGGCAGCGAACTGAAGCACTGTCACAGAGAATGCCATTGAACAAAAGAGGCATTCTTGCTGTGCACTGTAGTGTAACTCAACATTAAAACTAACACTGTAAAATATTCAGTACCCTGAAAAGCCATGTTAACCCCAAGACCTCAAAGAAGCTCTTATAAAAAGACACAGAAACTCAGCACTATTTAAAACAAACAAAAAGCCACAAAGCCTTTCTTTCCCTGTTATCAAGGAATTCTATATAGTTAGACTAGTCCCAATGAATCACAAGGCCATAACTATGGTGGCAAGCTCAGGCCTGGTGCAATTTATGTTCAGATGAGGAAGACTTGGACAAATACAAGCCTGGACTTCATTCTTACTTTAAAAAGAAGAATAAAGAAATTAAACAGCAGAACATATTTTATATTATTTTAAAATGTGAGAAAATGAGAATGACCGCAAAAGGAAGAAAGAGTTTGAGCAAAATTTTAAAGGCTATAAGAGAATAATGGCTAGATGTACACCCTGTGTAAACTTCTAGACATCAATATCACTGCCAAACCTGACTTCATTTATCAACAGAAACTTGATCAGTCCTACCAATAAAACCCCCTGCTTTTCAATAATGTAAAGGATCTGAATGAATCCGAAACTAGTAAAGCTATCTGAAGTCTGCTCTTCTAGTTTTAATTCAAATCCTACGTAATCTGAACGTGGCTTGTGTTTTAAGTTTAAATAAAATTAAGAAAGGATTATTAAAGATTTTGAGAAGAGGAAATTAATAAAATCTAAAATGATACAATAAAATTAAAATTCAAAAGCCCTACCCTCTAACAGAGTTTTCAGCCTTGAGCAAAAGAAATTACAAAGGTTTCCTGAGCAGACCATGGATTTCATTAATACTTTTCATTTTACAAGGAAGGTGTTTAGATACTATGATTATGGGTATCAACATGACATCTTTGGCTAGATATTTAGCAAATTTTGAACAAACCTCTGTTGACTGAGCGACTAAGACTGCTTCTTAAGAGACTGATCAAGATCTCATTCAAGTCAAAAGAGTAGCTTCTTTGACTTAAATAGGCTTTTCTGTCACATGGTATAAACTTCCTAAAACCACACTTCTCTGTCCCATGCTGGACTAAAGTATGTAGTCTCTCATCCTTTACATTAAATTAATGCTGAGTATGGCAGTTGCCATTTCAACGTGATCTTAAAGGAATGCTGTTTCCCCAAGGTAATCTAATAGACCAAATTCCTATTTCTTATAATAATGACACAAAACAAACTTTCAATTGGATATTAAAATCTGGTGCTTTGCCGGTGATATATATTTTTAGTTGAAAGCTGCCTGAGTGAACTGGATTCTCTTTATACCTATATCAGAAAGTTCAATACGCTGCCGGACATATCACAGTCTGCTTACAGATGTTAAAAAGCAAAAACAAACATGGTGCTTTACTATAAATTCAGTGCACTCCTGCACTGAGCCCAAAACATACCCAGAAGAGGCAGCACATTAGTTGGACCTGGCTCACCCAATGTCTGTACAGACATGGCACTTTAGTGGGCTTTTTTTGCACTTCTATCTAATAGCTGATTGAATCAACTTTAGATAAAATCACCAAAAAACCCTGCTGAAATGCCCAATCTACACAGACGCTGCAGAGCCAACACAAACTGACACACTGCTGCTTCTGGTAACACATATTTTTTTAATTAATGTCTGTAAGCAAGCACAAGCTACACTTTTTTAATAAGTGACCAATTACACTTCTTTATATCCTGGATGTCTAATACAGGATTTGAATAGTGTGAAATAAGTGAAGCACATATCTCACCTGGACCAAGGAAGAAACAAAATACTGAACAAGTATTCCATTGATCCCATGCACTGAGACAGGCATCACAGAAAAAATTATGAGCATATGATTATATGCTATATATTTAGAAAGTGCATAAACCAAAAATAAGAAAAAACAAAACCAAAAAAAAAAAAAAACCCATTAAGCATATCAGGTCTCTGAGATGCAACAATATATATTAGGTAAAGTTAGCGCCCATGTATTGAGATGAGGATTATTTGTAGGTTTACCTGATATTCATTTGGCCAAAAGGTACTGACAGCCAGCTCTGCTCTAAGCCAGTCTTTTCCAGTAGAGCCCGTCACATTCCAAATTGGATTAGCAAGAGGTCCCTTGTTCACCCTAACTAAGATGTTCAAGGTTCCAGGGTTTGCTCCATTCTTACTATATAAAAGGTAACTGAAATCAATGCAGTGTGTATCATTTTCCTTCATGGTAGGAAGCTGAAGTCTAGTCTTTTCTCCCAAATCATGATCTGAAGAATCCACTATCATGTATGATCCTAAAGAAAGAGAGGGAGAGAGAGGAGAGATTTAAAAAAAATTGAAGAAAAATATAGTTCTACAAAACTGCATTTTTTTTCTCCTTTTCAGAACTACATGTAGGCTGGATAGGTACAGATATGCAAATATATTTAAAAATAAAATTCAATAGAGGAATACAAGAACAGCAACAGTTCAAAGAAGGTATTAGGGTGTGGCAATAAGAACAAGTTACCATAAAGCAAAGTAGGGTGTGATTTTGCAGTGCACTGGCACATACATTTACATCCCACAATAGCTTGACCCCGAATGAAATTAGATATGTCGAGCGGAAAATTTTCCAGTGATATCTTTTTCCATGGGAAATTTTCCATTTCTAAAAAGTCATTGTTTCATAAAATTCATTAGCAACAATGAATGGATGCCAATACAATATTGGCTTGGCAGTTTCAAAGTTGTAATTAATGTTTTTTAGGTGATTATCCCTCGGAAGTGTAAGAGAGTACATATATGTTTATTTATTTGTAAACAGAAGGGTAAATTCACTCATAATAATCCAAACCAAAAATCAAGTTATAAATTCACCTAATTGGCTGTGCAGGTCAAATGAAAACCAAAGCTAAAATTCTTATTTCATCACAGACTGCAAGTGAAACCAAAACCAAAACTGTGATTAACTTTTGTTTCATTTTCAGTTCAGCAAACACACAGAAGAGTGTCTCATTTCTTTTCATGAGTTGGGGAAGTTGAAAGTATTTGCATAACATCTATTCATTTTCAGTGCTTTTGCTTTGAAGTAGTCATAACAATACCTAATAAAAAAACAACTAGAGTGTGACATCATTATAGTGAAGTTCAAGCCACTGAAGGAAGGAAGGAAGTTGGTAGATGTAAATCTTGTGGGCAGAAGTATGCTAACAATGCAACAAGAATGAAGAAACATTTAATAACATGTAAGAACTGTCCTGAAAGAGTACAAGCCATAAGCAGAAAGCTAATGCAACCGAGTGGTGGAAGAACATCATCTGAGAAAGTCTACTTCAGGAATCCTATGTAAGTAGACAAATTAATATGTTAAACAACATGCAGTATAAACTAGCATCTATATTGGTTTAAAACATAATAATTTTAAAGGTTGCAAATGTGCACTATTATTGGACTATTATTTATTTATTTATTTACTTAAAATCTTTGTATTCTGCTTTTCTGCTTGCACTAAGCACCCAAAGTGGCTTAGGCTTAACAATATATTTCTAAAATGACATAATAGATAAATAGGTAGCTATTTCAACCCAGCAGAGTAAGCTTAGTTCTCTGGCCGATGGCAGAGGCCAGACTATACTTCTCTTGGGCTCTACAGTCCGAGGACAACTGAGTGGGCTTTAAACTAAGCTTGTTGGAGGAAGGGGAAGATGAGAGCGGAGGAAGCCTTGGACTGCCAAAACAAGCAACACCCACAAGTACAGCCCAGCCTAGACCAATGAGCGGAACATATACGCAAGTAAAGCAACAGGGGCCAGGGTAATGCTGAAAGTAGGAAGACAGTGCACACATCCTCAGGAGGCCTCAAATTCCTCTACACAAACGCTGGTAGCATGGGAAATAAGCAAGAGGAACTCACCCTCCTGCTAGGTGACACCAAACTGGACATACTGGGGTTCACTGAAACGTGGTGGGACCCAACGCACGACTGGGCGGTGAATATCAAGGGCTATAAGCTGTACAGGAGGGATAGGACAGGGAGGAAAGGTGGGGGTGTGGCGCTCTACATTAAGGAGGAATACACATCCTCATCAATTAGCAAACAATCAGAGGAAAGGCACTCTGAAGTGCTCTGGGTTAGACTACACGGCAGTCAAGGGGAAAGAGACTCTACTATAGACAACCCAACCAAAGGGAAGAGCTAGACCAGGAATTCTTAAGTCAGCTCATGGAGGTAGTTAGGTCAAAGGACGTGGTCCTCATGGGTGACCTGAACCTTCCAGACATCTGCTGGGAAGAGCAGCCAGCCAGGTCTGAGCGCTCACATAGATTCCTAGCCAGAATGCAGAACCACCATCTAACCCAGGAGGTGCACAGGCCAACCAGGGGAGATGCCTTGTTGGACCTGGTGCTGGCCACCG
>NW_017729026.1:6888957-6889269 GCF_001723915.1 Gavialis gangeticus | reverse complement strand
GATCTGCTCAGGTCCCTTCTGACCCTACAAACTATGATACGATGAGTGGCAAATTGAGCAGCAGAGTGTTCTTCCTGGCAGGGAGGGAGGAAGCAAGCTCCTTGCTGCTTCTCCTTCTCCTTCTGACAGAGGTGGCAAGACTAGAATAGGCTAAAATAAAAATCTTTTCCTCCTGTTGTTGCAGGAACTTGGCAGGTCAAGTGAAATAGCAGGTTTGCAAAAAATGGAAAAAGTAAATGTTGAGCTGCCAGGTCTGGGGAAAGAAGCAGAGCAG
This sequence comes from Gavialis gangeticus, assembly GCF_001723915.1. Taxonomy (NCBI): domain Eukaryota; kingdom Metazoa; phylum Chordata; order Crocodylia; family Gavialidae; genus Gavialis; species Gavialis gangeticus. Next base: position 6,888,995 of record NW_017729026.1, on the reverse strand, counting down.
GATCCTCACTTTCAACATCACTGTCACCGGATACGTGA
>NW_017729026.1:6875150-6883957 GCF_001723915.1 Gavialis gangeticus | reverse complement strand
TGGAAAAAGTAAATGTTGAGCTGCCAGGTCTGGGGAAAGAAGCAGAGCAGGATCCTCACTTTCAACATCACTGTCACCGGATACGTGATCCACCATGAGTAGCTGTTCAAGACAGTCAAGCTTTTTATCAAGCTTTGTGGACAAAATGTTAAAAGAAGATCAAGAAAAAGTATATGAGACATTAGTTCCAGCTATAGTTGCAAGTGGTACTCCTTTTTCCGTAGCTGCAAATCAAGACTGGAAGGAATATTACAAACTAATTCGCTCATCATGTAAGTTACTGTGACATTATTGCTTATCACATTCTCTCTTAGATAAACAGTATGACCGAGTTCAAACCAAAGGATTGGTCAAGCAGAATCACTAACTCTGATGTCAGATGGATGGACTGATATACAAGGAAATCCTTTATTGAACATTACATTAGCAACACCAGAACCAATATTCCTGAAAGCAATTGCTACCAAATCTTCTTGTCATACAGGTGAATACATAGCGAAATTACCGAGTGAAGAGATTGAAAGCGCAGGTCCCTCCAGGGTACAAGCCCTTGTAACTGATAATGAGAGTAACATGAACACTGCATGGCAAATATTGAAGAAGATGCACCAAGCCTTACTACTACCAAGAAGTAGTAGTAAAACAAATGTTTACTAAGAGATCTTAGTTTTGCTCTCATCCAGTTCATCTAGCAGCAAACCTTTTGGATCCTCAACACTGAGGACAACATTTATCAAAGATGATCTACTGCTCTCTATACAATTATGGAAGTAGCTAAAAATGTCCCCAGCATCAATGAAATAGCTGTGATGGCAGACATTGCCAAGTACCGTGCAAAAGAAAAACTTTTGAGCAAAGACATCATTTGGCGGGCAGCAGAGAATGTCTCCTCTCACGTGGTGGAAGGGATACTGTAACATCCGACTGTTGTCCAGGATTGCTCTAAGGATCCTAAGCATTCCACCAATGGCAGCTTCTTGTGAATGAAGCTGGAAGGCCTTCAGCTCAACCAAGACAAAAAAGAGGAATAGATTAACAAATGAACACACTGCTAAGCTTGTTTCTATTTCTCAAAATCTCTTGCTTCTGGAGAATCAGTCAAAAGCACAATTAGTGAAGAAGATGCAGTGTGATGACAAGTTGCCCTTGCCCCTAGACTCACTGGTAAAACCATCCTTTAGCGAAAGCAAATGCGGTTCTAGTAGTTCTGAATCAGATTTGCCTCAATCTGATTCTGAAATGGAACTAATAAGTGGTGCAAGTGATTCTACAGATAGTGACAGTGAAACTGGAGGTGCTGCAGTGACCTCAGTGGAAGACAGTTACACTCTGTTAAAGCAGATGAGTAGACAACCATGGCATATCATGCACAGTTCTTTGGGTGTGCTAAAATTAGTGTCTCAACGGTTTTTGGTGCCTTCATTTTTTTCCTTAAATTTAAACAAACAATGTAAGGTAAGTACCTGCTATTGTGTATTGTCTTTATATTTTTACAAGTATTCCAATAAAAATAATTTCTTTCCCCATAAAGCTTTGAATTTGTTGGAATATAACATTTAAACCACCTTAAGTGTGCTGTATTTAATTATTTTCCCAAATATTTCAGTTAAAATATTTATTGTTATTGGGACATAAAATTAACCTGAAGGTACTTTTTTTAGTTTTGTTGACTAAATACAAGTCAAATAAACATGCTAAATCAGACCATGCTCTATTTATGGCATCGGAAAATTTTCCATTTCAAAATTTTCTGGAAAACCCACATCTCTGAATGAAAGTGGAGTAAGCTATCTTACTTTTTACATCCAGACAGAAGAATAACCACGAAGTAGCCAATGGGCCTTAAATTCACACCCTAGCTACCTAACTATAATGAATTCATGTAGCTATACTCCGGGAATGCCACAAGTCACTTGGATGAAATGTGGTATAGTCTACCAATAGATATATAACCATCTATCTAGGCTGCTAAATACCCTAAGAACAAATCTCTTTTCCCTCTTATCAGGATTTACATGGTACTTCACTTTTGCCCATATTTACTGAGAGTTGCTGCTCTCCCAGGAGAAACCACAAGTTCAGGCTTTTCCTCCCAGAATAAAAATGGCTATTTAGTCTCTTTTTATTCCCAGGAAAAAAAGTCACCTGGGAACAACCAAGGTTAAATCACTCCCAGTAGAGAGTTTCTCTTGGGAGACCAAACGTCTGTACATGCTTAAACAGTGAACAAGAAAAAATAAGATGAAACCCTGTCAGATCCCTGATGGAAGTAAGTGCCTACTACTATTCTTTGACATTCTCCGAAAGCAACAATTCCTCCACTCAACAGAACCCACAGATGATTCAATACCTAAACCAATTAAGTCAAAGTTGTCGAGGGTTCAGTGATTCAGGAGAGACTCTCAACCAGTTCCGCAAAGGCAATGCTACAACTTTCAAGCATCCATCTTCAGGCATGGAATTCACAAACCCTAGTTAACCATCAGTTTCTAATAACAGTATACAGAATGAGGCAAGTATGGAATTTAAAAATGGGTATCAACCTAAGCTGGCTAAAGAAAGCATTGTTAACGCTCACCTGGAATTAGGCAGGGAATCTATGGAACATATGTTATCCTGGGATCCACGACACAAAACCCCAACTCTGGCCAGACATCTAAGTGATCTATTTCAGTATGGATGGTTGGTTTACTCCCTTTGTTTCAAATAGAGCCACAGAGCGGGGGAGGAGAGGAGGTGAAAAGGAGGAAGAATAGCCTGTATTGGCTCACAAGATTGATAAAGACTTGGCAGGGGAAAAAAAAAAAAATCAGTCAATTAGACAGATGGAACTGTAAATACAGGCAAAAGATCACATGTGGACTTAAGTGGTGAATCTTTTTAGAGTAGGAACAACAAATTCATCACCTGAAAACAGTCAAATTATGTTTCTTTAGAGGACCTGGAAGGGTTTGTCAGGAATGAGTTACTTGTATGAAAATTAAAACCATCCTCCTTAGCACTATATATTAACATAAAATATTGATAAAATAGTAACAAAATGGCTTACTATTCCTTCATATTTAATGACAAAATATAAGTGTGCTGTTTGAAAGACATTCTCTAAAAGACAGTCCCTATTAAACTAAACTTATTATGACTGGACTATATTTTTGTGATCATTTATTCACACAAGTAGTGCTGTAGTCAAAGGGACTATATGTATGACTAAGCTTATTGTTAGTAATTAATGGAGGAATTCTGGATGTATAACTGAATCAGCTGCTTTTTTCTTCCAGATACATTCATCTGTATTTTGTATGTAAGCAGGCAATTCTGTATTCCAAATGGCACTCTGTGAAGGTTGTACTGACTACTGACTACTCTTGAAAATGCATTTGAGTTACTGGAAGGAGACATTGCTGATAAGTTATTGCTCAAGGAAAATAACTTGTGTATATGGGATAGAAAAAAAAAATCAGCATGCAAGTCATTTATTTGACAACCTTTTTCACTGTCTTGCAAAGCAATTCAGTTCTGCAATTTTTAACAAAATAAGAGAACTGACAATGTTTTAGACTCAAATAAATTAGTTTTTACAAATCTATATTTCTGGTTTAATTATGAATTTATTTATGGGTCTAGGAACAAAAGCACCTTTTAAAGATAGCTGAATACCTGGTACAGCTTAAATATCCAGTTAACATTTGATTAACCATGCAGAACCTGCCATTTTGATCTCTTCATACATGCTTTGGCAATCAGCCAATGAAATCTGCCAGTTTCTTCATTGTTGCTACTGTTACCTAAAGTACTAAAAGGAATGGTGCTAGGCAAGTATTTATGGTCTTTGTTATTAACAAGACTCCAGCAATTATGATTTACTACCAACTGACAATTATGTGCTGGCAATTCCTAGGATAGGTCCAACAATGGACTTGGTGTTCCACTTGTATACCTCTTGGCTCTAGAATTAAACTTCCTATATAGATACAGACTCGCTTATAACCTTCTTTTTTTCTAACAAAATGTTTTAAAATCATTCCATGGTTTATAGGTAAGCACTATTTGAAATAACATGTTTTCACACTTCTGGTGATAATTACTGCATATTTGTTCTGTAATGTTGCTAATGTTTGTTTTGATAGTTTAGAATTATAAATAGCAAAAATCCTGGTTTAAAAAAAAAGATAAGACCATGTTCTACAAAACTGACACAAAGATGACTTCTATTCATTTATTGGTTTCCAACAAAATGCCCTCCTTAATTACATTTACATGAAAAATAATGGGTAAAGATCAACCATTTTGCCTTAGCTTTTAGACATTCCAAAGGCTTACAGTCTTGTGCATATCAACTCCTTTTACACTACTCTACTTTCCCAACTTCATTTTTCAACATTTAAAAGTACTTAAGAGGAAATTTGCATATATCTATCTACATATGTTAGTCCTACAGCATATCATGAAATGCTCCAGACAACATTTGTAACCATTTGTCACAATGCCAAAGCATCTGTTCAACATTTTGCAAATTACTATTTTTCTCCTGCTTTAACAGTCTGTATCCAATAACTTCTCTCTCTCTCTTCTTCCCCAACCCCCACATTGCTTTAAGAAAATTGAGATTCAATCCAGGAACTAATGCCAAAATGAAGTCCACAACAAATTTATATCTTTGAAAAATATTGATGACATTTGCTTGTATCGTTTTTGTAGGAAACACATTCTTATATCATAAAGATGATAAATTATGTATTTAAAGAAGCTGAAGCACTTTTATATTTTATATGCTAAATACCACAATACATTACTGAACCAGAGACAAAACTTGAGCACTAGAAGTTGACTTTTTTTGTTAAACCAGTGTGCTGCAACTTTAAAAACAGTATTTATTGAAAGTATATACACAACAGAAATCTTAGGTGATACTCTCAAAGAAATTATTGTATGTAGAAACTACTTATAGTTGTACAATTACAACAATGATTGTTTTAAAGACACATCTACAACTGTATTAATTGTTTCTTTTCAACTCCACTAAAGTCATCAATTTGGAACGATTGGTCAATTTTAGTCGCCTCTTTTGCTGCAATTTCTACAGGGAGGAATCAAAACAACACTAATAGATGCAAAAGCTCTAAACCTGCAAGCACTCATGCATGTGCTCAATTTTATTCATAGGTATCCCAATAAAGTAACAAAAAAAAAAGATAAACAATGGCAATGGGACTGACGACTCGTTGAGTTTACTCCGTGAGTAATCTTAAGTGTATGAGTGCCTAAGCGTTTGCAGAATTCAAGCTCAATAACATTTTACATTTCATAAACTATCAGGTAAGAGGTGAAAAAACTTAATTAGAGAGAAGCAGATAGTTGTACTAATGTGAAGTTAGGCAGAAGGCATGGCAGGGTGGCACCTTAGAAACTAACTGATTGAGACAGGCATAAGATGTCTGCAGCAACAGCTTTCTTCAGATGCTATGATTATGTCAGAAAAGAAGATAGTTGACAATTTTTTTAATATATCATTTTATCAGATTCTTAGTAATTCTGAGCTATGTAGGTTAACTAACAAAACATTTATAAAATTCTTCACCCACTTCTCAAAAAGTGTCACCACACAATGTGGTAGGATTTTCAAAATTATCTTCATCCAGCTGCACATGCAGATTACTGTAATAAAATTCCAGATGTGCAAGAACAAGCCATGTTCACACTGCCAATATACCCAGCTAAGTGTACACATGGACAATATTTATACTACCATCTGCATGTAAAATAGTAAGCTCACAAAACTCAGGAAACCATGCAAAATACCAAATCTAGAAAGCAAACCAATAGTAATTTCAGGGGTGTAGGTTGTGGCCATGTTGGTCTAAAGATATAGGCAGGCAAGATTTTTTTGGTAAATCTGATATCTTTTATTAAACCAACTCAAATAGTTGGAAAAAATCTTCTTAGCAAGATTTTGGGCACAAACACCCTTCATCAGGCTGAGGATCAGTAAACAGAAATTTCCTCAGCCTGACGAAGGGTGTTTGTGCCTGACTTGCTGAGAAGAATTTTTCCAACTATCTGAGTTGGTCTAATAGAGGATATTGGATTTACCCAAAGAACCTTGTCTGTCAATAGCAGTTTAGCATTACAAACTCAGGAAATTTGTATTAATGTCTATTTGTAAAGTAAAACAGCTATACATCTAACAAGATTACTCAGAGGTGTAGCTAGTTATTTTGGGACCCAGAACAGAATCAGGTAGACGGGAATGGGTTGTGCTGAGGACAAGAGAACAGGGGTGGAGGGCAGGCAGAGTCTCACCTGCAACAGCACAGGCTCACCCGGAGGCAGAATGGAAGGGGAGTTAGAAGCTCCAACTGAATGAAGCAGGGCAGCCTAACCCTCTTTGCTTGCCCTATGGGAGACAATGCTACTGCAGGAGATGTCAGAGTTAACAGCAGCTACAAAGTTATCATAACCAGAGCCACAAAATCCTATGCTTGGTGACGCTAAGAAGTCTTGATTTGGTGGCAAAAGTAGTAGCTGAACGAGGATCAACCCACAGCTGCTTAGCCATGCTAATACCTCATTCTACAGCAGTGGAAGGGAGTGAGGGTCTAATGAGCAGACTCCTAGCACTGCATTGCATAGTTAGTGCCTCCATCTGCCTGGCACCATTACACCTTTTCCCCCTTCCCCACCTCAGTCACTGCTTGGGGCTCCCATCCCAGTCATCCACCCCTTGTTATTTTACTGCAAACCAGTGAACAGCCCTGCGCAACAACCTGAATGTAACTACTACCAGTCTTGTGAAACTAACACAGTAAGAAAACGCAATGTTTATCATTTCAAACAACAAGGAAAGGCTGTCCAACTATTAAAAAGAGCAGATCAAATTGCTATATAAAAAGCTATTACTGAACTTGATAGAAACTTGAAGTATGGTCAAAGGAAGTGCTTATGTGCTTATCATTTGCTAAATAAAAAAGTAAATAAAGAGGATCTGGTTATTTTTAACCCCAAAAGTGAGTATTGTATAACTCCTATTATACGCAAAGTAGTCATAATTTTGTATATTTGTGTTTTTCCATTAATAAGATCTGTTTTCATAACAAAAAACAGGTACGCAATTACAAAGAGAAACACTATGGTATGTATACCCACTTGTAAAATCCTAATGGATATAAGGCTTCATAGTTTTTAATTTGATGTAGCTAAGTAGGGGCAACCATGGACAGGGTATAGTGTTGACTTTATCAGCGTACTCTGGAAAGGAGGGACTCCACTGTACCTTTGCTGGTTTTGTCCATTCTATTTCACTACATGCCTTAAGCTGATTCTAAAGCTTATTATATCTCACTATAAAAGAAATTATATTGATACTCAGGCTGATATTTATTTTATTACCTCTATAGGTTTATCTCCATCCACAAATACTGGCAATGATAGCCCTCCCCTATCATATTTAAAACATTACTTTGCTCAGTTATATATGTTAGTGAGCTAGTATTTTGGATTCTATTCTAGGAACCTCAGTTTCAGTAAGATTTATTTTCCCTTTGGAGCAGTCTCCTTAAACTTTATCCATTTACCCATTCAAAACTCCCTATGTAGAAAAGGGGTTCAGGATCTTCTATTGCCTCACAAAGAAGGATCTCCATTGATGATTTACTTCACCATAACACATTAAAAGGGCAGATTAGCCCATTGAGTTTATACCCTGACTCAACATTCACCCATCAGATATTTGAGAAGAAACACAGGCTAAGAACATAAGTTACACATAAGCAGGTTTAAGTAATCAGAAACTGGTTTAAACCTGTAACAGAACAGTTCACTGCACATAAACCAGTTTCAAAATGGCCAAAACTTGTTTGAGAAAACTGGTTGAATGTAGTATCAACTTGGGATCAAACTGGTTTATGGAACTTGTGTCCCAGACCCCTTTCAGGTTTAAGTTATACCAGAGTCCCCAGGTATCCCTGGACTAGGCTGTGCTGTCTGCTCCAGTGGAGCCCAGAGTTATTTTTCCAGGTCCAAAAAGAGGACACCTATCACATGGGGGAGGCGGGGTGAGGGGAATATGATGGTGGAGGAGCAGTGATATACTAGTGCCCTGCCCCTGTCCATTTGGTTGCGCCTCACTGCCAAGCCACTGCCCCCATAAGCCCTGCTGCTGCTCCTCACTCCTAACCCACTGACCTCAGCCCTGCCCCTCACTCCCAAACTACAGTACCCTGCCCCCTTGGGCCATGATGGTGCCTCTCACTTCCAACCCACAGCCCCCCCATCCCTGCTGGTGCCCCTCACTCCAGATTCACAGCCCCCTGGTGTTGCCAGTAATCCGCACTCCCACCCCACAAGTCCTCTGCTCCCACCTTGGTGCAGGACACTCCCAAGCCGCAGCCCCCACCCCAAACCTGCCAGTGCCCCTCACTCCCAACCTGCAGCTCTCTGCCTCCCCAGCCCTACCAGAGGGGCCCCAGCTGTCCCCATCATGACCAGGCAGAGGAGAGGAGGCTTGTGGCACCCCTGCCCTGGGATGGGGCTGCTGCACTGTGCAAGTAGGGTGGCCATCATAGAGGACATTCCGGTTTTCTGCTACTCTGTCCACTGTCCTCTACTGATACAAAACCAGCCACCTTTATGTCCTCTATTTTATTCCTGAAGAGAAAAATAGAGGACATAAAGGTGTTGGGGTTCATATCAATGGAGGACAGCAGACAGAGTAGCAGAAAACCGGAATGTCCTCTATGATTGCACAAGTCAGCCTGGCCATGGCCCCCTCCCCCACCCCCTTCTCCCCAGCCACCCCCGTAACTCCCCTC
>NW_017729026.1:6852406-6874714 GCF_001723915.1 Gavialis gangeticus | reverse complement strand
GGGGGATGGTGATTGGAGGCAGCAGGGAATCTGCACATGGGTCTGCACATGCCTCCATGGCTGCAGACAGCAACATCAGTGCTCCCTGCTGCCTCCAATTGCCCTCCCCCTACTCTTACCAGCGGAGCAAAAGGAAAAACCCGGACAGGACCCCAGCCAGGGTCTGCCTGGCCAGGGCACAGCAGCCTGTGGCAGGATCCCCCCTTGCTGCTGCACCAGCAGGGGCAGAGGCATGGCCAAAAGGTGGCCCTCTTAGGTGAAGGGGGCATGGAGGGGTTTAATTCCCCCTCTATCGCCTCACCCCCATAGCCGGGGTCTGCCAACCCAAGCCGCCACCTCCGTCACTCACACTCAGCCAGGCAGACCGCAACTGGGGCTCCCTAGGGGAAAAGGGGAGGGAGGAAAGAATATACTCCCTCCCTGCCCCCTTCACCTTAGAGGGCTATGCCAGCCACCTTCTGGCCATTCTCCCACACCTGCCACTGGACTGATGGTGGGCAGAGAGACCCACCAGCAGCAGCCCTTTAATGATGTCCCAGGGAGCAGAAATGTTTTCCTGGTGGAGTGGGAAGGAAGAGGAGGACTATGCTGCAGGCAGGAGTGGGGTGGGCACAGCTGCCACAGTCTGCACAGGGCAAGCATCAGTGGCGGGTTTTGGATGGGTGGCTATGGGAGCTAAGCTGAATTTTAGGGTGATCATAACCCCAGCTCCCCCTAGTACCACCACTGCTACTTGCCCTGCAGAAAGGTTTATTCCCCCTGTTTCACCCCACTCCCCCAGAGGACCCCAGATGGGCCCTGCTTGACCAGGCAAGAGCAGTGGAAGCAGCCGCCAGGGCTGGCAGACCCTGGCTGCGATTCCCCAGGAGAAGAGGGAGAAATAAACCCCTTCTCTGCCCCCTTCACCTCAGGGACCTAGCCACATCCCTCTCCCACTGCTGCCCCCACTCACTTTCCCTCTAACCGAGGGCTCATTCTAGTACTTCCTGGTTTCTGGCCTGAGCCACTGCAGGCATGTTGCTGCATTTCCAGAATCAAAAGTGAATGTCTGCTCTAGGGGTGCACCGACAGAGATTTTGGGGGACAATATCCATAGCCAATTTTAAGGAGGCATACAGGCCAATACTGATCTGACCTCCAATACAGCTGTGTGCAGCTGGTAAGTCAGTTTTGGTGGAAAGGGAGGGGAGAGGGAAGGGGTGTGCATGTGGGGGGCAGCTAAATAGCCCCCACGGTGAGGGAGGAGGCAGGAGATGCCCAGCCAGGGCTGGGAGGATGGCTCCCACTACTGCTTGTACCCCGGGAGAGTATGGTGGGAAGGAAGACATGTGCCACCAGATCTGTGCAAGGCAGGGAAAGCGGGCTCCAGCTGCAGGCTGCACCAGGCTCTTCTCAGCATGGGCTGGACTTAGAGCAGGAGCTACAGAAGGGGCTGCAGCCACCCCAAATTTCACTACAGCTCTGCTCCCAGCACAACCGCCATGGGTGCACACCTGACACAGCCTCAGTTCAATGCCCCGCATCCACCCAAGCACCATCAAGAGCTGCGGCTGTGCTGGGCACAGGGTGGCAGTGGCACTGGGAGCGGGACTAAGGTGAAATCTGGGGTGGCTGCAGCCCCCTCCATAGCCGCCTTCCCGAGCCCAATCCCCACCAAGAAGAGCCCAACGCAGCCCTGGCTGCAGCCCACCCAGATCCCACGCAGATCTGAGGGCCCCAACTCCATGCCCTCCTGGGGTGCAAGCAGTGGCAGGAGCCCTCCCTCCCACCAAGCCATGGCTCTGTCCTGTGCCATGCTCCACCCCACCCTGGCTGGGGCAATGCCTGCCCCTGCCCCCTCCCTCACCATGGGAGGCACTGACCTGCCCCTTTCCCCCCCCTTCCCTCTCCACTTGTCTTCCACCACAATGGACTTACCAGCTGCAAGCAGCTATCCACACACTGTCAGGTTGTGCTCCTCGCTGCCTGCGTGCATGCCTTAGCATATATCAGCCAATTTATCAGCTGCACTGGGCTGATTTCTGAGACAGCCAATTGTCTTTTTATCAGTACTGAACCCATATCAGACTGATGTATCGATGCACCTCTAGTCTGTTCACTTGCTTGCCAGTTTAGTCTACGTAGGTTAAACTAACCTGCAAAAATTGAATTGATTCAGGCTCAGGCTTTTTGAATGTCTGTTCTCAGCCCAAGTAGCTATTTGGGAAATACCATAGGTTGGGAATGAGGGTATATTTTTGTAACTCTGTTGAAAGCCAAATTTACGTTCCTACATTTAACTTTCATAACACGATAAAATGGAAATATTATTCATAAATGTTTCCTTAAACAAAGTATACTTACTATAATATATATCATTATTAAAATCTCTGTGTAGCAGGTATACTTAAAAAACTGTTTCCTCTATTTTTGCACCCTGAAGAGAATTCTTTTGTTAGGTGTAAAAAGTGCAATTTATGCTTATCCAATCTGTAGTTCCACAAACCCTTTCCTATTTAAGCATAAGCACTAGATATCAAAACCACCTCCACTTCAAGAACATATTTCAGAAACTTCTCAGCTTGCTATTACAGCTCCCTTAGTCAACCCACCCCAACATAAACACAACAGTTATAGAAGAAATATTTAAATTTTATGTGCAACTGGACTTCTGTGAACATAAACTGATTTAATTTGGCAGCCTGGTGCTAGAAAAAGAATCAAGCAAATTCATCATCAGATGGAGCTGTGGGGGATGAAGAAGGAATGTACATTAGAACCTGAAGTAACCAGTGAAAGGAACGACCTCCAAGGAGTCACAGGAGAGAAAAGTGTCTCTTCTCATCATAAAAGCACCCAGATAAAGCATGCTAATGCATCAAACGTGCAAGGTAACAAAACCTCAGTGCTATACAACATTTTATTTGCAAAACACAGTACAACTGAAAGCATATATATATATTTTAACCTCAGATATCTGCATATATAGCAAGCCCTGTATATATGATCATTTAACAGAAGGTCCTATTCTAACACATGTTGTACATCTAAAAGAAAGGACATCTTCAATTTGCATTGAACTGTAACATGGTAAGAGTTCCTCTTACAGAAAAAAATCATTGATTAAACTAACCCCCTCACAACCCCCCCCCCAAAACCCCCCAAACCATCCTCCAAACAATCTTACAGTTAACTGGGACAAGCAGTTCCACTGTACCTACCCCCAAATTCTCCAGTGAGAACTGGTCTGTCCCCACCACTGAGTTGCTGGAGAGAAAAAGGAAGACAGAGAAAACAAAACCCATACAGAAAACTACATCCAATTCTAGATTTTCAGACTTATGTTTGTGGCTCAAATTTAAATAATTTGTATTAATAAGAACATGTGACCATAAGGTCTGCACAATTCAGAAATATGTGTAGTACATTAGAGAGGAGGAGCACCCACAATCATAAGTTTAAAGACATGCCTACAAGTATTCAGAAAGAGCCCAGTGGGTTCTCATTGTCAAAATACTTTACATAGAAGTTATATGCCTCAAAATCAGTTACTTCTCCCTCTATACCATTACAATAGTACATGTTAACCAGAGAGAGCTGCGGGAAATAATGCAAGTAGCTTTGAAAATGTAAGAATGTAAACAGAAGAGAAGAGATTTTTGCTTCATGTTTCTAATTACTGCACCATTCCTCCTACAAGGCATCCAGGGATTCCTGCATCTTGTTTCCATTTCTTCAACAGCTATTGAGAATGAAAGCGAACATCACAATCACCATTTTCAACTTCGCTGTTCTGTTCACTTCCAATTTCCCAGAGTTGAAATGCAAATTGAAACAAGGCTAAACGTCTGTCCACATTTGCTGTAGAAAGAAGATATAGTACACCGAACAAGGTGGCAGGGAAGAGGGGACTGCAAAAAAGAAGTGAGGGATGCAACCTCCATTTATGTTTTCTTCTCCATTCCAAAGAGATAAAAGCTGGCAGTTTTAGAAACAAAAGATTTGAAATAATTTGTCTGTCAGAAAGTAAAGCTCATCTGGCTATGGGATGGAATACAGCACTTAGTTACTTGTCTAAACAGAGTGGTCAACTACAGCTCAACTGCCATGCCATAGGATTACTCTAAAGCAAGGACAGGAAAAGAATAGTGAGTAATTTGAGAACTCCAAACATAGTCTCTGCAGAGACTATCACAGGCCTTTGCTTGGATCCTAATCAGGCTAAAGAGGCAAGAGGACTTTCTTAGTTAAGCAAAAATTAAAAGAAACAGGGGGCCCTCTAAAATGAAAGGCATAAATTAAGATCCTCCTTGCCAGCTATAGTCTGCAGCAGCTTCTGCTCTCTTTATATGCATCAAGCCAGATCTTAAAATTATTTTTAAAGCTGAATTTTCATTTTGGTTTCATGCAAACTTGTTGGTCTTGATCTCCTGGAGGAAGCAGAAGAAAAGGTGGTATATAAGCTATGTTATTTTAGGCTTTTCACATGATTTTTTTCTCAAGCCGGACAGTTGCAAATATCAATCTTCTTAAAAAAGCAAAACCAGATGCTTTCAGTGTCTACGCAACTTACAGCAATCTTACAACATTCTCCTTTAAGTATCCTTTTTCAGCAGAGCTGGGAGAAAACAGTTTTTGGCTCAAGTAAGTTTAAGGGTATGGGCAAGCACTGAAATGCTAAGAACTTCCAAGAAATTGACAGAGCCACAAAAATGTAGCACGAAATGCACCTAAAGCCATTCAAATGCATGTTTGTCCAGAGAACCACAAAGCAAGGAAAGGCCATCTACTGCTGGTACCCTATAGCCAGGGGGCTGGTATACAAAAGTCCTAGCAGGCTTTGCATAGCACCACCCCCCTCCACCTGTGGAAGAGGCTCCCAAGGACAGCAGAGCACAGAGGAAAGCACTGATCAGCTGGAAACTCTGGAAACCACAACCACCAAAGCCCTCCCCCAGTCCCATTCCCCCTCCTCACACCGGGAGTGCAGAATTATGACATGCCTGTTAGGGGGTATGCGAAGTTTCAGTAGCCAATTCAATTCGGAGGAACTTCGGCCCGATCTGGGGACTGAATCTCCGAATCTGAATTGAAACAGAAGACCAATTAAAGGCTCCAAATTTGTAGGCAGCCACAAGATCACCTCTCAGCCTTCTCTTGCAGAGGCTGAAGAGGCGCAGGTCCCTTCATCTCTCCTCATAGGGCTTGGCCTGTAACCCTTAACCATACAAGTTGCCCTCCTCTGGAGGCTATCCACTTCCCCCTTGAAGTGTGGTGCCCAAAAGTGGACGCAGTACTCCAACTGCGTTCTGAGCAATGCTACACAGAGGGGAAGTATCATGGGGTAGGAAGGAGGAAAGGGGTGTGGGGGAGGAACGGATTGTGGCTGGGATGAGTTGCCAAGCCAGGGCGGGGGGGGACATTACTTGGGGGGGGCAGGGGTTGTGGGTGCAGCAGCAACGGGAGCAGGGGCTCTGCCCTGCTGCCGCTTGCCTAGCTGGGGCCAGAGGGAGTGGCGGGATGCAGGTGCAACTCGCTCCAGGTGGAAGGGGGCAAGCAGCAGCAGATCATAGCCCCCACTCCCAGCACTGCCACACCCGCATCCTATGCCCCCCCGCACTGGCTGGCAAGTGGTGACAGGGCAGAGCCCCCCCAGCTCCCCCTGCTGAGGAAGAGACAGGCACAGCTGGAGCAGCTGTGGGAGAAGCCCCCATGGCTGCCCTGCCCAACGCCATCCCTGACCCGGCCCACTTAAAAAAAAAACAAAGCTCCACGTTCACTGACTGCAGAAGCGGGGATCAGGGCCTCTAGGAGCTTGTGGCAGAGCACCCCCTGTGCAGCATGGGAATTGCCCCCCTTCCCCTGCCTAGCACCCCCACGGCAGCTGTCCCCATGGCGTGGGTGCAGCACGGCTCAGCAGCATGCTGCACACTGTTCAGCAGCTGGGGCCACTGGGGCTGAGCACTGCCCGGCTAGAGACAGGCATTCATAGATTTCATACACATTAGGGATGGAACGAACTTCATAAGCTCATCTGATCCAGCCCCCTGCCTAAGGGCAGGAAGTCACCTGGGGTTAGAGGACCCAAGCAAGATAGACATCCAAGCACATCTTGAATTTGTCCCAAGTAGGTGCTTGCACCACATCTGAGGGGAGTCTATTCCAGACTCTGCATACTCAGAGGGTAAATAAATTCTTCCTTAGGTCCAGTCTAAAATGGTCTTGCAGCCGTTTGTGACCATTGGACCTTGTTTTCCCTGGCGGAGCCCTGGTAAACTGGCCTTCTCCCAAGTCCTGATGGACACTCCTGATATATTTATAGGCTGATACAAAGTCCCCTCTGAGCCTATGCTTAGTCAAGCTGAAGAGTCCTGTGCCTCTCAGCCTCTCATATGGCCTGCTCTCTTGACCTCTGATCAAGTGCATGGCTCTTCTCCGGACTCTCTCGAGCTTCTCCACATCTTTTTTAAAGTGTGGAGACCAGAATTGGATGCAGTAATTCAGCTGTGGCCTCATCAAGGCTGAATAAAGCAAAAAAATGACATCTTGGGTCTTGCTTGAGATGCATCAGTAGATGAAAACCCAGATTTTATTTGCTTTGCTGGTTGTGACATCACATTGGTGACTCATATTCATCTTGTGGTCAATCAGGACCCCCAAGTCTTTTTTAGACATAGTGCTAGAGAGTGAAGCACTGCCAACGCCTATGGGTATGATACGATTTTTTCCTCTTGACATGGAGCACCTTGCATTTCTCTATACTGAAGGTCATCAGGTTTGTATCTGCCCACCTTGCAAGCTTGTCCAAGTTGACCTGGATCCCCAACCTATCCTCTAGGGCATCCATACTTCCCCACAGTTTGGCATCCCTGAATTTAATCAATTCATTTCTGACACCTGAATTCAGGTCATTAGTGAATATATTAAAAAGTACTGGTCCAAGTGCCAATCCCTGAGGGATCACCATATGCCATGCTGACTTGGTTCCATCAAAAATCACTTTCTGGGCCTGAACATGGAGCCAGTTCTCAAGCCACTGGATGCTACGGTTGTTGAGGCTACAGTTCCCCAATTTTGCCATGAGGACATCATGGGAGACCAAATCAAAGGCTTTTCTGAAATCTAAGTACAGGCATTCCTCGACATCAGACGTTTTGAATTACAATGAACGGCACTTATGACATTTATAAATTAACATCCTGTTTCGACTTTCTGACATCAGTTTTCACTTTACAATGCTTGATTCAATGCCATGTCACACCAGCAAACAAGTTCACTGTGACCCATCTCCCTGGAGAACATTTGTCCAAGCTTCCTTGGACACTGTCTTTCAGAAAGCAGACAAGATTCCAGAAAAACCTGCAGCCAAGAGTCTTGAAAAGATTCCAGCCAAGAAACCTTGAAAAAGTCCAACCAAGAGCTCTTCAAAAAGTCCAGCGAAGTCACCTCAAAGAAGTTCTTACAAATCAATATGATTGCTATGTACAATATTAATACATTAATGTAGTTATATTACTCATCCATAATTGACTGAGTACAAAATTCTGAGTTATTTTTTGGTGAAAATAGGGTATCAGGCCTCGGTTCTGGAACCAATCCCCCATTTATAACATTGTTCCTATGGGAAAATCAGTTCTGAGTTACGACATTTCAACTTAAGACGTGGTTTTCAGAAACCAACTGTGTCGTAAGTCTGAGGACTGCCTGTAAATGACATCAACCTTCCCCCCCTCCTCGTCCAGGTGATGCGACACCTGGACACCTGCTCACAGAAGGAGATGAGGTTGGTCAAGCATGACCTACCCAAAATGAAGCCATGTTGGCTATCTCTCAGAATGGAACCTTCTGTCAGCCTGTTGTTGATCATTCTTTGCCCCATTTGATTCAGGAGGGGTCCAATGTTGACTTTATTTTTCTTTTGACTTCCTACGTTTCTGAAGAAGGACTTCTTGTTGTCCTTGATTCCCGTAGCGAGCTTAAGCTCAGTATCAGCCTTAGCTTTCCTGGCGTACTCCCTACAGAACCAGTGATGCATAATCCTCCTTAAAGTTATTACCCATCTTCCAACCTTTATAGACTTTACTTTTAATATTGAAGAGGTCCATGAGCTCTCTATTTAGCCAAGGGGGTTTCCCAGCCCTTTTACTACCATTCCTACAGGCTGGAATGGACTTCCCTTGTGCTTTTAGGATTGCGTCCGCAAGGAGCCACCACTCGTCTTGTACACCCTTTCCTGTCGGATCGTATCTGTCAGGGCCTCCACAACCAACCTCCTGAGCTCGTGAAAGTCAGCTTTCATGAAGTCAAGGATTTCTGCATTGCTGACTGATTTGCCAGCTTTGTGATGGATAAGGAAGGTGATCAATTTGTGATCACTGTCACTGAGCTTCCCTTTAAACCTTAGGTCTCTCACTAGACCATCCCCTTCGGCCAGAACCAAATCTAGCAGCACCTCACCTCGTGTCAGCCCATGAACTTCTCCAGTCAGAGAGAGCTCATCAATGCAGATGAGGAAGCTGCGTGACGGATCAAATTTGGCTGAATGCTCCTCCCATGAGATGTCAGGGTAATCGAAATAACCCATGACAACCATGTACCGAGACTGTGCGGCCTCTGTTAGTTCTCTAGAGAATTCTTGTTCAAGCTTATCCTCCTGGTCTGTAATAGACTCCTACAGTAATATCCCCTTCACCATGTCCTTCCCATATTCTAACTCAAAGGGTTTCACATCACCCTCTTTGGGTGCCCAAGTCATCTAGTAAGGAAGCGTAGTGCTCCTTGACAGAGAGCTACACCCCTGCCCTTCCTTCTAACACGATCCCTCCTGTAGAAAGTATAGCCATCTATATCTGTGGCCATCATAAGTAGTGTCCCACCAGGTCTTCATTATCCCTATGAGATCATACTTCTTGCTTAGCAGGAGGGCCAGGTCCTCCTGTTTGTTTCCATGCTCCTGGCATTAGTGTACTGGCAGCTGAGTCTGCCAATGGAAACCCTAGGCTTCTTTATATCCTTAAGAGAGTCCCATCCATGGGCTGGGGTAAGGGTGATTTCAATTGTTTCCTAACCTATTATGTGTTTGTCCCCCCCGGGCTTGTTCAATGGTTGTCTGCCTATCCCCCAGCAATCTTAGCTTAAAGCTCTGTTGAACAGGTCAGCCAGTAATTCAAAAAGCCCAAGCATGTATTGATTAGATCTTTGTACGTTAGTCTAAGCTGCATAGATTGGACTGATTAACAACTGGACAGACATTCACTTTCGAATCACGAAATGCAACCACATGCCTGCAGGGGCTCAAGCCAGAAGACCCTAGAGCATGCTTGCCAGCCACTGCCAAAGGGGAAGGGAGACAAGCCCTCCAAAAGACTCTCACCCCTCCCTCCTGGGGTGGGGCAGGCATGGGGTTTAAATCCACAAGGGGTAGGGCAGTGGGGAGAAAGTCCTTTTTCTGAAGCAAGCATATATTCAACACAGCAATTTGTAACCTCAGGCACACAACAAAGGGCAACCAAAAATCTTTACCTAAGCTAAGATACAGCCCAGTAAAACACAGTGAGAGTACATGCAACTTAGTCTAACTTAAAATGGAATGTAATAAACCAAACAGACAAGACAACGCCTTGCATAAATCTTAAGTAATCCTGAGGGCAGTGTCTCCTTACAGCCAGGTATTCAGAAAGCCTTTGTTTAGGTATTCACACCTTTTACAGATTCTGTTTTATAATGTAAATGTAGCTCTCTGCATTCTTTGGTCAAGCTGTATGGGACCCTCAAGCTGTCTGGGACCCCCTGTTGTTCCCTTAGCTCCAGCACCAGCCCATACATATGATGATTGTGCCCGGTCTTTGCCAACAGCTTCCACCTCTCAGTCTGGTCCTGCAGGGCTTGGTGCCAGCACACTGAGCTGGGGAATGGGAGATTGAAGCCCCTTCCCAGATCCCAGACTGGGGGGAGGGGAGCAGTCCCTCTCAAGCTATTGCCTGCTTGAGCCTAACTCAAGCAGAGAGCAGGGGTGTGGTCAGCACACTGAGCTAGGGAAAGGGAGATTAAAGCCCCTGCCAGACCACTGTACTCTCTAGGGAGTAGTGGTCCATAAGCTCACCACTGCAGTCCATGAGCGTGCTGCTTTGGCCCATGAGCACGCCGCTTTGGTCCCACCCCCTTCTTTCAGCGCGGTCCACTGGGAAGTGTCCTACAGTAAGTGTCCAGGTGGGAGCAGGCAGGATTTGGCCACCACCCTTCTCCATGCTAACTGCTGCCCAGAGCAGCATACTGGAGTGCTCCCCACCACTGATGCCATGTGCCTCCTCGCTCCCCGAGGTGATGCAGGGATACACAGCAGATCCCCGGAGCCTGCAGAGCAGTTCCCCAGAGCTACCAGAGCTGCACCAGTCCCCAGCCCCAGGGAGGAGCCACTACCTGCCCTGTGTGAGGAGTGAGGAGCTTACCTTTAGTAAGTGTCCCATGCCAGCCCCAGTGCCTCTGCCACACTCCGCGCCCAGCTCCTCTCTGGGCAGGTGCTCAGCATTAAAAAGTTGGTGCATGGCAAGATATTTAATTGTGAGCCACTGCACACATGCACAGCTTAGAGGGAACCTTGCCCCAGACCCCAGCTGGGGTTTTCCGTGGGGGGGGAGGTGGTAGTCCCTCTCAGGCTGTTGCTCTGCCTTGCTCCAAGCCCCCATCCTGTCCACTCCAGGGGGGAAAGGTCTGGCAGGGATAGACCCCCCTCCCAGCAGATGAGCTGTGGTCCAAAACCAGGCTTCCCACCCCCTTTCTAGCCGAGCATTGAGGGCTGGCTGGTGAGCAGAGAGGTGGGGCCAGCCCTGCTCTCTGGAGTAGACAACACAGCCCAGTGCAGCCCAAGGCTAGAAAGCATGCTGGGATGCTGGGGGACTGTGATTTAACTTAAACCAAGAAGGAGTCTGGGACAGAAGTTCCATAAACTGATTTGACCCAAATCAGGTAAGTCTGATACTACATTCAACCAGGTTTATCTCAAACCCATTTCAGCCATTTTCAAACCAATTTATGTGCACTGAACACCTGTTCTGTTACAGGTTTAAACCAGTTCCTGATCATTTTAACTTATTTCTGTGTAATGTCTGTTCCTAGCCCAAGTGCTGCTCCATTCCCCTTCCACAGCCCCATTGCAGCTCTTTCTGTTCCCTTCCTTTCTATCCGCTCTGCCTGCCCCACTCCCTGATCTGCTGTATGTCCCACACAGAGGTTGCCCTTGCCACTTGTGATACAAGTAGGTTGGCCACCTGATTCAGGGCAACATTACAAAGCGATTTATTGGAAGCAATTTGGGCTCTGATGGAATGCACTTTTATAACCAATGGCAGATCCAACTTGGCTTTACACAGCACATGGTCCATTTAGATACTGCTGTGCCTTCGGGTGTCTCAGCTGAAAATACAGACAACAGTGGACAGTTTCTGTGAAGATAATATGTCACTGCCACCTTCACATCCTGCAAATGTAGTGAAGCTTCTACATGGGAAAGTAAGGCTCCAGGAAGAACACCATCCAGTTAATCTGCTACCCCAGATAAAAGTCTGTGACAACATAATTCTGAATACTTATTCTAAGGTTATCTGGTAGAGGTCTATGGTTCTGTAACCTCACTCTGCAAATATGACCTCTGCACTCTGAGGTTGTGTTCTGGAGACTGGGTAAATGCACTGACAACAGTCTAAGCCAGTGATCTATGCTTCACTGCCATAAGCTAACTGCTTCTTTAAGCAGGCAAAAAGATTTGGCATCTCCCTACCTGTTGATATAAACTATTGTGTCAGAGGTGTCCATCATGAGCTGGATGTTAGCTAGATGGATCAGATAAATACCATCCAAGCTTTCTATACCACTCTGGGCCCCAACATGATATGGAAACCCTGATTCTTCATGACCAGATACTGTAAACCTAAGTCTTTTGAGGATACCCCCCAACCACTCAATGGATGCATCTACATATGCCATTGGAGGGCAGCAATAAACTATAGAGCTTATTGCTCTCTAATTTATTGTTCCCGGGAAGCTCCTGGGTGCACAACTGCATGTGCACTCAGACCGCAGCACACTGAACCAGTTCACAGCAGCCCTGGCTGGCAGAGAACCCTGGGGGTTAGCCTGCCAGCCTGGGGCTGCTCCAAATAGACCTAATGTGCTGTGGAGGGGCTGACTGGGGCATGAGGGTGCTTCAAGGTGGGGCTACCCAGCAGGAAGATGCCCCTCTGAAGTACCCTTCTTCCCCAGCCATCCAGCCAGCATCTACATGTGCACTGCTTCGCATGAAAAAAACTGCAGCAGGATAGGACTTGTATGTAGGAGTGCATGTGTAGACCCTGAGACACATACTGTGCAGTTAATTAGTCAACTGTTCAGTAAACATATCACGCCCAGTAAGAAGTCCATTACTACTGTGACTCTGGGAAGGGAGACTACAAAGGGTATTCTTCCAAACATATTGCTCTAATTTAGGTATGGGCAGTTATTTCAGTTGGAGGGCTGCTTAATGAGTTTTGGTAAACTGTCAAGGGCTACCCTGCCCCTTGACAGGCTGCCCGCCCCCTGGTTGCCATCTTGGGACTGGAAATCCTGCCCCTAATCCCTAACCTTTGCCACCAGAAGGCCCTCCCCTTGCCCCTAGAAGTACTCCTTTTGGGAGGGAGGGAGGGAAGGCTGACATCTGAATGAGAAAAAAACCCAAATCATATACTAAACATCAAGCACCTTCTATAACGTATTTTAATGTTATTGAAAAAGATATTTTTGTCATGACTTGTTTGTGCAGTGTGTATAAAGATTGCATTCTAGGTAAAAAAAATAGTCTTACTCTTGTATATTGTGTGTGTGCATTTGCACACGTGCATACAGCCCCCTTTGCCAGATTCAGCAGCAGGTGGGGGTCCTCAGGATGCTTGAGGCCTGCGCAGGCACTGCCACCCAGCAGCACGCAGCTCCGGCCAGTGCTGCAAATGGTAGCAAGGAGCGGAGCCAGGCCAGCCCACCTCTATCACCTGGTACTTCCTGCATCACACATACAGATCCCAGCACTTGCACATCACTGGGGGAAGCCCGTGCAGAGCCAACTGCAACCATGGAAGCAGTGAGTGTGGCTCCCTACCACTTCTGGTGGAGTCCTGGCAGCTGCACGCTGCAGAGAAGGCAGCTGGCTCCATCCTGCAGGGCTTCCACCACTAGTGCACAAGTGCCAGGAGTTGTACATGCACTGTGGGCAGCCCCATGTGACAGAAGCAGGCTGACCTGGCTGCATTCTTTGTTGCCATGTACAGCTCCGGCTGGATCCAAATACTGCTAGGCAGCAGCACCTGTACAGGCCATGAGCACCCTGAGTGTCCACTACTTTCTGCTGCCGCTGCCACCAGTGGCAGGAGCTGTGCAACAGGGGAGGGAGGTGGGGGGGGGAGGTCCGCACACCCACCACCATCCCTCACATCCACACGCTGCCCACCCAAGCTCCACCATCCTGCCACCCTAGACCCATGCTGTGCTCCTGTTCCTGCTCAACTTGCAGCTCCCCCTGCTCCCACTTCCCTACCAGCTGCCTGGAACGAAAATTACAGCAGACAAGAAGCAGCTGCTGGAGGCTGGGGAAGCCAAGCATGGCCCCCAGCAGCTGCAGCAGCAGCCCTCACCGGAATGTGAGTGCTGGCTAGGCCAGGTCCTTCCACACACTGGGCTGGGAGCAAAGTGTGCGCATGATCAGAGGTCAGGAAGACAGACCTTATGATGAGAGGCTGAGAGCCATGGGACTCTTCAGCCTGGAAAAGCGCAAGCTCAAGGGTGATCTGGTGGCCACCTATAAGTTTATCAGGGGTCCTCAGCAGGATCTGGGGGAAGAGAGTGCCCCAAGGGATGACAAGATCAAACAGTCACAAACTCCACCACAACCGATTCAGGCTGGACATAAGGAAGAACTTCTTTACCGTCCAAGCCCCCAAGGTTTGGAATAGACTGCCACCAGAGGTGGTTCAAGCACCCACTCTGAATACCTTCAAGACATATTTGGATGCTTATCTTGCTGGGATTGTATGATCCCTGCTGACTTCCTGCCCATGGGGAAGGGGGCTGGACTCAATCCTCCGGGGTCCCTTCCAGCCCAAATGTCTATGAAATCAGTTGGTGGGTGCCCGCAGGCCATATTTTGCCTGCCTCTGCTATAACTCTTTTGCCATGTTAAGGAAGAGAGCACAATATGGGTATCTAGTAGATGAAAGATCCAGGGAGTTCCTTCATGTGGAGTAGCACGTGCAAGCCAGGCCCAGAGAAGTCCAAGATAAATTCTTGCACGCAAGGTCACAAAGATGAAAGAGGTCATTTGTCCTAGTATAGATAGGTAGACCCTCACATATTCAAAATATAATGCAACAAGTTTAAAGAGGACATTACAGTAAATGGATTTCAAGAAGGAAAGGGAAGAAGGGATATTAACAGACTTTTTCCTCAGACTTCCCAAAAACAACAACAGAAAACTGACAAAATATAAATATTTCTCTCTCCAGGAATAAGCAAGCCTAAACCCTGTAGTCTAAAAGGTAAAATTCTACCCAAATTGTAAGCAAGTAACAAAGGTCTTTCAGAATGTAAATGAATAGACAAGTGGTTCTCAATTGTTTTAGACTCGAAGCACCCCTTAGAAAATGCCAGCTCACACAGTTTGAACGTATGCTACTCCAAACTATTATAAGTAGATAGTGCACTCAAACATGACAACTTCCAAACAATTTTTTTGAAAAATAATATAAGAATAGAAAGAATAAATGAAAACTTCATACACTTTTTTGACCTAATAACTAATCTTACCTGCAAGCAACCATTCTTCAAACAGTTGGCAAGACTTTAAGAGACAAAAGGTTTCATGTGAGATAATTTTAGGCTTTATTCATTAATTACCAATCCAATAAAAACAACATCTGGCCTAAACAGAGTCTTCACTTTTCCTTCTGACATTAAATAGCCTTTAGACCCTAGCTGGTACACAAGCGATCTGAACCAAGATACTCATGCTAGAGTGTCTTTATGACACCAGAACTACTCTACCTGAACCAATATTAAACCTTGGTAAGAAACGCATGCTATTTCTATAACCTTCAAACACTAAAAATTAAAACTACTTATTTTCTGGAAGACAGGTACAATAAATTGACAGTAAATGAGAATGCTAAATGAATTAACATTAACACTGAGAAAACAACTCCCTGTGCACACCATGGTTAAAAGGGTTAACTAACAGTTTATAATTCTTAATTATGGCCGGATGCAAATAGATTTTTTTTATGTAGGTCTCTTGGGGAGTTACAAGAAGATTAAGTTTTCCATATTCTTGAATTACTTTAGAATTCAATGAAAGAATTGAAAAAATGAAGTGAAAAATGTTCTAAATAACTGCAAAAATCAGCTTCTCCTGCAACTATCCAATAGTATTTCCAAACACACTCTCTCAGTAATAAATGGTAATGTGTCACGCCCAATTTTTCTTTTTCATCTAAAATGGGGGTGCCCAACCTTTAGGAGAAAGTTCTTCATGGTCAGGGTTACCAGAATCTGGAATGGGCTCCCAAGGGAGGTGGTGCTCGCCGCATCCTTGGGGGTCTTCAAGAGGAGACTGGACAGGCACCTGGATAGGATCACATGACTATAGGATTGGTAACTTTTCTTGCCTCCCAGGGGCAGGGGGTTGGACTAGATGGCCCACTGAGGTCCCTTCTGACTCTATGAATCTACCCTGTGGACCAGATGCATCCCACAAAGCCATGACATCTGGCCTGCAGGTCTCCCCATGGGTTGGGAAATTTGAGAGCTGGAGAAGAGAGGCAATACTGACATGTACCCTACTGCCAAATTCCCAAGCCCAACATGGTGGGTCAGAGTCAGGCCATGCCCCCTTCCTGCAAATGGTCAGATAAGGGTTGGGCCATGCCCCTTCTCCCCCCATGCCAGACCATGCCCCTTCCAACCTGTGGGCCATGTGGGGGCTGGACACTGAAGTAGGACCACCAGTCAGATCCTGCCTGCAAACAGAACAGGCACTGTCCATCAAACCCATTGAGGAAGAAGGTCAGGTACCACTGCTCTAAAAGATCACCATATAGTTCCTAACTGAAAAAAAACTCTTAATTTTTCAATGCGCTTTTTTGGCATTTGGATAACCTTCAATAGCTACCTATATTTTAACACGAATGATTCAGGAAAGAGACAGACTAAAACAATAAACCCATTTATTTTAATTATATTATAGTTTTGGAGAAATAATGCACATTTAGCAAGTCCTTCCTCCAAGATGCAACTGTCTACAAACCCAGTAAAACAGAAGACACCTGTAGCGGTATTCTCTGCTATAATTTCATGTTTCTACCTGTCCTTCCCCCTCCCATTGGCACCCTAACCTTGCAGGCAGGTTCTTACTAATCGACTAAAAGACTGACTCGCATATCTTTTTACTGAACTTATTGTATAACTAAATAAAACCAATTAGTTCTTCCACTGCTTCCTTAAGAATGAAAAACCATTTTGTGTAAATTTATCATTGCAATGAAATCACATTCAAATATCTTCAAATTCTCCATCAACCATCTAAGTAAGGCTCTAGTGAAGTATTTGCAAAATAGAATCTAAAGCAATTTAGTAAGCATGCCTTGGCAATGCTCATAATATCTCAAGGGAAATTAGAGTGCGACTAACACTAAGTTTTAAATTCTACGTAGATGTACTAGACTTTGGTAGAAAAAGTTAAAAGAAGAAATGTCTATAAATAATAAATGTTGGAAGTATTTATAATGTCCCACACTACTCAGTGTAAGTCTTAAGCTTTATTTGCAGCTCAATTGGTTTTACAACTTAATACACTCTATGCTTTTTTCTACAGGGAAATACTTTTGAGATGGATGAAAATGTCATTATCCATTATACAAACAGGTCATGCTAGAATACTAGCATGTTTTATTGCTACACTGAAAGAAATAATTGTACTCTGTATTCAACAAAAGGAAAGCAGCTGCATATAAACAGGCACTGTTATTTTAGAGGAAACTAAAGTTCACAGTCATTAATGATTTTTGTTCACGCAAAACATTTCACTTTCTGAAGATCAGGATCTTTCCCCTAGACACACTCTCTCACTAATTATAATTTGAGATTAAATTTAACAGCTTGCTTCTCCTAATAGAACCAACATGCATAGGCAAACTATCTGAATCTTGCTCTAGTCTGAATATTAAAATTACTCATAACACTAACACATATGCTGAGTATGTCTTGCTATTCCTCCAGGTACATTCTTCCTTAGTTCATTTATATAATAAAATGTAATGAATACAAAAAATGCAGTATTCATCTCATTAAAAAATATGCCACTTGATAAACCAGAACCTCATCTGAACATAAAATGATGTTGATTAATAAATTTAATATTAACATCCCAGACTCAAAATTGTACTTTGAGGTTTCTAGGAGACAGAAAGCTCATCTAACTAAGGCGCAGGAATCAGCATCAAACAAAGGCTCTAATCCCAGTTTTGCCACGGACCTTTTGTTGGACCATAAATTATTTCACCTCCATGCTTCAGTCTCCCCATGTCTATAAAAAAAAAGGATAATGATCTCTCTCTCAAAGCGTACAATCAAGCAACATTCTTGGAAGTGATTTGAATTTCTCTGTTGGAAAACTTTAAGTGGCCAAAGATCCATCACCATAGGTGAATCTTAATTATTTTTTTAAGTGCAGTTAGGCTTTAAAATAAAATTTAATTCAATTCAGCACTCATATTTCCTCAGGGAACATACAATTCTCATTGAACCAATATAATACATCAATGAAGAGATGAAAATTTTAACTTCTAGATCTTCCCCTTTCACAGCCAGAATTCTCTGAAACTGCAAAGCAATATTAAATCTTAATTGTGCTTCAAAGCATGTTGAATTTCCAACGGACAGGTATTAAAAAAAGTGCCTCAAAAATGTAGATAATAAAAGATATCACATCTATGTTATCCTAAACTTCAAAACATATGTATGCTGCTAAGGACTGCACATCAACTAAATCTAGAGCACATCATAACTCTTTATCAAGACACTGTGGCTTCTAAAAAGTATTTCTATTCCCTCCTTATCAAGCAAAATAGTCAGCATTCTTCAAAGAGCCAACCACATCCTTCTTAGTACACAACTAGAATCCACAGTGAATGAAAAATGGAAGGCAAAAAAATTCCTCTCTTTCAGCTAATGTGAGCAAGGAAGGCTGTAAATGTTCTTTATCTAAAACAGAAAGAGAACAGTTGGAATTTCTCTGGTATTTACACACAATGTAATTTTAGGAAAAAAAGGGTATTCCAAATTATAAGGGTGGTCTTGGGAAGATGTAGGGTAGCAAAGGGATCTTTGCTCATGAAGGGGCTGTGTTGTGGTAATTGACAGCTTGGTTATTTCTTGTTGTAATATATATTTTAAAAAAATAATCAAAGTTCTGCATATTTTTATTTATTTGTTTATTTATTATAACCTGGACAGTCATGTCCAGTTAATAATCTCAATACCCAACCAATCTACCTACCAAGTAAAACATCTATAGGAATGGCAGACATTGTATGGGGAAGAATGCACTGAATAAGAAGTTAATAACTACTTGTGTGCCTGGGGGGGAGGGGACGTTTCTACACAAGATGCTTACTGCAGAGCTGCCTATTACCTCCACAGTAAAGCCTCAACATCTATACATGTGCCCCTATTAGGCCGCAGTGAACTAATAAACACCATCGCAGGATAGTACATGTGAACACAAGTACTATCCTGCAGCCACATTATACAGCATGTTGCAATGTACATATGTAGATGCTGACAGGGCTGGCTGGGGCATAAGGGTGCTTCTGTGCAGGAGTTGCCTGCCAATTAGCCCCTGCACTGAAGCACGCTTGTGCCCCAGCCAGCCCCTCCGCAGCACACTGAGCCAGGCTGGAGCAGCCCCAGACTGGCAAGCTGACCCAGTTCAATAGGCTGCAGTCCCAGGCACACATGTAAACACAGCTCCTACAAGCAACAGAC
The DNA here is from genome assembly GCF_001723915.1 of Gavialis gangeticus. Lineage (NCBI taxonomy): Eukaryota > Metazoa > Chordata > Crocodylia > Gavialidae > Gavialis > Gavialis gangeticus. The sequence goes on along the minus strand of NW_017729026.1, from coordinate 6,855,673 downwards.
TCCAGCATGAACTGCACCAGAGTTTATTTAATTACATTAATAGCATGTATAGATGCACCCAAAGTGTGTGTTAATATTCTATGGATCTGCAAATCACTATACACTGCATACTGCTCTGAGATGGTAACAAGACTGAACAGAAAAAGCAAAAAGACGACTGCTGGTTAGAAACAGTGTTAGTCTCAATATTCATTGCGTCCACTGTATACAAATACAAGGAATCCAGCAGATGGTATATCAACAAATGATCTTGTAGAGTTCTACAGTAAGTACATCCTTATCAGGATAAAACATATTGTAAACACTGCTATTTGAAACAGCCTTTTTTCTATGTCTCATTTAATTAAGTGAAAACAAGCTACTAACAATAGAAATGGATGTGCTTGTAAACATTCTCATGCTTGATTTTTAAATAAAATAAAGTCCTTCAGACAGCAGTTCATAATTAAATGCATGATTGCAGATGGAATCTCTAACTCTATCAAGTAAAACTGCAAAAAGCCATTCTGGCTGATGCCTCCGTGACCTCAATTTCCCCCCCTGATGTTTCCATTACTATATCAAATGTAAATAAATGAAAAAATAAAACCAGAAGTGTTGGAGCCCAGTGGGACAACAAGGCTGTAGAGTTTGAGTTTGTTATACCGCTTTGCCTGACAATGGAAGAGAAACCTTACATAACTTTAAAAATGAAAAAGAATGAAGTGCCATGTAATTAATCAAGCGCACATTTATTTCTCTCATTATATTAGTTATTACATATTTCATAGTTGTAAATTCATAAAAACCTATCAAAATAAAAAAATATAATTACACAGAGAATGTATGTGATACTTTTCTCCCCCTTAAATAATCAACCACCCTTGAACTATGCAGTACATTAGAGCTAAAATATGAGACGAGGCCTGCCAACTTATGCAGCAAACCTATGGCTCAATCATTTGGCAAACTAGGGATTATGCAGCAGTGTAAGTAGTTACAAAATCATTCAACAATGTTTAATTTTAATGAAGCAATTTGAACAATGTGCCATAAATGTGCCATAAAGTCAGAGCATATATAATGAGCGCTATTGCCCCCATGCAGAGAAATAGTAAAAGCATAATGCTTTGGAGGCCTCATACAAAAAGTACCACCAGGGTACAACAGTACCAGGGGCTCATGCAACTAACCAGGGTATGGACTGTAAGAAGCAGAGACAAGCTAATCAAGCGCTGATCACCTGAAACTTATTTAGAATAACTCACACCTGAAAAAAGTGGGGTGGCACACATGGTGGCAGCGTATGCCACCCAAAACTGAAGCCTGACTGGCCAGAGTCACACTCCAATTGCCAACTAAGCTCTGCACACCATATTGCCACCTCTGAAACCCTAGGAAGCTTCCAGGATCCCAGGTAAGGTTGTTGGAGCCAACCCCGGTGCTGGCCCCAGCCTCCCCATCCCCACCCCCACCTGGGGCAACCTGCCATGTGCCAGAGCATTCCCTGGGGACAAGCAGCAGTGGCACCACTATGTGACACTGCTGTTTGTCCCCCGAGGAAACACACGTGCACTTGTCTGCATGAAATCTTAGGGTGCATCCAGACGAGCGCACATGCGCCTTTTACAGCATCTCAAAAGCCCTTTGAGATGTTACAAGAGGCATGTACAGGAACAAAAAAAAAAAAAAAAAATTCCCCATGCTGCAAAATTGCAGCATAGGGGCAAAATTATACCCCTGGATATCTAGGAGTCAAAAAATACCCCGGGCAAACCAAGCGAGGCAGGGTATAGCCCAGGACCCCACTTCCTGATTGTCCCCTGCCCCTCCCACGTGGTCCCACTCCCAGTCGCTTCCTGCTCACTTCCCTGCCCAGCGCCAGCACAAGGACTCAAAAAAAAACAGCCCCACACTCACCAGCAGAAGCAGCGGCCGTCAGGGTTACTGGGGCCTCCTCGCAGAACCCTCCCGAATCTCATGGGGAAGCGAGGACTGACCCCAGCCACTTGGCACCTGCACTGCCACTGCCCCATTGTGTGGGTGCAGTCTACATCAGCAGGGCTCCGCGCAGTCAGGCAGCTGAGGCCACTGAGACTGAGTGGTGCTGGGCCCGGGGTGACAGCTGCAGTGGCCCCAGCTGCCCGACAGTGAGCAGAGCCACACGGCGCCCTGTCAACCCAGGCCACACCCACATGATGGGGCAGTGGCAATGCGGGTGCCAAGCAGCCAGGGCCAGTCCCCACTGCTCCATGCTATGTGTAGGGGACTCTGCCAGGAACCCCAGTGATCCTGACAGCTGCTGCTACTGCCAAGGAATGCAGGCCTTTATTATTTTTTTATTTTTTTATTTTTTTAAGTGCCAGGACTCTGGGGCTGGGCGGGGCAGCCATCAGAAGGGCTGAAGTTGTGGGCAGGGGGTACATGGGCCATGCAGAGAGGAAGTAGCCCCTGCAGAGGGCTGGTGGCCCCTGTTGGGGGGAGCTGTGGCCTCTGTGGGGGGGGGCAGTCTGAGAGCTGTGCAAGGGGACTGCACCCTGCAGGGGGCAGGGGACCCACCCCTCCTGAGCAGCCCCCACTGAAGTCCCCCCCATGATCCACCCACACCTACCCACACATCCCATGGCCTGCCACATCCCTTCACAGGCATCCCCCCACCCCCCTTCTCACCCCACCTTCTACAAACCCCACATCCCTCCCAGCACACACACTGCATGTCCAGGTGTCAGATAGGATGAGACCTGCTGGCAGGAGCTGTGCCTGTAGAGACAGCTGTCCTCACATCTTGGTGAGTGAAGGAATCCATGGAAGCTCTAACTGCTCTATGATGAGAAAACCAAAGGCAAACATCAAAACATATATGTATTTAAAATTAATTTTATTATGATGATAGAGAGCCTGGTAAGCTTCCAAACTGCTTTAACATTGCAGATATCTCAATAAAACATTGCCCAACTGGGGGGCGGGGGTGAGTGTGAGTGTGGTGATCTTCTGTTTTAATTGTGGAGGAACATGGATTTCAGAATATTTTACAGAGTGACTTTGGGATTTTTTTATCTGGGATATTTTTTTAAATAGGGAACACCAGAATTCCTGCTAGCAAGGCACATGCCAGGACCCATGCAGAGAAGCCTGCTCAGCACTGGCACCTAGGACCCAGCTGGAGGTGGCTGCTTTGTTCAATTCAAACCAGGCCACCACACTGAACATCTTCCAAGCAATAGCTGCCTAGATGGCTGAGCAAGGGGCACACATGGCAGTAGTGCCACACAAAGGCTAACTCTGCAG
>NW_017729026.1:6850212-6852039 GCF_001723915.1 Gavialis gangeticus | reverse complement strand
CATGCGCTGAGGCAAAAAGCTCCAGCTCAAATTTGCACCACTTCTATCTGAGCTGCTACAAGTGCATGTGCCTGCATGTGTGGATCCTCCCTTAGTGTTCTTACTGAACTTTCCTGAGAACTCTGCAACAGAAGAGTCATAAGGAATTGATCACTCATTTTCTAGTGTCTGCAAAAATTACAAATGCAAAAGCCTAGAAGAGAAGTGACACCTTAAACTGACTGGCTTCAAAATATTTGGGAAGTTTTAGTAATGTAAAAGTTGTTCCATCCAAGTCAGTGTTCTAAAAGAAAAAAGGAAAAAAAAGATGCTTACTTGGAAGTTTGGTGGAAATTTTTGGAATCTGCTAAAAATGAACTTTCTCCTGTCTCCAAACAAGTTTGAGAAACTTATTTGAATTTTAAAGGAATGTGCAAGTTACAATACCGCTTAAGAACAAACTTGGAACAAATTTAAAATTTAAAAGCAGAGAAGAATACAAAAGATAGTGAGATTTGCATTATGCAGAGTTCTAAGAAAAAAAAGAAAGGGTGAACTGTATAAAGATGAAAAAACACAAAAGCTTTTAACTTTGACAGAAACATAAAGGAACTGTCAGATACTGAAAGGAAGACAAGTAAAGAACCCAAGACTCCTGTGGACATTGACTTGAGTTAAGGAAGAGCTTTTGATAGAATATAAATATCTGTTTTCATTTTAGGGTATTGGCTGTATCTTTAAATGTTAAATCTGTTATTTGAAAAGTTAGATTTGTTAATAAAATTTAAAAAAAAAAAAGGAATAATCACTCCAATCCTGTCTCCTCTCTTGGAATAACTTTTTCTGAACTTGGAGGGGGGGGGAGAGGAAGGAGGGAGGGAGGGAGAAAGAAAGACTACAGACTACCAACATATCATGCTGTGATTCTTCTCTTTAATCCCAAAGGGTGAACTAATTATATTTGTTTCTTTGAGCGCTCAGGCATTTTGCAGTTTTTAATTTTGGGTGATTTCATGTCACCAAAAATAACAATCTTCTCTTCTTTTTGATGAAGTGACTAGCTTCATCAAAAAACTGTATCCTTTTCAGAAAATTAAAGTTTTTGAAAAATCAATATCTCTATTCTGGATCTTAAGAATATAGCAAAGATTCATGTAGGGCTCCAGCTCTAGCTCCCAGCCACCTTCTGCCTACTTAGCCACACACACAGGTGGCTGCTCATTGCACTTAGTGAATGGAGTGGGTGGAAGGCAGCCAGGAGCTTGTGCTGGAGCCCCAGACGCTGGAACAGAAGCTGCCTGGCTGCAACTTCCCACCACTGGGCTGGGCAGCTCCGGCCTGGCACACATCTTCATGACTACCCTGCATTGCCTGCTGCCCAGAGTGACACAGCAGGGGCAAGAAGAGGAGGAGAAGCAGCAGCAGCTGGAGTCAGGGGAAGCTGCCATTCAACTGTGGCAACAGCCAAGCTGGGAAGCTGTGCTAGCTGGAACTGGGGACAGCGCTGGGACTGGGGCCATACTCTCCGGTGGATGTGGGGCAGATGCAGGCGGAAGCAGGGTATAAGCTGCCCTAGGAGGCAGCGAGCAGGACTTGACACCATGCAGAGTGCCACAAGGGCAACTGCAAGCCAGATGGAAGGGAGGGGAGTATACCACACTGCACCACCCAGGTGAGTTCTGTTGCATGGGACCCCTCCCCCCCACACTGGGACTTCTGAGACCTAGCATACAGGCAGTCTCCCACCCCCCCCACACACACATAATATACAATAAGACTTTATTTTGAGCTATTATTTAATGACCTCTATACATATTACTCAGAAAAACAAATCAGAGCAAACATTTT
>NW_017729026.1:6826940-6845212 GCF_001723915.1 Gavialis gangeticus | reverse complement strand
GTGAGTTCTGTTGCATGGGACCCCTCCCCCCCACACTGGGACTTCTGAGACCTAGCATACAGGCAGTCTCCCACCCCCCCCACACACACATAATATACAATAAGACTTTATTTTGAGCTATTATTTAATGACCTCTATACATATTACTCAGAAAAACAAATCAGAGCAAACATTTTTTTAAATAAAATTAAAATATGTTATAGTAATGTTTGATTTTTAGTATACAATTTTTTTTTTTAACTATAATTTGTTTAAATGATATCTACTGAAAAATGTCATGTGTGGCCCTCGACAGCTCACCAAAATTTGTTAAGTGGCCCTCTGCCAAAATAATTGCCCACCCTGTCCCAATAATACCTCTACAAAAACTGTGTTTCATAACAAACTGAATGTAAGTGGTTAGCTCATTTCCCATCTCTGATTAAATAAAGCAAGATCTGAATCATTCGGTAATTTTTAAGTATAGAGTTCCAATGGTAAATCTCAAGTCCCCATTAAAAACATCCAAGAGTTTGAATTCTCAGAAAATGTCTATTTTGGAGGGTATTTATGAACACATTTTAAATTACAAACTGAAGTGGTAAGAACTGGTGTTTCATGAAACTCCCCATTGATCAAGTCTCAAGAAAAAAAAATTGTACCAGAAGGATTTGTGCTTGGAGTTTAACAAAAGAACTAATTATAGCTTAATTTAATTACTGGCTACAGCCTTATTTAAACTAGCTAACCCAAGCACCTGTGAACTTAAATTTTGTAAATAAATATATAATTCTAGCATGAAGGTCCTTCAGATTAGTGCAAACAAACGAAAAAAGATATATCTTATTTTTTTCAAATCAATAAATACAAATATTTGTTTTTCTTATAATTAGGAAGAAGATTTAGGCTTTAATAACAAGCACAATTTAGTATGGCTAGGAAGCAATGAGCAAAGACCCCAACCCAGCAGACGCATGTTAAATTCAATATGCATTACTTTTGTGTGCAAGTATCTGCAGGATTTGAAACAAAAGATAGAAGTGATGGCTAGGATTTTGTTAACCTTAATTTAAACTCTGCTCCTAAAAGTATCACAGTACCACCTTCATTTCATCATTCCTTTAATGCTCATATTATTATTTATTTTTAAAACAAAATGAATTAGCATATAAAATTTGGGCATGCTGACATGAAATAGTTCTTTAACCTGAGGATATGTCAAAAAATAGACAGAAAACCAATAATGGCAAAAGATCATTATGGGTGGGAACAAGGAAGAAAGAAACATAGGAAAAAATGTCCATCAGGAAAAGCCTTTCTTTTTGCACCCCCTCCCATGTCAAAAAAAAAGTGATGGCATTCTTTGGGGTTTTTAGAGTGCTTATAAGTATCCTTTTCAAGTGATCAGATGCACAAGGGCAGATCAAGGTAGAGGGAGAAAAAATTATGTGAGGGCACACCTCCCCAGTAGGCAAGTCCCACCCAGTCGGGGCCCCCCTCAACTTACCCCTGCTCCTGCCTCTGCGGTGCTGTTCCTCATCATGGGGGCCTCGATCTAGTTCCCACCCCTTCCCTCCCCCATGGACTAACCTGCTGGGCTGGGGCACACGTGCATGCATGCGGGCACTCAGCCCCCGCACCCCAGCCTCAGATCGGCTCCAAGATCTACCAGTGGATCAAGATCCACTGGTTGGTGACCACTGATATAGTCTGAGATTCTGAAGAAGGTGCACTGAAAATCTGGATTCATGTAGAGACCATTTGAAAAAGTAGAAGTTGTTATACTAGAGTTTACTTACTCTACTTACTTTTTCTCATTTATTAATATGAGATATATTCTGAATTTTAGAAAATTAACAAACAGAAGCAGTTTTGCCAACTCTCATGGTTGTTGGCATTGCTCTTAAAGTCTACACTTTTGGATTGTGAAAAACTTAGATCTTTCTTTTATATATATAAATATGCACTAAGTTTTTCACATTCCCGAAGCACAGACTTTAAGAACAACTCCAAAAATCATGACAGCTAGCAATACTGCAGAAGTGACCTTCCAAGATGTAAGAGGAATAGTAGCTCAAAGGTAATTCACAATCTTTTCCAAAGAGCAGAGTCTGGGACAAGTCATCCTTACGATAAGTACGATCATCTCTTCATTATAAGGTGCTCAACTAGTGCACATCACAATAGCACACCAACCACCAAAGCCCATCACCGTAGCACTTTACCTGGCCACTGCAACGGGTAGCAGAATGACCACTTTCAGTATAAGGCAGGGAGGGTTTGGCAACCTATGGCTTATAGGGGCAAGGTGGAGGCTTGTGAGAGTTATAGCTCCATGGGCCTGATCCCCTCAGCAGCCTCATGCCCTGCCCTCCCCCCAGTTTCATGGAAGATGCCAGTGCTGCAAGGAAAGGTGTCAGGCTCAACACAGCTACCTGTAATGGAGCCACTGCCTTTCTTGCTGACAAAATGACCTGTATTGATTGCTGCACAAATGGGACAAAACGGCAACAGCTACCCCAGTCGTGGATGCAATAGGGTTCCTATGCCCAGTGGGGGCTGTTGTGTTAACCCCCAGGCTGTTGGCCATTCTGACACCTCTCCCAGCAGCTGCAGCACTTCTGAAGGGTGAGGAGCATGAGGCTAATGAAAAGATCAAGGCTACATTTCTGTTGGAGGCTGCCCAGGAGAGATTGGGGGGAAGTAGGGGGATAGGAAATTGCCCAGCAAGGGGGGGAAATAAGTGACCCGTGGTAGTAACTGGGTCACAAGTGGCATCCCACCACTGTTAAAAGGTTGCTGACCTTTGGGATACGATTTTAAACACCTTGCTTTAATTTAGTATATGTATCAAGTTTCCTCACAATTCCACAAAAACAAATGAGAGAAATAAATAAGAGAAATAGAAATCATAGCAAAAATGGGCTTACCTGTCCTATCAGATAAAAAGAAAATATAAGACCACTCTAATGCAAATAAAAGATTTTAAAATCTTTTTCTTGGAGCGTCATTACAAAATGATTAGTTAGAAGATGCACACAGATGGGTTAAAAGTTGTAAGTTGTAGATAACTGCCTTTCATAATGAATGCAAACCCTTGCTATTCAGTGGACAGTACTACAGTGATGACCATTTTTATCTGTACTTTTTTAAAAAGAGCTACAACGTTGACTTAGTCAAACAGACCATTACAGTAATAAGTGAAAAATAAAAATACCATCTTGTATACATATCCTAAATGCAACTCTAGATTTGTGAGAAACATGATCCTCAACTTTAGCTGCTGGGGGACTAAAAGAAAGGAATGTTACTAACAGAAGGCACAAGACACACCTACCTTTTTCCCCAATTACTTCTTATTAATTTGAAAAACTAACATTTGGACACAAATAGGAGGCCTTACTTAAAATACAACTTTAAGAGGATATCAATTATTTGTTCTGAAAATATCTGTAATTATATTAAAACTCAGACAACTAAGCTATTATTTAAAAAATCCGGGAATTTTCAAAGTAGTTTTAAATTCTAGTTCGGAGCCTTAGATGTGGACTGAGGAATGAACAGGACAGGTAGGGCATGGTAACTGCACAAGGGGCACCTATGCACGTGACAGACCGCTGCTCTGACACATGCTAATTAGCATGTGTCAGAGCAGACTTGATTAATCGAGTCTGCTGGGGTGTGCTAATTAACACGCTCCAGCAGCCTCCGTGTCACATGTATTCAATGTCCTCCCATTTCAAAATGGCAGTGGGGACCCTTTAACTAAAGCTCAAATGAGCTTTAAAGTGCCCCTGCCACCATTTTGAAGCATGGGATGCTGAATACACATGACACTGCAGGCACTTTAATTAAAGCAGCTTTCACAGCCACTCTAATTAAAGCGCCCTCCCCCTCCACCCTGGAGCACGTGTATAGATGCCCAAGGTGCCTGTAAACTACTTTCCTCATCCTTTAATCCAGGGGTCTCAAACTCACTTGGGGCCCCAGGCCAGATCTGGACCACAAGCCTCCTTACAGGCTGGATCCAGCCTGGGGCATGTGGGTTACCACAACAGCCAACACAGCAGCAGGGTGGTCTGGCAGCTGGTGGCAGTGAGTTGGGAGGAAGGAAACTAGGATGGCAGCACAAAGCCAAGCTCACTGCCAACAGCCATGGCCAGAGAAGCAAAGGACCCCATATCCTGCAAGAGATCATTGTCATCGCTTTTGGTTGTTTGCTGGTAGACCAAAAAGCTGGATAGAGAGACTCAACAGGCTAGATCTGGGTCACCGGCTGTATGTTTGACACTCCTGCTTTAACCATTTCCAGGAGCCGCTCAACAGCACCCCAGCTTCCTGGTACACATGGAGCATGGACACTGCATTAATTTGTCAATGCTCATAGTCCAAGAGTTTTCTAGGGAAGCCAGGATCACAAAATACTTTGAAAGCCAGAGCAATACTCTCTTCCCCATAATCTTGTTCTCAAACTAGCCAAGGACAGAAAGAGAGTGTAGTAGATGCTACTGAAAACTGCAAAATGCCAGGATATCCTTCGCCTCTTTGGTGGTCATCCTGGAGCCCTTTACACTTATTTACACATCACTACAGCATAAAAGGAAAAAGCAGGCCTCCATTAAAGAAAAAAAACAATTTTCCAGGTTAATGAATGCTTAAATAACCCTTAAAAACTAATGCAAATATTTTAGAAAAAAATTGTCATAAAAAAAAAAAATCACTTAAGCTGATTTTTCAATTGTTACTAGGATATAAATTCAGTCTTCTTACTCTATAATACATACCAGGATGTCAAGACGACAGCCTTCTGTTCAACTAGATTTATTATACTGCATACATAAACAAAATAGCAACTTGTTCTCTTTAGAGGTGAATATATTGTTTATATTTCTCTTTGTTTTCCCTTCAAATGGGAAAGACTGAGAACTGAATAGTTTGATAATATTATTTTAAGTAATGCCTACCACTTTAAATACAGGACCACTAGTAGTTCTTGTCCTTACCTGGCAGAAAACATTGTTGTAGCATTAGCACAACTTACATCATCCGTGAAGCAATATAATTCAGGCTTTTTGCAAGAGTTATGAGCAAGGCTATTACAATTTTGATTTCACTGACTTCTCAAGTATCATATTTACTTACTTCTACTCATACCTTTTTCTCAATAGGCAGCCCTCCCAAACTGGGGTGCGAGTCTTAAGCAGGGAAACTGATTTTATTCATAATACTAGAATCATGGAGATACTATGGCAAATGACTGTGAAACTTCTTCTGGATCAGCAAGCAGAAAGGGCAGCTATTTTAAAAAGCGAACCCACTACCATTGGCTCAAATGATGATTTCATCAACACTACTAGAACCAGTTTTAAGTCTGACTGAGGAGTTATGGTTCTAATTCAGAGATTGGCAACCAACAGCCTGCAGGCCAAGTTTGTTGTTTGAGAAGAACCCAAAAATAAATGGCCTTTTGTTTCATCATCTTTGGCACATGATCTTCCTGAAACCTTTGTGAGCAGAGCAAGATTTTTTTTACATATCTTTTACTGGACCAACTGTATAGCTATGGGAGATGTTAGACAAGCTTTTGGGCACTCTGTGCTTCTCATGTTTCCTGGACTATCAAGGCTACAACAACACTTCAAGCTTCATGAAAGATCTTAAGCAGGCTCTTAAGGAATCTGAGAGTTGTTGGATGAAGGAACAGTGTGTGTGTGTGCATGCGTGCATGTATGTATAGATCCTTCTTTCCCTCTTCTTCTCCCTCCCCTACCCCACCCAGAATAGCTTGATGTGCACACGTGATGCAGGTGTTGCCTAGGGACAACTAGTGGTGGCACAAGGTGAACTGCCCCTAGTTGTCCCCTGGGAATCAAATGTCCACACACATCTGGATGTGGCCCTAGTGTCAATCAAGAAGACATGCCATACTGAAACAGTCTCACATAAAGAAAGTCCCTGGAAAGGGATGGGCAGGGGACTCTGAGCTGGCTGCACTGTAAACCAGATGAAGTACTCAAGTGGCCCTACTGAGCAGTCCAAAGTGATAGGTCAAATGCTAATGTAATAGGTCAGGTAAAGACTGAAGTCAGGTATTTCATATTTCTCGACCACATCATCTAACATCCTGTGTAGAGGCAGAGAGCCTGCAAGATGAATGAAATGCAGAAGGTTATTTGTGCTTACATAGTGATTTCAGAGTTGCTCAAATGCTCAGTGTGTCAATTGGAACACTGGTGCCTGGAAACTGGTAGGCTTTGAAATTTTTATGCTGGTATGAAAGTAAATAAATGTTAGAGACATTAGAATGCCTCTGGAGTCCTTTAGCATAGGGAGATGAAAATCCCAACGCCTTCAAATGGCCAATCTTTTACTGTGGGGCTTGCACTTCTGAAAAACAGGGTCTTGTAAAACCAAGAGTTCTGTTGCCACAGCTAAATCCATCTGCAGAGATATCTGCATCCAAAGCCACCTGTAAGAATGCCAGCCACTAGTTGGACCGCTAAAAACAGGAACAAGAATTCTTGTGTAGGGAAGGATGTCTGCCAGTGACTATATTAATTTGTGCTGCTATGGCAATCCAATGGTACCTGTTAACTTATGACCTTCAACTGTACACTCAAATCCAAATAGGATCTCTTTCCAAAATGGTCCATTCAGTGCCTCTATCTTTGAATTACTTAGTCCCTTCATTGAAGGGTGTCACCACTAAGGAAGACAGCACCGGGAAGAAATACAGTATAAGGCTTGTACTCCTCCATCGATGAGGCTCAGTATACCTTACCTACTCTCATTACAACTATTTCTGGCTCTGACAAGTATCTGAAACACAATTAGCTATAGGGAAGAATTAATTGAGAAATTTGAGAGGAGCAAATAGTAGAATTTCAGAATTATTTTTCCCTCCTCAACACTGTAAAGTTAGTAACAGCTTAGCTATGCCCAGGCAAATCTTCCACTGCTACAGGATAACTGTTTTTACAAAACTGATACGATTGGTGTGGATTTTCTGCTGACCTCATCAGAAGTGCTGCAGCAACTGGTGGCCCTGGAGATGAACTCCCAGCTGTGCCTGAAGACCTGTGCTCTCTTCAAGTCCATGGGCTAGGTGGTGGGGTTATAGAGAGGTGGCCTGTCCCAGCCCGTGGTGGAAACAGTGCCACTTCATGGAGGGCAACCATGTGCTGGTGATGTCTCGCAGGTGACCAGAGACTACCTGGCCAAAAATCTACCTGATCAAATTGGACCCTAACCACTTTGCTTTCCAGCTAGTACAGACCCTCATCCATTAAAACAGCACAGAAGCATGATCGAGACAAGGAGCATACCCAGGGCATGCTAAATTGGTGCAGGAGTGGGATGGCTGCCACTCCTACTGGGATGACTGCATGATGCTGATGAACCTGGTGTGGAAGCAGCTGGGCCTGCACTGTAGTCCCATAACAACTATGCAGATGACCAAGCAGAAGAGCTGCACATACACCAGCATCTGCTGCACCAACACAAAGTTGCCCCCCAAGACTGGCCCTCTGGCATCTGGAGAGCCAGGTTGACATGGAGCAAGCTGCCCACCATCTGTCTTTCCTGGGTGTCACGAAGCTGAAGTATGGGCAGGTGCCATGGGCATCAAGCTGGTAAAGGACATCTAACCATGCCACCTGCACTTTAAAATTATTTCCCAGGACCAGTGAGAAAACACTGACCACCTGGGTGTTGGGCTGAGATGGGGCAATGCCATAACTGCTTATGGAGTATGTGGCAGGCACAAACCATGATGCTGACCTGGCACACGCTCACTGCCTTTGGGACCAACAACAGGCCCACATGTGTCTCCTGCTTCATGGAGATGGTGGCCAGCACGCCCAACTGCCTGCCACACAATTGTGAGATCTAACTGGTGTGTGCCACTTACCAGCACTGCCTGGGATGCAGCCTTACCAACAGTATTTTCAACATGAAGTTCAAGCTGACAGTGGCCAGGCCCCAAGCTCATCAAGATCAACCTCTGCATGGGTAGCTTCTACCTGCATGACTGGATCCACAATTTCCTCAATTTGGAGACCACGCTAGTAGCAGTCATGGTGGCCTGTGGCATGGCACCCCTGCTACCTGCCTAGTCCTGGCCCCACACCCACCTGGTGGACATCATGTATGTGGTGTCACAGCACCTGCAGGCCCTCAAGTCTACTGCCAGCCTGGAGACACTGCAGGCACTGCACAAGTGCAATATTGTCTGCCTCAACCTTCTAGATGACAAGGACATCTCCAGCAAAGAGCCCTACAGCAATGTGGCCTGTGCTGACCCCAGCTGCCACAAGACCTGACCCCAGTAGCTCACTTCCTCTCACTTCAATTAGCCCCTAAGGGGCTTCCAGAGATGGCCAAGACCCCATAAGACCCTGACCCTCCATCCCGGTATCTCTTTCCCCCACAGCGAGGACACCAGGGATTCTAGAGGACAATGAGTTATGTTTCTCAAATGAGTTAAAATAGACAAATCCTCATTTTAAAGCCAGCTCCATATTTTCTTATAGGACTTGCAAACTCTCAAATTATTAAACAGACGTTCTGTAGATAAAAACCTGGTGAACAGTTGCACATATCAAAATGTTTGACTTCAAGGAGTTTTACCGTCAAAAGTAAATACACATACCTTCCCAATTTATCCTGTGTCTACATTAGCATTTCATGTTTTTTGGCTATCATATCTGTATAAGTGAATTTTCAGAAGATTTTTATTTTTTCAAAAAAAAAAAAAAAATATTCTGGAGAATAACAACTCAGTTAATACTCAGAAAACCCTATGGACTGAATCTGAAGAAACAAATAGAGCTAGGATTTATATCTTTTTTTTTTTTTGCTTAGCCTTGCAAAATATTGTTTTGTTAAAAAACATGGACATAATCATTGTCCTGTATTTTTATTTTGTTGCTTATATTTATTCCATTAAGCTTGATTGATAGTATATTTATTCCATTAAGCTTGAAATTGTGCAGAAATAAAAATAAATGGACCTTACCATAATCACTTGAGTAGTATTTCAAACCAGACATTATTTTGGAAAATATTTTAAGATAATTTCACGTTCTGAAGAAAACATAACAAAAATGCAATCTATTTAGGATTTACACTACATTGGCATCATTATTATTACATAATTATAGGTCTAAAATGTTAGTTGCTATAACAACTTGGAAATGCTCTACCTTCATTACAGTCATTTGCTCTCTCTCCTTATGCATGCTGATTTTTAACAGCAACTTGCTCCTGAAGAATTCTTTACTGGGCAACCTTATTTGTTAAAACTCCTGCTGTGTCAACCTGTGTCCTGCAGGTTCCACAGACAAATCATCGTATCTTGCTCAGAAGAGTTGCAAGATGTACAAACTCTCTTATGAACAGAGTTCCTGATTTAATTATAATCTCTACCCATGGATGGCAGAAAAGCAGCAATTTCTCTAGTGCAACTGCCATCTATATCAAAGGTAGACTTCACAACTTAGACTTTAATGAACAAGAATAAAATGACAACTGCAATCCTCCCAAATACAGCCTATTTCAAAGGCTATATCAAATCACATACAGAATGTGTTTCTCAATTATCTTTAAGAGTATCTACCCAAAAAAGACAAACCCACCCTTTTCTTTCTATTGCACTGCCCTCTCAAACCTGAGACCCAGCTTTAACTTTTGGCATTAGCAGACTAGTAAAACAGCATCGGGGGGAGGGAAGGAGTGTGGGGGCACTGAGAAAGATGCCAAATGGCATGAAAGACTTCCTTTGGACTGCAAGAATTAAAAACAATGGTGACCAAGTTAAGAATGGTATATTTTATTTGGAGTCTGGCATCCATTACAAATATGAACCTAAGGCCCTTGATGCATGTTCATATAAAGGCACCAGGGGATCTGATCCCTAATCCCCAATCCAAACAAACTGCATCTCCAGTAATGCCACACGTGCATCATACCCACCTTCCTTTTGAGGAAAAGGAGGTTTCAAAGAGCTACGATCTTGCTGTTTCTAGTATCCAGGAAAAACAATACTACTCGTATCAAAGAAAGTTTAGTATTACAGTGAGAACTGTATCAAAGGAAGTAGTTCAAAGAGGAATATTTCTGAACAGAATGTTTTATTAAGGCAAATTAGCCACAACCTCGCCAAAAGAAATCTACAGCACTTTAAGCACAGGACAAACCAAAATTAATTTATAACTGAAAGTTATTTCTCTTATCTTGCTGTGATTATTTTCCCCAACAGAAATAGCTGGCGGTCTACTACATTAGTAAGCAGCCAATATTAGGATGCCAGTCTCAATCGGACCTTCCAGGCTTGTACCCAATTAGCTACCTCCAACTAAGGAATACTGAAGGTGGATTCCATGCTTAGAATGGTTTTTGCCAGCTGAAGAATCCCAGGCAGGCTAGACTGCTTTAAACCAAACTAATTTAAATCACTGATTTAAATCAGCAAGCCAAATGCTGGATTTAAATAATTGATGTTTATCAACTTTCCCACTGTATATATTTTTTTGCTTTTTTAAAAAAAGGTGTATTTTCATTAATTGATATAATAAAACATGTTGTTTTTCAACTAAATCTCCAGTTTTACAGTAGATTAGGTACATATGTTTCTTAAATGCAAACTAAATAGAGATATCTAAATATATCTGTATATATGTGACGGGCTGGCTGGCAGTGACCTGGCCCAGGGATTTTGAAAGGGCAAAAGATGATTGGAGGACTTGAGATTCCCTTTCCTCACCAACCTGGCAATGATTTGGGCCAGGGGCTTTGAAGGGGTAAAAGATGATTGAAGGACTTGGGATTCCCTTTCCGCACCAATCAGGCCCCAGAGACTCACCTCTCCCCTCCCCCCCCATGTCCCGATTAGCCCCTTGGGTCACCTGGAGGGGGATAAAAGGGGCAGCGTGGGCTGACTCAGGGGAGAGACCAGCAAGGGACAACAAGGAAGGAGCTTCACAGAGCTGGCAAGAGCTGAGCCAGCAGGGAAGGAGCAGTGCCCTGGAAAAGCCTGAAAGAGCAGGACCTGCAGGCAGCAGTGGGACCCTCAGCAGCGTGGCATGCAGCCGGCAGGAAAGGCTCCCCACTGGGCTCCAGGGTCCCCAAGGAGAGGCTGCAGCCAGCAGGAGAGGCTCCCCAGCTCCAGGAAGGATCTGAGTAGCGACCTGAAGGGTTCCCAGCTCTGCTTCCAGCTCCTCCAATCAGAGGCCAAGCACCTGACATGAGGCCGGTCTCCAGGTAGGGCCAGACCCCTAGCAGGCTGGAGCAGTGCCACCAGTGGTGGCTGTGTGGCAGCATTCCTGCCTACCACATGGGAGATCTGGGTTCAAGTCACAGCTGAGGTGACTTGGGTTGAGTGAGATAAAAAGAAGCAAATCTTCTTGCAGTGGAAACAGGCCATTGTGCTTTCTCCCCCTCCAGGTACCAAGGCCCTATGTTTCCTTGTCATTTGACATTTTGCGCCTTTTTTATATTTCACCAACCCATATTATTTGTTTCCTAGTTTCTAGGGTCAGAAGGGACCTGAGCAGATATCGAGTCCGACCCCCTGCCATGCCAGGAAAGAGTACTGGGGTCAAACGACCCCAGCAAGGTGCTCATCTAGCCTCCTCTTAAAGACCCCCAGGGTAGGAGCCAGCATCACTTCCCTTGGAAGTAGGTTCCAGATCCTAGCCGCCCTGACTGTGAAGTAGCACCTCCTGATATCTAGCCTAAATCTACCCTCTGCCAGCTTGTGACCGTTATTCCTGGTCACTCTTGGTAGTGCTCAGGGGAACAGGGACTTCCCCAGTGCCTGCTGGTCCCCTCTCTGACTAGTTTGTTCTGTTGTTTGAGCTTTATATTTTGTTAACCCTGTTTTGTCAGTGATTGTAAGTGTCTAACCTTTGTTGAATCCTGCCCCCTTGGGGCGTTGTAGTGTCTACTATACCCTCTGATTTATGCCTGTTATGTTCCCAGTAGTAAAAAGTATATGGTTAAGTCCCCATTGGTGGTCTGGCTCTGCTCTATAGGGGAGGAGAGTCCCTATACCTCCCACAGTGCTTGTGCACCTGCTTTGATCCCTACAATTGGAGACGGGGTACCTCTTGGAGTACCGCCCAAGTTACATATAGATAGATATCCATCTAAAGACAGATGATTAGATTAATTGATCAATCTAGTTTGGGGACTTAAGAAACACATGTACCTAATCTACTGTAAAAACTATAGATAGTTTGATAAATATCTTAAAAATAGATACCTGATTTGGATTTTTAGAAATTCTACATTTTAGTATGCTAGAAAATGGTGAAATACATATTTCTTGTTTAGGCGATTATCTTTTGGCTCATATTTATATCAAGTTCCATTAAAATGGCAACTTGAATTTAATTAAACACACTAAACCAGCATTTCAAATTTATTAAGCGAAACTTTAAAGTTTGGGATACACAAAACTTTTTTTTTTTTTTAATCAAAACAGAGCACATTTTAACTAACGAATTTATTAAACATTAGTATTAACTGTTATAGTATTAGAAGTAGGAACTGTGGTTAGTGAATTAAACCAATTATTTCAGGTCACCCTAGGGAAAATTTTCTAAAATGCTTCAGTGAAAGTCACATGAGCTTAAATTCCTACTTGCCTAATTCTCTTCAAAATGAGGCAGTCATTTATTTTACATAGGTTGTTTTGAAAAATTTTATCCCTTTCAAGTTTTAAGAATTCATCAATCTCCCTTTTTATTCATAAATTAGAAAGAGAAAAAAAACAAAGCTTTCCTGGTTTTTCAGCTTCCAATCAATTTTTCAGCTTTGATTGAACAAATCCAAATGGAGAAAATGCTCTTCCAGATTTGCAAGAGAAGCACCTGCTGATAAAGGCTGGTTTAGCACTTCAACAAACCCTGGTTCCAGATGCTTTGCTACCAGTTCAGTGGCGTGACTCTAAAACATCCTCAACCAACACGTACTGCTTGAATTGTTTATCTCTGGCCCTGAAATTTATTATGGTTGTCATGACTGATGAGTGATTAGTAGATGTTTGTATTAGATTCAAATTTCATTTTAAGATTAGTTTCCGTTAAAAAAATTAACTAATTATACTTTAAATTCAATTCTTAAACACACTTAATCCCAGCCAAGAGTGTGGGAATAAATCCAAACTACTTGCTTCATTTCTCAAAATTAACCAAGGGCAGCAGAAGGATGCTTCTCTTCATATACCTGCTTTCAAAGCAGCTAGTATACTTCTTACACATAAAGAATGCGTCAGGAAGCCTACTAACCTACTTTGGAGAAAGAAGAAAGAAGCTCCCTTGTAAAGCTGTAGGTTAACTGATACACACAAATTACAGCATGACAGCCTGCTGAAAGAGACTTTGGACTTCAAAAATGCTTTCACTGGAATGAAATTGATGAACAGACTCCTTCATTTATATTTCAAGGGTCAATTAAGAACTCTGCAAATGGCTACCATCTAATCAAACTGAGAGAAGAGTAATAATCGAGTCATTAATTTTTTGATAAGCAGTGGGCAAATATGTATGAAAAAGCAGTTGTCAATTCTAACACTTCAAGCTTCCTTAGTGAATCATGGAACAACCTTTCTTCCTCTGTTAAGTATATCTGGAGATATTTAAAGGAAGAGACTGAAGTGGAGGAGTTACCAGTATAGTGCCTTTGAACAAAATGTTCAACAACATGAATAAACAAACTGATGGAAAGAACTGAACTACAGTGGCTTTGCAACAGCCTTGATCTTGTACTACATGACCTTGCACCAAGGGAGATTAGATGGTTTAAAGCATACTTTTTTTGGTTGTTAAGAAACAGTACAGAACAAAATCAAGGTTTATCAGACAAAAGGTACTTAGCACAAAAATAAGACTAAAAATAGTTACCATTCTAATTAACACGGAAGGTCAAAGACAAACATCATTATATGTAATTTTGATTCATATTATAAATTTCAATCAACTACAGTGGAGTTAGAAAAACATGCAGATTAGGTTTGGATTTTATTAAAAATTATTTAAATCTATTTGCTTATTTAAAATCTGCTTGCCTATCAGAGCTGCAGTAGGATGAATTAGGATTCATATTTCAAGTGGAGATATTTGATTTAAAGGCCTATAGCTTTTCAGATCTTCAAAGAAAACTGATAGGCTGATAAAACATTGCAGAATGAAGGCTTTGTTGCTGTAAATCATCAATTAAAAATAAATTTTAGTTAACGTTTAGCAAGAAATACCTTCTCTAATATTCTTGGGAAGGAACTGGGAAGAGAATAGCAGTTTATCATCAGGTTGCTTCAGTACTAAAAATGTTCAATACCAAAGCGCACTGATTTCCATTTATCTTTAAATAATTTTTAAAAATGTTTATTAACATAATAAAGAAGTAGGGCTAGAAGGGACCTCACAAGGTAAGCTAGTCAGCCCCCTGACTTTAGTCTCTGATTAAACCATCCAACCAAACATCTGTCCAACTCCAACCTGCTTTCAAAAACTTCCAAAGATGGAAATGCCACAATTTTCCTAGGCAACCCACTCCAATGCTTCAACCACCCTGAGTCAGAAAGTTCATCCCAATCTCTAACCCAAACTTCCACCACCACCAGTGCAGCCCAAATCTACCACTCCCAGTCTTATCCAAACTTGTTTAAATTAAGTGTAAAATTAGCGTAACAAAAATTACACTGGGAATGGTGACTAAATAAGACCATTTGGGAATGAACTAGCAAAAATTCTAGCTGGACACCAGGCCTTCATCCAATCACAAATGCAGTCTCTAGTATTTTATACATCATTTTGCAACCTGTGGGCCATGATCCAAAAGCGGCTGGCAAGAATATATGAAAGGGTCACAAACTTTAAAAATGAGTTTCTCCTTTAAAGGAAAAAATGTGGGGAACTGTGGGTTTCCCTTTGCAGGATGGCAGAATATCAGCCTGTAAGGGACTGCAGGGAGTGGGAGGAGGGCAACCAGGCAGGAGGCACCATATGCATGAGCACACACGCATGTGGCAGTGAGGCAGTGTGGAAAGCAGCTCCTGCAGCTAAGTCTGTGGGGCGGAAGGGGAACACATCAGGGGGCATGAGGGGGGTACTGGTGATATGTTGGGAGGGTATAAGGGGGCATGTGCCCCCCACCCCAATTTGTGCACCCATAGTACGCACAAGGCTGCAGCCTGGCCAGCCTGGCATGGGCAGGAGCCACCTTCTTGTTGCTGCTGTCGGTAGGACCCCTGCACCAGCTATGTTGCCAGCAGCATGAGAAGTAAACAAGAGGGGATGGCAGGGTGGGAGGAAAGAACGCTGCCCCCACCTCCTCCCACTGCCAGACACTCATATGTAGGGCCATGGCTCCACCCTGCTGCCAGCCCCAGCCATCACTGCTGTTCCCCTCAGACAGCAGCTCTACCCCAGAAGGAAGGTGGAGTAGCAGGCAGTGCAGATGGCCTAAGGGGAGCAGCAGCTGGGCTCTGGCAACAGGATACAGCCACAGCCTGGTGCACAAGTGGCAAGAGAAGGTGAGGGAATTACAGCACCCATCTCCCCATCCATTACTCCTTGCGCCGCTGGCAGTGTGGCTGACACAGAGATCCTACCAGTGGCAGCAGTAGCAACAACCAGTTTTGCAACCCCATTCCACCCTCCTGCACTGGGTCCCGCTTGCTAGGCTGCGGAGGCAGCTCCTGCCCATTCTGGTCCAGCCAGGATGTAGCCCCATGCTCGCTGTGTACACACAGATCTGGGGGGGCATATGGCCCCCATACCCCTTTCCAGCCCACTCACCAACCCCCAGCCCCACTCATTGGGGAGCTATGGCCTGGGGTAGGGGACAACCATCAGGAGTGAGGGGCATCAGCAGGGCTGGGAGGTCAGCAGCTGTGGGTTGGGAGTGAGGGGCACTGGCAGGGCCAGGCAGCTGCTCTCTATTTAAACTATTTACTGGGTCAGGAATGGCCACCAATGTTTGCAGGTGGGTTCTGGTACAAAAAAGGTTGAAAACCACTGCTTTGGATGATCTAGCTTAGAGGTAGGCAAACCCCAGAACAGGTGCCAAAGTGTGGCACATGTGCCTGTAGGTGGATGGCAGGGAAGGGGCTACACGGCAACACAGATTGGTCCTGTTGTGGCTCCCCTGTGATCTGCCCCTTGCATGCCAACGTTTTGAAGTTGCACATGTTTTTGACACTCTGCCCAAAAATGTTGCCAACCCCCGATCTCTCTTAATGGTTCTCAACTTTTTTTGTTTGTTTGTTGTTTGTTTGGGTTTTTTTGCCAAGACCAAGCTGTAAACACTGATGGCCAGTCCTGACCCAGTAAATAGTTTTAAGTAGAAAACACACAAGTATTTTGGCCTCAAAATACTTATTACACACTACAAGTTAAAGCAGCTCAACAATCTTCAATTTAAAGACAGAAATCAAAATCAACAGGAAAATATTAACAGCAATATCAACATATGGCCCTCCATTACTCCCAGTTCAGTAGGTCTCTATTTATAGCATTCACCAGCCAAACACAAAAACTGATAAATAATAGTAGATTGAAGTAGCTATTACAGAACAAGATATATATAAAATAAAGCTTAGTTACAAATACTGGCAAACTAAGCAGATACATGGTTTACTGAAGTAGGTCTACAGTGCCAAACTCACCCTCCCTCTCTCTCTTGCTTCTCCCCCCCTCCATTCCTCTAAAGAGGGCATACGCATGTACCCATTCCCTGTGAATTCATAGATATATACTTTAAGAGAAAGGAGAACATTATGATCATCTAAACTGAACTCCTGAACAACACCAGCCAAAAACATCTCACTCAATTTCTGCAACAAGCTCAAAATTTGAGCTATAGCACATTTTTTTGGAAAGAAATCCAGTATTATCATAAAAGATGGATCAAAATAGAAAAGCCATCCCATATCTAGCCAAGATTTCAAAGGTTAATTACACTCACTGTTAAAAATGTGTGCTGTATTTCTAGTCTGAATATAACTTCATCTTCCAAACACTGAACAGTGGTTGTACTTCTGTCAGCTACATTAAACAGCCATCCACTATTCAATCTTATTTAACATGAAAATACTTGTAGACCATGACTAACTCACCTAAAAGTCTTCTTTTAAATAAACTGAATACTGTATTTTCATGCATATGACATGCTTCAAAATAAAATACACACCTAGTTTTTGAAAGGCAGAAAGAAGGAAAAAATATGTTTCCTTGAAATACTGGCAAATACAATATTTTCTGAAGGAAAAAAACAGGTTGCTGCAATCCAGAGGGGGTAAAACACTGTGGCTGCTATGTTAAATCCCTAGCTTCAGAGCACTGCTAGGGCTGCTGGCTAAATCTAAATGTCAACCCTTCTTCTCTTTTGAAGGTGACCTGGGTGGGAAGCCAGTTGTATCAATAAAGTCAGCTAAGGACCCACCCACCTGATTCAGCAGGATCCTCTACCCTATCACTCAGGGCTCAGCTCTATGTTAGAAATACAGCTTCTACAGCATGAACCTCTGCCAGGGAGAAGAGAAGGTGTCCACAAAGTCAGCAGCTTGGGAGTCTCATGTGCTCACTATGTTGCCCCTTTTGCAGCACATGCAACATTAATTCCTCTTTCCCAGTTCCTCTATTTTGAACTGAAGATGCAGCTATTACTGTTTTTCCTCACTTAAAATGTGCAACCCAAGCTCCAGCAGCTGATTTTGGGGAGTAACAGGTGCACGTTGTATGCAGTACAGTCCAGTAGTCTCACTATAATAAATGTTTTTCAGAACTTTAACCATTTTTTCTGCACCTTCCCGATGTGTCATTATTTTTTTGAAACATGAACACCAGAAGTGAACGTTATATCTCTGTACTGATGTCACTAATTCTATATACAGAACTAACAACACTTCCTTACTCATAAGTTATACCCACAAGAACATGAATTCTTAGCTATCATGACACTTCCTCCCTCGCACATATTTCAGAGCCACTCCTTTCCAAGGCAAAGGTCACATGCAAGAATTACATTTCTACTAGGCAGCAAGTATTCGCTTCGGATTTGGATTTGGCCAACTCGGGGGGGAAGGCGGAAATCAGTGATTTGATTCGGAGTTTTGAATCACTGTCCCAACTCGATTCAGTAGAATTGGATCCAAAGACTCAGCACCGCTTTGGAGGTTTGGCCATAGACTAAACAGGCAGCTGTACACCGGACTACACTGCACCTCACTACACTGGACACAGCTGCCTCCAGCTGGTAAGTCTGTTGTGGTGGGCAAAGAGGGGAAGAAA
>NW_017729026.1:6821694-6821940 GCF_001723915.1 Gavialis gangeticus | reverse complement strand
CTGGGGTAGGTGGGTGCAAGATCTGGGGGGTTGGGGGGGGAAATGCACAGGATGCAGGCGAGGCAGCGCTGGGAGTGGGGGGCTATGCCTTGTAGCCACTTGACAAGCTGGGGCAGGAGAACATGGAATGCGGGTGCTGCCGCCGCTTGCCCAGCCAGGGTGGGTGGACAGGGAATGAAGCCACAGCAGCACTGGGAGCGAGGGCTATGTCCTGCTGCCACTTTTCCCCTTCCACCTGGTGCGAGC
>NW_017729026.1:6810474-6821449 GCF_001723915.1 Gavialis gangeticus | reverse complement strand
AGCAGGGCAGAGCTCCTGCTCCCAGCACTGCCACACCCACATCCTGCACCCCTCTACCCCCTGCCCAAGTTCCGTGACACAGCTGGGCTGCTTGTCCCAGCCCCAATCCCTCCCTCCCCCATGCCCCTTCCCTCTCCCTCCTACCCACCACTACAGACTTATCAGCTGGAGGCAGCTGTGTCCAGTGTGGTGAGGACTGCTGCCTGTTTAGTCTACAGCCAAATCTCCAAAACGGTGCCGAATCTTTTCCAAATTAATTCGGAGGCTTCTGATTTGATTCAGACCTTTTAACTGTTCTCCCGATTTGATTCAGATTTAGACATTTGGCCACTGACTCGGGCCGAATCTACTCCAAATTGAATCGGCTACTGAAGCTTCATACAGCCCTAATTTCTACCAAGAAAACTGCCACTCTTCTGGTAAAAACTAAAAGCAATACAAGCATTCAATTTCTCCCAGAGGAAACATACCACCTCCAGAAGAAACAGCTTCCAGGTTTACACCCAGAAGAGTCCCTCCCGGTGGGGACAGTCTCTCACTAAAATGAATACCTGTACATTTATACTCAACAACTCTGTGATCCTGAGATGTCAAACAGCACTTTTCCCTGCTGGTTAGGATACTATACGATATCCATAATATTATATATTAAAGGTCTGGAGCTGCTTTCTAAATCAAAAAAGTATTGCATCGAGTTTGGGGTAATTCTGCATTTGGCTTCATTTTAATGAAGAAAGATAAGTTGGTCACTAAATTAAAAACTGATGATTACCTAAGTGCAAGTGATAATGATCTAATTTCTGCAGAAATATATAGTTTGTTCTGTTGTGTGTGTGTGATGTATGTGTATATACATGTATGTATTATATTCTATGGGTATGGGGTCTCAAGCTTCTTTTTAACTCAAGAAAGATCTCTCTGTCTCTCTAATTCGCCATTATGCATTTCTTGCTACATATAACAGATAGCTGTTTATGGATATGCTTTTCTGGTTCTCTGATCGCAGATGTCCATCAAAACTTTATCTTCTGATTTACGTGAAGGATTGAATTCTTTCTCACTAAAAAGCAGCTGGGTCTGTCAATTAGAATGAGGCCTGAGCAAGCATCTCACCCACAATCCTCCCAACAAAGAGCTAACTGCAAGTCATTGTAATGAAACTCTTTTTAAAACCATGTAAAGCAAGCTTAATTGTGTATGCATGTGAGATTCACCACTGGCCTGCAACCATAATTCTACCACAGAGGCTGCTTGTACAATTTTATCCCAAAACAACCACTCAAAAGAGATTAGGAGTTAAATGGCAAGAGGGGTTTGTTTAGCAGACATTGTGCTAGAGGGGATAAACTAACAGACAAGATAGTCTTGTTCTTTGAAAGCAGTAGGTCTGTTGATCATTTAGTCATGAGCAAATAACCAGAATCCAACAAGTTAGGGAAGTGATAAAAACATTTAGTTCTTATTGTCCATTTACTTTGTCCAAAACAGTATAGCACAGCTGATCATTTTGAACAACTAGGTAGGTTTTCTCCCTCAAGGGATTTAACAGCTGTTTGATCCAACTTAGTTCACAGCACTAATATCCGCTCAAATACTCTTCAGAAGTCATTCCTCAAAGAATAGTAAAAGAACAACACTAACAACTGGTTTATAACTTACTTAACAATTCTCTGTTTATAGGTTTTCACTGTGGATCAGAATTATCAAATGCTTTTCCTCTGAAATAGTACAAGTAGTACTCTTTCCAGTAAATCTTGTAATATAAGCATCCAAACAAGAAGCATACAAAAATAAGGAGCAAAAGGTGTCCAGGTCCTTGTGCTTTCTTTTTTTTTTAGATTGCATTTAATACTTACATTTCACCAGGCACTATAGCAGTGATTCTCAACCATGTTAGATGAGAGAGACCAATATCTATTAGCTTTAAAATCCTGAAGGACAGGATGACCAGAAATATACAACAAATACTTCTTTCATTTCCCTCATTTATTTTTAAACAGCAAAAAAAATTTTGATAACCATTCTTATCTACACCGCATATTTAACAAATACAAGAAAAATAAAACACTGCTTTTTTGCATGTCAACTGAATTCAAATATCCATTAAAAGCAGTTTGACAAAGATCATGAGAAAAAAAACTTGACTAAAAATATCATTTCCTATTTTCCAACATAAAATATAAAAGTTAAGTATCTGATTAAATTAATGTTAAAGTGTATAATTGTTCAAACATACATATACACACTATATCAGTCTGGTTAGCAATTAGTAGTACCAAAAGCAGTTTTCAGTTGCAACTCCTCATGCACTAAGGATTAATAACCAATGAAATCTTTAGACAATTAGCATAAATTAAATTAAAATCTGCTTTAATTCAAAGTTTCATGCTTACTGACTTAAAACATGATTAAGCATTTGCTTAAGTAACTAAAAAAATTCTAAAGAACATTATTTCTGTCCAAGGGTGGATGGATTTGAATCAAAACTGTATTGTATCACAGAAGTCGTCTCTGGCTTTTCCCATTGGCTCACATTTCTGACTGATTTCAATTCTGAACACACTATCTAAGCAAACCTAAGAGAGAAAAAAGAAGTTGTTCTGCCAGGTCACTGGAGGGCTGGCTACTGGGTTCTGCTGTTTCTGAGAGACAGCAGCATGCCTACTCAGATGAGTAATCCAGCCAAGACTCAGAACCAACATTTCAAATAGGTTTTAGAGTCACAATACCTTAAAACCAAGTCATTAAGCAACATGCATTCTGTGCCTACACCGCCACATCTTCATGCTGCCATGCAAATAAAACGCCAACACTAGCAGGTTTGCAACAGAGATCAGTGTGGCCACCAGTAACAGGGAGACCCTTTCACAATCTCTATGTACCAAGAGCAGAGGGAAGTAGTTAGTCATGACAGTCTTAAGCCAGGCAGAAGAGTTGCACCTTAGAGAGTGATTAATTTAGGGATGTATACATTTTTATGAGCAACATCTCACTTTGCCAGATGCTATCTATGCATAAGGTGATAAAGAGGAATGAAAAGCTCAGAAGTAAACAAAGATTAAATAAGCATCTCTGATCTGACTATACTCAACTAGCCAACTAGCCACAAATGTCTTAACAACAGAAATTTTAATATACAAGTAATGTACGTTCATCCATAATGTTCTCAAATCATTCTCAAAATACAATTGCTTCACTAGTCCAAAGAACATAAATATTTTTAAATGCCATCAGTTTAATCAAAATAAGTTCTGCACAATCATATGACTTTACTATAGTAATTTTATTTACAGTTAGAAACCATCAATGGATGCTGCATCAGCACCGACAAGCAGGAGAAGCATAACAAGGGAATATAAATTATACATTAAACAGCAAAAAAGGGGTAGCTTGAAAAAAATCATATTTAAGCAGACGGTTAAATTTAAACTACTGTACTAAAGAACAAGAAGAATATTACAAGAATAAAAAGAAAGAATATTTTTCTATTGCTTCACATTCTTTCCTCTCTTAATATTATCTTTAAGTCTTGATTTTGATAATATTACATTAAAAAGGATAACAAGCTCTTTAAATTATACCCTGCACATTACTATTCATTTATATAGCAACCAGGAGAGATGGGCCCAATTCTTAACAATATTGTAATAGTATCCAAGGGCCTATATCATCACCCTGTAACACATACACCCTGATGCATTTTACAGCAATTATGACCACACACTCTAAAAAAAGAATATTCATCAGTAACGATCTACTTTAACTTAGTGCACAGTAAAAATGATCCTAGATTCCAGCTTGCAAAATAACCAACAAGTTTGTTAGCATATGAGGACAGAATTCCCTTCAGTTGGTCAATACAGTTGCCAAACCTCTTTCTAAAGGCCAAATAAAGGGTAGAAAAAGAAGGGGGTGGCAATAGGCCTTCCACCACGATGAACTTACCAGCTGCATGCATCTCTTCACGCTGCCGGGCTGTGCTCCTCACCACCTGAGTGCTGTGCTGTGGCTGCACACTAAATTATCAGCTGCATTGGGACAATTTCCAATACAGCTAATTTTCTTTATACTGGTACTAATCTGATATCAGACCGATGTATTGGTACACCTCTAAAAATGTCACATCTTGTTTGTTTTTGATAAAACTTCCTTCTATTCCTGATTTCACTCTGTGTTTTCTTCTGTATTAAATTGGGCATCCCCCCACCCAATATGTTTCCAGTATTAATTTCCCCTTTTTCTGTTGTAACCCTCTAGGGGTATTTTGTCTTTACGTATGTATATATATACACATACTCCCCACTCCTCCAATTCAACATGCAGAAAAAAAAAGTCCCTTGTCTTGAATTTGAGTACAAGGTGGAGGGTAACTGCTGCAGCTCTGGCTCCAGCCTGGGGACATATTTAAGATGACTCCCCCATAACTGTACTCTATACATGAAAAATGATCATAGGTTTATAAATTTTCCATATATTAGAATCAAATTATTGGAGATCATCTTAGATTCAGGTAAATGAAGTAATTTTACACACATGCATGCATGTTCTCATGCTTGCTCCCAACCTCTTTGTTTTAAATAATATATATTCCATAATATACACACACCAGCACCCACTCCATTTTCCCAGATTTACTCATATCTTCATATTTGACTTGGGAAACTTGGGTATTTATCTACACAATGCAAGACAGCATAAGAGAACACAATTCTGTAAGTCTAAACCCACCTACTCGCACTCTCCATGCCATAAAAATGTCATATAGCTATTATTTGGCATGCCACCAGCACTGTTCATAGCTATGCCAGAGGATGAAATCAAGAGTGGCACACTAGGCATACTGCAAACAGGGGTATGTGACTTTTTTGCTTTGTGGTGCACACTGAGGGTGCCTATACACTGATACACATGATGCTTTGGGCGCTTTAATTAGAGCGGCTCTCAGAGCCTCTCTAATTAAAGTGCTCCCCCCACAACTACCAGGGCACATCTATAAATGGTGGAAACAGGTAGACATAGCATTTTTTTATGGCATTGCTCCCTAGCACTCTCTGATATTGTGTAGATAGATGTGCCTTACAGGCTGTCAGAAAGAGCTTGCTCTTCTCTAAATATTTCCAGGTTACTACTCTGGGGTATGGCTCCCAAGAAAGAAGCTCCAATGGCCTATAATACACACAGCTTTCACAAGCAGCAGCAAGCAAACTGAGCCAAGAAACAATTCCACCTCTACCCACAGAACTGTGAACAGCAAGAGTGAAAACTACCTGGATTCTGCTGCACTGAAACTCTTTACACATAACTAAGTGGCACATAATATTTGGCCTTAATTGTATAATCAAGAAACCAAAAAATAAGGCAGTCTTCTTTAAGACAGAGCTTGGATACCTGCACAAGGAAAACAGAGGAGAGAACAATCACAAAAGGCTGCTTAATTAAACTTTTATTTTGCACAGCTTCTGCTGTTAACTGAATTATAAAATTTAAATCAATGCCAGTACAATACATATAAGCACACGCATTCATACTACAAAGCCATGAAGGTACTGTATAGCTAAAAGATAATATGACCCTGCAAAAAAAAAAAAAAAAAAAAAAAAAAAAAAAGCAAACAATTTTCTATGGTGCATTCATGAAATGTATACCCTGCATAAGATGCACAGTGCAGCAGCAATACTACAGAAATATCCAAGCACTTCTAGCAGTTGCCGCTAGCCTTACTACTATAACTTTCTACAAAGACAGAATTATCTAGTTGTTTCACAGATCTGAAAGGGGCGAGATCTGAGATATGAATATGTGTAATTACTACAAAATTTCCAATACCCACCTTTCAAGATAAACTCATATAAAGCAAGCCATTTTGTTACGCACTACATGATCTATAAAGGCCTTCTAAACATTTCTCACTTCCACTGCACACTAGTGCTGTATTCCAGAATACTGTCTCTTCACAACCCAGCGGAACACTTGATGCATCAAATTATCTATGGGGTGCCATTTATTAATAAGGAACTATACAAGAAATGTATTAACAAGATGCTTTGAGCTACTCTGATAACAGATATCACAAAAGTATTCTTAATAGGGCCGAGATTTGCATTTGGTAGACATTCCTCATTTCTTATACAAACAATGCAGTTTAATATGAAATACACTACTCCCCAATAATACAAAGATGTAAAAATCATTAATGTTTCTGCTTGAACATAAAAAAGACTGGCTTCTTAACACAGTGGCAAAACCCATTTCCTGATCAAGTCCCTGAAGCTAACAATGAATGAATGCAGCCCGTTTACAGTTACTTCATTACGTCCCTAGGCCTCAAGGCTATAGCACATTAACATGATCAGCATACATGCAACATATTACATATAATATAGAAATATGCATATTGGGATATTAAACAAAACATCGGTTGACAGTTACTTTCCTCATACTGGGGAGGGAGAAAGAAAGTTGAAAGCAAAAGGAAAATCAAAAATTCACCAAAGCAACTCAAAAGATTTCCTTTTCCTTTCCAAGAAAGAAGAACACAGCTTGTATTTTCTTATCCATCCAGCATACACAGAATCTTTTCTTTTAAAAAATAAATAGATGGCTAAAGCCACGGATGCTCAACCTCCAGCACATGGGCCAAACGTGGCATCTGGGGCCATTACATCTGGCCTGCAGAGCTCCTCACAGATGAGGAAATTTGGTGGTGGGGGAGCAATGGCCATAAATATGGTGGGCCTCCCCCTGCCAAGCCCCAAGCCCCATGCAGCCAGTCAGGGTTATGACCCTGCCCCCTGTGGGTACAGGCCACATCTCCCACCTCACTTCTGGATCAGGGCTGAGCTATACCCCTTCCTCCATGGGGCCATGGTGGGCCAGGCCACACCCCCTCCTCCTAGAGGCCCTGGTCACACTCCATTTCCTCTCCATGGAGCTGGGGAAACCTTTCTCCTACAGCAGGCATTGGGGCCAGCCTGTCACACACCCTCCTCCATGCGGCTAGATGGTGCCCATTGTTTCTACCCAGGCAGTGGATAGGGAACACCAGATGGATCTGACCTGTAGACAGACCAGGCACTACCAATCCAGCCCACTGGGCAAATAGATTGAACACCCCTGGCTAAAACAATGCTATGTTACACTTTACCAACTGGGACAGTGTGTCCTCAAACTTCTATATTAAAACTACAGCATTTTCCCCTCTGGCATCTCTCACCTACGCGGATCAGCAAATAAACTCTCACTAGTTCACAAAGTTTCTACCTGTACATAAGCAAATCAAGCCACTAAACAGCAAAATACTAGCAAGAACTCGGTATGCGATTGCTTCAGGGTCTGATAAAGTTTGTAAACTCTGCTCTCTTGTACTACAAAGAACAATAGTTAGCATATATTTTCTTAACTAATATCTCTTAAGGACAGGTTTAATATTTCATTATGTTGTATCTTCTCCTCTTGTGGAGGTAATCTGCAAAAACAACAAAAGTACTCAGTGTGTGCATCTACATGAGACGCTAAATGTGCGGTCAACTAATAACAATGCACAGTAGTATGCCAGGCAAAACCCACGCTAATGTGCTACTATGCAGTCATATTAGACTACTGTGCAGTTAGCATCTGTAAAAACCTGTGTACCGGTGCTACTGAGCAGTAGCACCAGTTACTGGGCATTGATTTAGTACTTAGTTATCCAAGTACTAAACTTAATGTACAGTAACTACAGTGCATTAATGAACGTGTAGATGACCCAGTATTCATCACAGAAGTTGTTTCCAGATTGAAATTGTTCCTAATATCAGCACAGGATCTCGAGCCATTTTCCTCCAACTCATCAACACAATTTGATCACACTGACAAGTGCCTAAAATTACACTTTACCCACATAAATCCAGACAAATCTAGGCTTTATGTAATCCAAGAAAAAAGGCAGAAGTAAAATCTATCCCCGCATTACAGCCCAACTGGGTCACAACAGCAGCACTTTCATAACCCCTTACAAATAGTCTTTAAGCATGAATCTCATGGTCTTCAGACCACATATCCCTGAGACAGGCATGCTTCCTTGGGTAGAGGTGATATGTTTTTATTAGACCAAGTAAATAGTTGGAAAAAAGTTCTTTGCAAGCTTTTGGGCACAAACACCCTTCCTCAGGCGTTGGGAGACTCTGCTGCTGTTTTGAGGTCACGACGCTAGGGTAAACAGAAGTCTTTGCAGATGAAAATGAGTGGAAGTTTGGAAGACAAAGGGTAGAGATGGGGGAGGGAAGGAGGAGGAAAAGTATGAAGGACTGCAGGTTATCAGCTAAAAGGCAGGTTACCTGGTGTGTTACATGTCACGCAGGGTGTAATGCATCATAAATCCAATGTCTATACTCAGTCCATGATTTTTTGTATCCAGTATTTAGTTGGTCTAATAAGATATCACCTCTACCCTATGAACCTTGCCTGCCTATGTCCTTAGATCCACAAAGAGTGGTGGTGGATGGGTCTTATTCGACCTGGAGGGATGTGGGCAGTGCAGTTCCGCAGGGCTCAGTCCTTGGGCCCGCACTGTTCAACATCTTCATCAGCTACTTGGATGAGGGGGGGTAAAAAGCACCGTGTTCAAATTCACAGAGAACACCAAGATGTGGGGTGAAGTGGGCACGCTAAAAGGGAGGAATAGACTGCAATCGGACCTAGACAGGTTACAGGGCTGGGCAGATGAGAACAAGATGGGTTTCAACACTGACAAGTGCAAGGTGCTGCACCTGGGGAGGAACAACCAGCACCATACCTACAGGCTGAGGAACTCCTTTCTCGTCAGTACAGAGGCAGAAAAGGATCTTGGAGTCATTCTTGATGCCAAGATGAACATGGGCCGACAGTGTGGGGACGTGGTCAGGAAGGCCAACCGCACCTTGTCATGCATCCATAGATGCATTTCAAGCAGATCCAAGGAGGTGATCCTCCCCCTCTATGCAGCACTGGTCAGGCTGCAGTGGGAGTACTGCATCCAGTTCTGGGCACGGCACTTCAGGAGGAATGTGGACAACACGGAGAGGGTCCAGAGGAGGGCCACCCACATGATCAGGGGGCAGCAGGGCAAGCTCTACAAGGAAAGGCTAAGGGACCTGAACCTGTTCAGCCTCCACAAGAGAAGGCTGAGGGGGGATCTAGTGGCCGTTTACAAACTGGTCAGGGGGGACCAGCAGGCACTGGGGGAGTCCCTGTTCCCCCAAGCGCTCCCAGGAGTGACAAGAAATAACGGTCACAAGCTGGCAGAGGGTAAATTTAGGCTAGATAACAGGAGGCGCTACTTCACTGTCAGGGTGGCTAGGATCTGGAACCAACTTCCAAGAGAAGTGGTGCTGGCTCCTACCCTGGGGGTCTTTAAGAGGAGGCTAGATGAACACCTTGCTGGGGTCGTTTGACCGCAGTACTTTCCTGCCATGTTAGGGGGTTGGACTTGATGATCTGATCAGGTCCCTTCTGACCCTGCCAACTATGAAACTACAAAACAGCTACAACCAACAATCCTGCATATCCCTATCAGGTCACTTAAAGCACTCCTGCCTTGGGCCAGTGAAAAACCTCATTCAGGATTATACAGATAGTGGCGGCTTTCCCTACAACCAGGGGTCTATCTGCTACATACTTTAGTGCAGGGATAAGCAGCAGAGAAGTAGCCTTCACTTCAGGATGAATAGCATAGCCATGTTTAAATGGAAAATCAATTTTGTGCATTTACTGTGTAAATAAATGTGTAATTTAAAAGAAATGCAAAAAACTAGAACTCTTGGTTCAGAAATGATATCTTTTATTAGACCAACTAGGAAATTGCAAAAAATATATATCCTTTTCTGCAAGCTTTTGGGCTCAAACACCCTTTATCAGGCTTTGAGAAAATTAAAGATGGTAAAAGGTCCCCATAGGTAGGAAATAAATTTCATTTGTGCACAAAAGGAGCATTTTTTTTGCATTTATTTTTGTCTCAGACTAACATGGCTACCAAATACATCCCGAAACATTTATTGTAATTTGATGTCCTTATCTCTTAACAAGTCTCATAGGCTATAACTGGAGAACCCAGTGGCTGGTCTGCACTAGAACAAGCAATATTTGTTTAGATTTTATACGCGTTTTTGGCAAGGGCATTTCTTTTTAACAGGTGATGATGGCAGGTCATAAGTAATTTCTCCAAACTCATAATTTATGCAGTGCCTTTCATGAGAAAGGAAAAGAAGTAATTCTACTACTCTGCAACACATCCTAATTTTAAGGCACATATTAATAAAGTACCAGAGCACAGCTTTGAAAGCTCTTCTGTATTCTGCCCTTTTATTCATTTTAGAAAGCAAGTATATCTGAAGATTTTGTCATTAATATTCTATTTTCCTTATGCTTCTTGAAAACTAGTTCAAAACCATAAAATAGCTAATCCAGATATATCAATATGAGTGGTCGTTCCTTAAGGAGACGATACTCAGGGCCCAAGGGGTGACTATCCCAACAAGAAGCAAGGGAGGCAAGAGTGCCCAAAAGCCCCCCGCCTCACCAAGGGCATCCGGGAATGCCTGATTGACAAAAAGGCAGTGTACACCCGGTGGAAGGGGGGTGCTATCACCAAAGAAGAGTATACCTCCTCTGCTCAGGCCTGTAGGAGGGCTGTCAGAAAAGCTAAGGCAGACAGAGCTAGGACTAGCGTCCAAGATCAAAAACGATAAAAAAATCCTTTTTTAAATATATAGGGAGGATGAAGAAAGCACCCTACAAGATACTCTGGGCAATCTGGTGGTTGCACCAGAGGAGAAAGCAGACTTCTTTAACCAATTCTTCACCTCCGTTTTCTTGTGCAGAGACCGGGATTTCCCCACCGTGATGCAAGATGGACTCGAGGGGAATACCTCCAGACCTCAGGTTGGGGAGGACCAAGTTAGAGAGCTTCTGGAGGGGCTGGACGTGTTCAAATCAGCGGGTCCAGATGCTCTCCACCCGA
>NW_017729026.1:6809805-6810257 GCF_001723915.1 Gavialis gangeticus | reverse complement strand
GGTTTCATTAGGGGCAGGTCATGTCAGACCAACCTGATTGCCTTTTATGATCAGGTCACAAAAGCCTTGGATGCAGGTGTCACCGTGGACATAGTCTTTCTGGACTTCAGCAAGGCCTTTGACACCGTCTCCCACCCCATCCTCATTAAAAAACTAGGCAACAGTGGCATTGATGCCTGCACAGTCAGATAGATTGCAGATTGGCTGAAGGGTCGTACTCAGAGGGTGGTAGTAGACAGGTCATATTCGACTTGGGGGAAGTGGACAGCAGAGTTCCCCAAGGCTCAATCCTTGGGCCCATGCTGTTCAATTTCTTTATCAGCAATTTGGACGATGGGGTGAAAAGCAACCTGTTTGAATTTGCTGATGATACCAAAATTTGGGGTGAGGTGAGCACGCTAGTAGGGAGGGAAAGACTGCAGCAAGACCTGGATAGGTTACAGGGGTGGGCT
>NW_017729026.1:6807159-6808897 GCF_001723915.1 Gavialis gangeticus | reverse complement strand
AGGGGGGACCTGGTGACTGTCTATAAACTCACTAGGGGGGACCAGAAGGGCTTGGGAGAGACCTTGTTTCCCCTAGCGCCCCCTGGCATAACAAGGAATAACGGCCACAAGTTGTTGGAGAGTAGGTTTAGATTAGATATCCGCAAGAACTACTTCACAGTTAGGGCAGCTAGGATCTGGAACCAACTTCCAAGGGAAGTGGTGCTGGTTCCTACCTTGGGGGTCTTTAAGAGGAGGCTTGATGCCTACCTGGCTGGAGTCATTTGAGCCCAGTTTTTCTCCTGCTCAGGTGGGGGGTCAGACTTGAAGATCTACAAGGTCCCTTCTGACCCTACTTCTATGATTCTATGAATATACCTGAGAAATCAAACACAAGATGCCCATCTCAGCACACTATTACCATCCAGTACAATTTAAACAATCTTCTGATTACATTTGTATCCAGGAGGATAACAGTCTTTATTAAGCATCTCCCCCTCAAGCAGACCATTAGAGGCTCTCGCATTCAGTGACCTTGTACTGCCTCAGAGTACTGTTGCTTTACTGGACAGCCAAATTGGGTAAATAAGCTGTCTTCTTTAGGACTCAGGGTAAATGTACCAATAGCTATAATAATGTGGATAGGGAAAAAGCAAACAAACAACTAGTAACTATGGAATATGTCCCCAGTCACGTTACTGAAACAACACCATAAAATCTTATAAAAATGGGCACGAGGCATTCTCTTACAATGACTAGAAGGATATTCCACATTGAGAGTTCAGAAGTCATGCTAACTGCCTTCTCAAACATGCTTCAAGTCATGCTAACTGCCTTCTATCATATATACCTCTAACTATAGTGAGGTTAGCAATGCATACATTCCCAAAGGCTTGCCTAGGCAGACAAGTAGAGAGTATGTATTGACAGCCATATAAAAAGGTCATAAAATAGATTAGTAGAGAAGAGAAGCCACACATCACCACTATATAGGAACCACCCAAGAGGGAAAGGGAGAGATGTCTTCCAGCCACTTTGTTAGATCAATGAAGGGATGCAAGACTAAAAGTATTCTCTTTTCCCTTTCCCTTACCTCCTTCATCAGCACTGAAACTACGACTCTCACCCTGAACTCACCTCCTGCTGCCAGCCAGGCATAGCTGCCCAGATGAAAAAGAGTGGTGGCCAGACTTTGGGTGCATCTTTTCCTTCACATGGCAGGCATCACTAAGAAGAGGGAGTGCAAAAGAGGTATTTTGAAAAAAAAAAAGGGAGGGGGGGAGACACGACAGAACAAAAGCCAAAAAAAATGTAAAGAACGTAAAGATGCTTAAGGAACAAATTTAAACAGAATAAGAGAACAAAGTTTAGAAAAATAAATATAAAAATAGGAAATGGACAAGCAAAAAATAAAGGAAAGAAATACCAGAGTTGTTAACATTAAAATAGACACATTAGCCATTTGAATGCCCGAAGAGTCACAATCAATAACTCACCATTTCAACCAACACATCCTTTTCTTGACATTCTTTCAGCCGTTCCTCTTTCACCACTAGAAACAGAATATCTAGTCTTTGCTTTAAGACCTGTATGCCCTCTGCCCATTCTATATCTCTCTCACCTCTTTCACTCCTGTTAATGCCAGCACCCAACTCATTCTGCCAACCCGTCTTCATTACCCATATATATTAGATTTAAGAAAAGCATCTTTATTTTCAAATGCTATCACAATAAATATGATAGTATGCTCCATCCTCCT
>NW_017729026.1:6791326-6802159 GCF_001723915.1 Gavialis gangeticus | reverse complement strand
GATGGTAGAGGGACATCTACGTAGAACACATCATGGGACAGCACCAGTACATGGATCCCACCAGGCTACTGGCTGCAAGTGATCCAGAGATCCCCCCAGACTGCCTCAAAGGACTTTTAATTCTGAACTCTTCCCCACCCCCGGCATTTTCAAAGGGTTCTTAAACCCTTCATTCTACTGGCATTATGGCAAGGAAGTTGACAAGGCAGGGTAGCACCTCAAAGAGATAAACTGGTTTAGAGGCACAAGCTTTTGTAGACAAGAACTTTTGTCAGATGGTACCTCTGTCTGTAAAAATAACAGCAGCAATTAAGCAGCCTTAAAACGTGGGAAAAATGTGAAGTAAAAGGAAATGGACTGCACTAGATGCTCCAGGAACTAGAAAAGTACTAGATCCTTTCCACTGATTCTGACAGTGAGATCTAGATATCTTATCATGAAAAATACAGTTAAAACCATTTGCAAGTAAATATTCTCTTCACATGTACTAAAAAGGTTACATGGAGTTTTTCCCTATGGCAGAACGTTTTGCTTCCTACTCATAATTTTAAAATTTCAATCTAAACCAGTACAGGAAAACATGTCTGAAGCTGCATTAATCATTTAGAAGAGGTTATTGGACTGATGTGCTGGTAGCAATTACCAGAGTTCGGGTTTCAAAACACTTTCCATTATAACCAGCTTTCACATGCTTATAACGTTCTGAAATATTTTGCCTTCAGGTCTGAAATTTTCCACGGTTCATCTCTGTTCAGTGGAAAACCTTTTGGAACATGTGAGTAGTTTGAATAAAATTTTCTTCTGTCACTTGAATGACAGAGGACTTCACACACACACACACACTTATCCCCACAACATTTTTTTTAACCCACACTTTTCGTAAATATTCTGACATGGTTAGAAATTGAGATCCAGCCAGGAGATAATCCTCGTTGACTATTATGGTCTTTTTCTTAGTTCCATGTTTTAATCTGATAAAATTAGAAGATAAAATCCATACCAAACATGTGCAATTTTTCCCCAGATATTTTCTCAAACCAAAAGGTTTTGAGAAGAACAAAGCCTAAGCATCAGGGGCAGGCATGTGAGTTTTTGCAAGACATCTGAAGTAACAGCATTCTTTCCCCAAACCTACAGAGAAGCTCTATGGAGGAAACTTTTGCCAATGGCTACAGCAGGCTTGATATTTGCCCAAAAGAACTGAGTAGGAAACAAGAATCTAAACAGCAGCTGACCCCCTATCCCTTTTCCCTACCCACGTACCTAACTTATCACATTTCTGATTTGCAGTCCATAACCACATACAGCTTCCTTCCCTCCCTCTCTCTCAACGTACATAGGAGTGGGTTGAATTTATATCTGAAGAAAGAGATCAACGGCATGTGTCAACAACTACATTAAAGCAAGATTTTTCAAATAGCATCAACTTAACTTTACCTGCACCATCTCTCTCCATTTTCTCATTAATTGTCTCTCCAATGGATCAATAGCTACATACAGAGATCTTTAAGAAGCTGGGCAGGGAGCTGCTGGCTGCTCACCACAGGCTGGTTTCAGCAATTGTTAGGAGGGCGCTTCTATAATGCTGGCAAACATATGGTGATTTCCACACAAACACCACACTGCATTTTTCTCCACCTTCTACCTGCTAGTCTCTCCTGCAGCTGCACCTACTTTTCTCTATTTTATGGAAGTCAAACAATGTCATGTGGAAAAATGGAGGAGCCCAAGGAATCTAGTGACTTTTTATTTGTTTTGCTCTGTCAGAGTTGCATAATGGCCATCACAGCTGTCCCTCCACCAAAGCAACCTCATGTCTCCCCAGGCTGGGTGCCATCATGTACACTTGTGATGGCTCTTTTCCTTTCCTCTCTTCTATCTCCCTTGCTCTTCACCCTACCACTTCTCCTCCTAACTGCTGATCTAGGATTTCAAACCAGCACTAGGACAATGAAAGCAGGGCAGTTTTTAACACGATTATCTAACCAACACCTCTCTACTACTTCTCTGAACAGCAGCTTCAGCCAGCAAGAAGGTATCTCATCTTTGCTCCAGTATCTGACATTAGCCTAGTGCTACATTCCCATGCTCCTGCACCCACGCTCCCTACCTCACAAAACTGTCTGCTTCACTATACCTTACTTCTGATTCTGAAAACCTTTGTGTTGTTCCTACCCCAAGCTGATAAAGACACTCTCATACTTCCAAGTTGGTGATAGCTACTTGAATGCAGATGTTCATCCAGAAATGGTTTTAAAAAATAATGAATCATTTTACACTGGTCAAAATGTAAAATGCATCAAGGCATTCACATCTTTCAATCTTTAGGAATCTGGGCCAAAACTGAACCAGGGACCTATCAACATAAGAACTGTTTCATTTTAAAACAAGGCAGCATTCCACAAAGCAATGAAGGTACAGACAGTCTGAAATAACTGGGACACATGCTCAGAAGCAGTTTCAAAAAGTACCTTAAAACTATCATAAAAACTGTCTTCTGCATAGTAAATTCCTTAACGCTGAATGAATGTCAACTCTTTAAACATGAAGTAGTTTGAATAGAAGAGTTTGGTTATGTATAATGGATCTTTTGAATACTAACAATCCTAATCTGACTGTATAATCGTATTAAAGAACTAGCAGTTTCTGCTGGTTACCAAATCCCCAGACTTCAACTTAAGATTTTAAAACATCTAAAATATAAAAGTTCGGACTTAGCAACTCAGGAATGAACTGGTAGTAATGTTCTGCTTTGTGGTATTCCCTACATCCTCCACCATGTTAAACAGTTGATTATTTGAGTAAGTTACTGAGTTCTTAACATAGTATGTGGAAAAAAATAGTTCTAGCATCTGTATGACATATCTGGATAAGAAATGATATTCCACACAAAAAGAGTGCAGTAGAGAACTGAACAGAAAGCAGGTGTCAGGTCAAGAAGCAGAGTGACGCTTCATGTTGAAAACTGTCTAAGGATGACAGATGTGTTATTTTGGGAGAAGCAAGAGTTATCTTGTCATTTAGACTCATTCAAATTGCCATTCATTTGCACAAAGTGGATCTGAAGTCTCAGAATACTTTATTTCTACAGATACTTAGTGAGTAAATATAATTCTATGCCTTTTTATAAGGCTGATTGTGGTTTAAAACCACAACTTAATCTGAGAATAACTAACTACAGCCTTTCTTGGGGAGGCACTACCTTGATTTCTTTTATAAGAATACCATCAGCAATGAATGTGATCCTTATGGGCTCAAATCTATGCTCCTTTATGCAGAAATGCACTGCTCCAAATAGCCTGTTAAATCAAGTATGGGAGTGGCTTAACATGTTATCCTATTTTAACAGACACGGTGCCTGATAAAACATATCCCACATACATAAATCAACAGCAACAGAGTGAAACAGTGACAGCCTACCTAAGTCACTAGTTACAGGAGTAAAAGTACTGTTTGTTAGAGAGAAGGGAAGATAGGAATATATAAGTAATAAATAAGAGTTTGAAGAAACAAATGGTGAAAGAGTTAGTTGCTTTTATGCTGCCTTTCACCCTCCCCCCACCACACACAATCCTAAACAGGAACTATATTAGATACAAATAAAGTAGACATGACCTTTTTTCCTCCTCTGCATGATTAATTACTTAATGTCCTATTAATTGGAAAATGTAGCTGAATTTCAAATGCTTTCATTCTCTCTGCATATCATGCTGTCTGGGAAGCACCGATTAAGCTGTTCATCAAAGGTGAGCAGGCAAGGTCATCTAGACTGTACTTCTTCAGTTATTCATTACCTGTCCTAAATAGTAATTAACAATGGCAATATTTCCATAAATCAAAGCCTCTCTGATTATCCCCAAATGATAAGCAGCCAGTTTCTTTCATTAATCTTTTTTTCCCTCCTTTAATATTAATCTTACAGATTTGGTCCAAGTATCAAATGTCACTTCAGAGGTACAATTGCATTATGCATCTTAACATTCAGTTACTAGAACCTGGTTAAGTGTGTATGCATGTGATTAGGGGAAACTGAGCAAACAGAATTATTGACATTTGAGGTGGTCCACTTCCATGAAGCTCTACCAGTTTCTGGATAGGTGATGTTCATTAAACTCAGTAGGAAGTTCCCATACAGTAAAATTTATGAAAGGTGCAAAGATCTACCTATTTATATTTTGTTTGGTTTTTTTTAAGAAGGCTATCTAATTTCAAGCCAACTTCAAAGGCTATTTGTAAGGAAATGTCAAAATTCAAAAAAAGGAGGAAACAAAGATCACAAACTTCCCTTGTTTAGCATGTACCGTAACCACTGTTCTCACCTTGAGGCATCTCAGGTGGCAAATAGTGAGGCTCTTGAGCACTGACATGCACCCAATCGAAGTCATCATATAAGTCTTGATGGTAATCACAGGGACCTGGACCATCATCAAAAGTGCATCCCCCTAAAAGAAAGTTAACAAGTGCATATTATTTACAAAATCTTCATTTAATTAAAACAAACTTCCTTTATAATTCAAAGCAAAGGCATTTCTTCTAGGTGCATCTACCACAGAGCCCACACCACCTATGACAGTTCACAAGCTTTTATGTGCGGAGCTAAAAATCTCAAGCATCTCATCCATCAGTGTTATTCTCTAAAATTTTCTCTGCTGCTCAGAACTAAATTCCCCCAACAGCGTATTCTATTGAAGCAGGAAATCACAGATTATGCTACTGA
Organism: Gavialis gangeticus; assembly: GCF_001723915.1. Classification (NCBI taxonomy): domain Eukaryota; kingdom Metazoa; phylum Chordata; order Crocodylia; family Gavialidae; genus Gavialis; species Gavialis gangeticus. The sequence goes on along the minus strand of NW_017729026.1, from coordinate 6,797,442 downwards.
AGTCAAAGTGGAACCTGGCTTAATGTTTGCATAATAAAAAGTGACATGGAATCCAGACTAAGAGGGGAAAAAATTGAAAGAAATGAACAAAGCTAACACAAGTAAAGGTGCAATCAACAACTCTGATGCACTGACAGACTACACAGTCCAAGCAGTGAATACAACTTGATGACAAAGCACATGCTTACAGGGAAAAGAAAAAGGGGAGGAAAGAGAGCTCTGATAATATAACAACAATTACTTAGACATAAAATAATATTTCGATTACTGCAGAGTAATTTGATGCTATTGCTTTATCAAACCAATACAGCACAATAGAGAACAGGTTGAAAGCTCTTTTTCACTTGTGAAGAGCAAGAAAAAAAAAGTGAAAAGAAAGGAAGAGGGAATCAAAGGAAGATGGGAGGAAAGATGAATGGACCCACAAGAGACAAAATACTGGGTCAAAAGAAATCTGAGAGAAGGAATGAAAAATATAGTGCAAACTTTGCACTAAAAAACCCCACAAGTAACACACATGTAACTGCAGCAGCTGTTATTTTCATTAATAGTAAGCAATCTGTGGGATTTACAGGTTCACTTGAAAAATGAAAGGTAAGATCAGGAAAGATCTTTCTGATTTCTTAAGAGATAAAGGCAGACTACACACAAAAGTGAACTCTATTTCTGTCTCAATAGCCTCTGAGCTAGTACATCAACACAATTAACAATTCCTCCAGTTACAATTACTAATTCTTGTGGTTAATAAACAAACTAACATGCTGCTGAGCCTGTATTATTCTTTGGTTGGCCATACTTCTCATCTTATAATACCGAAAGATGGAGTTTGAAGCTATGGTTTAAATACAGGGGTTCTCAATCGCCAGCCTACTAGTCACATCTGGCTCACAGCCCTGGGTCATCCAGCCTGCAGGGCTCACCACACATCCAGAAATTTGGGGGAAATGGTGGTGGCACCATTCCTATGCTTTCAAATTTCCAGACCCATGGAGAGCTCTGCAGCCTGGCCCCAGGACCCAATCCTAACATCATGAGAATGGGAGGGGGGGGGTCATGCTAGGCTCCCAGGATGCAATCCCAATATGCAGGGATGGGAAGGCATGGGGCCAAAATATTGAACACCACTCATTTAAAATTTCTGCATACAGGAAATTCGAGATTATCCTCAATGTGCACTTTTATTCTAATCTACATAGCATCCTGTGCCTGATTGTTCTCCCCCTTCAAATGCCACAACCTCACAAATAGAAATGAAGAAGATTCAATAAACCATGCTAGTTACTATCCCCTTCACAAAGACAAGACTGTGGGCCTGCACTGTTTAACTTCTTCATCAGCAACTTGGATGAGGGGGTGGAAAGCACGCTGTCCAAGTTTGCTGATGAGACTAAGATGTGGGGAGAGGTGGACACACTTGAAGGCAGAGAGAGGCTGCAAATAGATTTAGACAGACTACAAAAGTGGGCAGATGAGAATAAGATAGGGTTCAATGTAGATAAATGCAGGGTGCTGCACCTTGGGAGAAGGAATCCACAGCATACATACAGGCTGGGGAGTTCGCCTCTTGAAAGCACAGAGGCAGAAACGGATCTTGGAGTCATTATTGACTCCAAGATGAACATGAGCTGCTAATGCCAGACCGCAGCCAGCAAGGCCAGCCATACCTTGTCATGCATTCAAAGGTGCATTTCAAGCCGGTCCAGAGAGGTGATACTCCCCCTCTATGTGACTTTGGTCAGGCCGCAGTTGGAGTACTGTGTCCAGTACTGGGTGCCACACTTCAAGAGAGGGATGTGGCCAGCCTGGAGATGGCTCAGAGGAGGGCCACCCACTTGGTGAGAGGGCAGCAGGACAGGCCCTATGAGGAGAGACTGAGAGACCTGAACCTGTTCAGCCTTGGCAAGAGGAGGCTGAGGGGGGACCTAGTGCTGCCTACAAACTCATCAGGGAGATCATCAGCAAATAGGTAGAGCCCTTTTCTCCCCAGCACCACCTGGGGTGACAAGGAACAATGGTAATACGCTGATGGAGAACAGGTTTAGGTTAGAGATCAGAATGCAATATTTTACAGTTAGGGTGGCCAAAATCTGGAATCAACTTCTGGGGAAGTGGTCCTCGCCCCTACCTTGGGCAAATTCAAGAGGAGGTTGGATCATCACCTGTCTTGGGTCTTGTGAAACCAGCATTCATTCCTGTGTGTGGCAGGGGGTCAGGCTAGATGATCTGTTCAGGTCCCTCCTGACCCTAGCTACTATGAAACTATGAAACCCAGCCCAGGAGCAGAGCTGGAAGGAAAGTTAGGGGATGACCCATAGCAAAATAAATTAAGTTTTTCCAAACTAAAATTGAATATTAAACACATTTTGGCTGAAAGCCAAAATAACTTACTAATGAGTAATGACAATTCAAAATCTTATAAAAAGCGCATGTTTTAAAAAAAGATACTAGTTAAAAACCTAATTTTTAGTGGCAATTTCTCAGTCAATTCCAGCCTGTATGACTGAGCTCCTCCTCTTCACAAAAACATGACTCAGAGCAGAAGAATCATTTCTTTTAATGTTTATTTAGCACTAGTGAGGTCCAGTTTTGGACTCACTTTTAAAAAAGATGAGAACAAACTAGAAATAGTTCAGCAGAGTACAACAAAATTATGAGAGACCTGGGAAGCATGCTGTACGAAAAAAAGCTAAAAGATCTATGATGGTTTAGTTTGGAGAAGTGAAGAATGAGGGAAGATTTGATAAAAGTCTTTAAATATGTCACAGGCAATTATGAGAGATGGGTTTTTTCTATAGCTATAGGAGGACAGGACTAGGAACAACGGCCTCAAGCTTCTGCAGAGGAAATTTAGGTTGAAAATTAGGAGGAACTTTCCAACTACGATGGTTGTCAAGTATTGCAACAGGTTCTCAAGAGCATGCTGGAAGATACTTGGCTGGGGTGGCTTAGTCAGAGATGATCCTGCCCTGAGAAAGGGACTGGGTCAGATGACCTTATGAGATTCCTTCCAGTCCTACTTTCCTACGATCCTATTTCCTACGACTCTGGGCAGATATTTGTGATTTCTACAAAATGGACACTATTCATGGAAGTTATTGACAGAAGTATGTTAAAATATAACCACTGTATAATTTCTTTTGGTTTACTTTTTAAAAAACATGGCTGCTATAAAGAATCTGAATAAATACAATTGGTAAAAAAACAACACAAAAACACTAATTTTTTTTTTTTAAATGAGGTCATTCTGGTAAAGCAATCATAAAGCTACAATCCTGGTATATGAATGCCATAGCATTCCAAGGCACCAATCTTAAAGATTTCCAAAATTTGGAGTTTAGGCTTAGTGTTATTTCTTAGGGTTATCTGTTAATGTCAAACACTGACACCAGTACAGTACAAACATACTCATTTGTACTAGGTAATCACTCTCTGTTATGCTTTAAATAAATGTCAGCCATGTAACCATGAAGTAGAATGAAACACATAGGAATGTGAGCATGAAAATACGAGCACTACAAAATCCCAGAACAACATTTATATTCTGCACAGAATTGACTGCCCTGTCAGTGTCACTGTCAAGGACAGCAAAGCACAAAAGAAGAAACAGTTTTATCAAAGAAATATTTATGCCTTTAAAAAGTTCTAACTCCAGTGTCCTATTACCACCAAAAGACCTTTCTAATTAACGTCGGTCATGATAAAACTAAAAAGGTTAGAACATAAATCTTGTCCTTTGGTTTAACTTACAATACCCTGCTATGATCATTCTACAGCAAAAACGTACATTTCCATAGACATTTAATTGATAAATGAATAGCAGTTTCCCTTAAAGCGAAGTTATCACTGTCTCCCGTCACAGTACCAAAATGACATACTGCTTTGAAACAAATGCCTTTAGGGCACCTATTACCCTTTTTAATGGTTTAAGTGCCCTCAGTATATAAAATTTAAACTACAAGTGAATCTCACATTGACTTACTTGGAAGATGAATGTTCTTAATTGCTGTTCTTCGTACCCACTATTAATTTTAGGTATCAGGATTCTGATTAGTAATAACAACTAGCATGTCAATATACAACAAGCAATTCAGGCCTTGTTATTTGTTGCACATTACTGCAGCCTCAGCAAAGCCAGTAAGTGCACATTTATTGTATCCATGTAAAAGAAAAGTTATCAGGATGGATTATTGCCCGGTTACAAAATCCAGTTTACGCAAGAACTGCCTTACCAAAAGGAGAAAAAGGCATGATCTCATCTGGTATTTTGCCGTTATCAGAGATCAATATGTGGTTTCAGGGTAAATAAAAGTAAAAGTCAATGTATAAAGACCTACAATGAATGCATTAGACCCACTTATGCATTATAACACCATGAGGCAGAACATAAAGAATTCCCCTATCATTGAAGCAAAATTTGATCTGCTACTGTTTGATCAATCCAGCACCTGCATCCTATTTCAGTAACAACAATGATGAAAAAACCTATTTATTTTATAACTCTGATGAAAACATAAGTAGTACTTGGGAGGTAGTGAAAGATGGGAAAGAAGCCTACAGTGGTGAGGCTCTATTCACAGATACTCAAAATAATATCTTTTTAAATCCATCCTTTGACGACTACTGACACAAAACTAAAATCATTTTAGGCCACGAGGTTTTTTCCTACCCCCCCCTCATAATGCTGAATCACTAACACGGAAAGAGTCATACAAACCACCTTCCCATGTATTTCTGGTAACTCCAAATACTTACAAGGAAAAGCAAAATATATTGTTGCTCAACTTATCATAAGAATGTAAAATCAAAAAAAGGACAAACATGTTCTGCTAGCTCTCTACAGGCAATAAGACGTCCCTCCCCCTCCCCCCCAAAAAAATCTCTAAATGTCACAATATCACAAATCTTAGTTGTGGACACATCATTTTCCATTCATCTCCAACATCTAGGAGTAACTACATCCTTTGGTTACAATGAGGGAGCCACAATTCACTCTCAATATCAACATGGAATTAGTAAACTCACAGGCATAACCAAGCAGCTCCACTCCCAAGGCAGCACTGGATGCTGCCGTGCAAATAGCAACCACTTCTACGGTCACAGCTGTTTTTGTACCCAACCATTCCCCACTGCAAGCTGCTGCCCCAGTGATGCCCCCCCCCCCCCAGTTACAATAGCACAAAGCATAAGCTTTTCTCCCTCCCACCCCTTCTTTTTTTTTGAGACTAAAGTAAAGGGGAAGCATCGGTTCTGATGCCTCTGCTCTAGCTCCTGGCACTTTGAAGACACACAGTGCTATTATTCAAAAACCATTGGGACCATACACAACTGACTGATTGACCAATATCCACCTGTTCTAAATTTCTAATAAGGTACCAGAGATTGAGAGAATGATTATGGCAATGAGCTGATTCAGCTTATAAATGAAGGAAAAAATATCCAAGAATGACAATCCTAATGAAGGTCTGTGAGCATTACCACAGTATCAATATTTAATGTGCAAGATAAGCCAACACTCAGATGTGTAACTAAATCACTAAGTGAGACTAAGGAAATGATAGGATGTCACCATCAACCTACCAAAATGGTCTAAGATAAACTTTATTATTATGATGTTTAAAAAGCATGCCCTATACTTTATGAAACCAATAAGAATATCCATACTATATGGTTATAATTTATTTTTCTCATATGGCTGAGCTAATAACTATTAGAAGTGGTCTTTACAAGCCGTAATCAAAATTAATATACATTGTTTCAGTCCAAGGCATAATATTTGTTCATATTTGCCTGCCTGAAAAACAGTTCTTTCAAACCCTGGCCTTAAAAAAAAAAAAAAATCAAACTCTGGCTGAGGCTTAACAAAAAAGATCACCTTGTTAATATATCCTTAACAAAAGTAGGAACAGTATCTTAGAACAGTACATGGAAGGAATCTGTAAGACCACTTTTCACTGTACATGCTGTTTGTTCATTTCAAAAAACAAGACTGGATTACAGTTAAGAGGCTTCAGTTTCTAAATTATACAATATTTTCCTTCATTGGTTTCTTCTGAAAGACCATATTTAAATCTCAAGGAAACCGGACAAATAAACTATTCACTGAAGGTTACGGGGGG
>NW_017729026.1:6785087-6786326 GCF_001723915.1 Gavialis gangeticus | reverse complement strand
AAAATTTTCAGGTGGGGGGGGGGGGGGGGGGGGGGGGGAGAATCACAAAAACATTTTCATTCCTACTTTTAGTTGGAAAATTTACAGAATTTGGGTAAGCAATTTTAAATTTTCATTGATAAAAATTTTAAAAAACCCAGAAGTAAATAACTTAGACTGTCTTCAAAAGCTTCAAACATTTATTTCAAAAGAAATACAAGTAGCCTACCACTTACCTGTAGGAAAAAATTTATCCTCCACTATACCATGGTTAACAGGGAAATTAAGAGGAACAGAAGTTCAGCTAGTGTTTCTGTTGAAGATTCTACACATGCTTCACAGATCTCATAGACATTAGGGCTGGAAGGGATCTTGTAAGATTATTGGGTCTGGTCCCCCTGCCCAAGGGACAGGAAGTCAGCTAGGGTCAAAGGATCCCAGCAAGATAAACATCCAAATGTTTCTTGAAAGTGTTCAGAGTAGATGCTCGCACCACCTCTGGGGTTAGTCTATTCCAGGCCTTGGGGTCTCGGACAATAAAGAAGTTTTTCCTTATGTCCAGCCTAAAAGGGTCCTGCAGGAGTTTGTGACCATTGAACTTTGTCATCATTTGGGGTACTCTGGTCAACAGGCATTCCCCCAGATCCTGATGTGCAACCCTTATGTACTTATAGGCTGCCACCAAGTCACCCCTGAGCCTGTGCTTCTCCAGGCTGAAGAGTCCCATAGCTCGCAGCCTCTCTTCATAAGGCCTGTTCTCTTGCCCTCTGATCATGTGTGCGGCTCTCTTTTGGACTCTTGCAAGCTTCTCCACGTCCTTCTTGAATTGTAGCGCCCAGAACCGGATGCAGTACTGCAGCTGCAGCCTCACCAAGGCCAAGTACAGTGGAAGGATAACATCTTGGGTCTTTCTCAAGATGCATTGGTAGATGCAAGCCAGAGTTTTGTTTGCTTTGCTAGCTATGGATTGCACTAGCGGCTCATATTCATGTTGTGGTCAATCGTGACCCCGAAGTCTCTTTCAGTCGTGGTACTAGCAGGTGTAGCATTGTGGAGCCTAAGTGTGATGTGCTTCCCACCCCCAGGCCTCCCCTCCCCCACACCTGAAGTGCAGCACCTTGCATTTCTTCGTACTGAATGCCATCAGGTTGAGGAAACTATAGGCCAGTTAGTCTTACCTCAATCCTGGGTAAGCTTTTTGAGAGAATTATTCTGGCACGTGTCCACAAGGGGTCAGCAGGGGAGATTATGCTTAGGGGC
>NW_017729026.1:6748562-6784584 GCF_001723915.1 Gavialis gangeticus | reverse complement strand
AGCAGGTCCAAGGAGGTGATCCTCCCCCTCTATGCGGCATTGGTCAGGCCGCAGTTGGAATACTGTGTCCAGTTCTGGGCGCCGCACATCAGGAGGAATGTGAACAACATGGAGAGGGTCCAGAGGAGGGCCACCCACGTGATCGGGGGGCAGCAGGGCAGGCCCTACGAGGAGAGGCTAAGGGACCTGAACCTGTTCAGCCTCCACAAGAGAAGGCTGAGGGGGGGGGATCTAGTGGCCATTTACAAACTAGTCAGGGGGGATCAGCAGGCATTGGGGGAGTCCCTGTTCCCCCCAAGTGCTACCAGGAGCAACTAGAAATAACAGTCACAAGCTGGCAGAGGGTAGATTCAGGCTAGACATCAGAAGACGCTACTTCAGTGTCAGGGCGGCTAGGATCTGGAACCAACTTGCAAAAGAAGTGGTATTGGCTCCTACCCTGGGGGTCTTTAAGAGGAGGCTAGATTGACACCTTGTCATGGTCGTTTGACCCCAGTACTATTTCCTGCCATGGCAGGGGGTCGGACTTGATGATCTGTTCAAGTCCCTCCCGACCCTACCAACTATGAAACTAGGTTTTCATCCTCCCACCTTGCAAGCCTATAGAGGTCAGCCTGGATCACCAACCTATCCACCAGTGTGGATACTCTTCCCCAAAGTTTGGTGTCATCAATGAATTTAGCCAGTCTGCTTCTGACACCAGTCCAGATTGTTTAGAAAGACATTAAAGAGTACAGGTCCAAGAACGGAGCCTTGAAGGACAGCTCTCGTCATTGAGTGCCATGTTGATTCAGTTCTGTCAACTACTACTTTCTGGGTCCAACCTCAGAGCCAGGTCCTTAGTCATTGTACTGTAGTGTAGTTGAGGCCGCAGTTGCCCAATTTTTCCATGAGGACATCATGAGACACCAGGTCAAAGGCTTTTTTTAAGTCCAAATATATTATATCAACATGTTCTCTTTTATCCACGTGATATGTCACCTGGTCATAAAAGGAAGTTAGATTGGTTAGGCAAAACCTACCCTCAACAAACCCATGCTGGCTATCCCTCAGAATGTTGCCTGTCAAAAATGGTTTCTTTGATAATTTTTTCCAAGATATTTACAGGGACTGAGGTCAGACTGATTGACCTGCAGTTTCCCAGGTTTTCTTTCCTCCCCTTCTTGAAGATAGGCACCACACTGCCCCTCTTCCAATCTTCAGGTACTGCACCCAAGCACCACAAGTTCAAGAAAATCCTTGCCAGTGGCTGCGCTATGATGTGTGCCAGTTCCTTAGGCACTTTTGGATGCAATCTGTCCAGACCAGCTGATTTCTGGGTGTCCAGCCTCTCAAGATGCTCCCTCACAAGATCTAAATCAATGGTGGGCTTCTCTTCACCCTCACTTTGGTCATCCTGCATCATATTAGGCATGGTGGTCCCTTTAGGCTGGTGAAAAACTGAAGCAAAGTAATCATTAAGTAGTTTTATAATGGCCTTCTTTGTTCTCAGCAGATAATTAACAAAAATATGTTATGGCTTATAAGAGAGACAATAAGAATACCTCTAATGAAGTGAGGTAAATAGTAGATTGGACATCTTTATTTTTGGAAGCATTATGACTATAGAATATTATAGATGATGTTTCATTCAAAATGTAGGCATCCTTTCAGCCCATGATGCTTTAGAAATTGTTACGTACATGTACAGTCTTGTGCAGTCTCCTCTGACTCATGTATGAAAAGATTGTTAGTTGACAAAAAGAATCTACAAAGGAATTCACTGAAATAAACAGGCAGAATAAATTTACTGGAAGAAAACAAAATTTGAGGTTGAGGCTATATTTACACTTGGCTTAGTTCACTTTGGAAGTCAGTCAAGCTCATATTTAAAACAATGTTTTTTTATTATAATAGAGATTCCTGTAGTGCTGTACTCCACCCACTCCAGACCCCTGGTTTATTTGAGCATCTGGGTCCTGCCACAGATCAGGCAGAAACGCAGCAGTACATTCTTCTTTAAGACTGGAATTCTCTGGGAAAAAACCTGTCATCTTCAAGACAAGAAAACTACTTCAACAGTTCAGTGCCTTGGTTCCCATACTGGTTTGGTTACCAAAAAAAATGAAACAACAACAAAACCCCCCCGCCATGAGGATATAATAAAGCTGTTTAAGTCACTACAGCAAAACGTTAAAGATTAATTTATACTAAAAACTCAATCAAGATTTTATAGTCCGTTACCATCAGGGAAGCTGGAGCCATAGTTACTAGAATTAACCTTCAGTTTATGTGGAAGTTCTGCAGGAATTGCACTAGTTCTAGAAAAATACAAATTTGCATTCTAACAGTTCTGTAGAGGCAACCAAATTCTATAACTACAAGCAACAGAATTATTGCACAGAAGGATAATAGTCTATCAAAATCTCTCTGACATCAAGTATTAGATGGCTAGATTGATCTCATGTTTTTGGTTTCCCCAAATCTGTAAATATAGGTGATGATAGACATCTGATGATATAGATCAGGAGTGGCCAACCCAAGGCTCCAAAATGAGTAATGTGCTTACTGCGCACAATTGCATCACATGATGTGATGTGATGTAATGGCTAAGAAAGCTGGTTACCATGTGCTTGGGCAAAGATTCAAGGAGATGCATGTTAACTTCTGAAGAGCCGCATGTAGCTCCAGAGCCACAGGTTGGCCACCCCAATATAGACAAATATTTTTATGTCTATGCTTTGATTTTTGAAACATAGGTAGGAGTTAAATCATCCCCTTCCTTCAGACTACAGTAGAAGGATTTAAAAATATGAAACAACATTGCATATATTTATGGAAATTCAGTTCAACACAACTGGGATCGGACTTTTCAAACTAAGACAGTGGGCTCTATACATGCCCCTGACTGTGCAGTTGGTACTGTGCAGTCATTTACTACTTGCTTAAGTGCTAATGAGCAGTCGTGGCAGTGCACAGGTTGTTTTCAACCCTACTGCGCAGTAGTTGTAGTGTTATGGTTAGTGCCCACTGATGCTACATCACCAAAGCAATGAGACAGTGTCTCATGTAGACCTGCTCACAAACTGAACTCAAGAAGAGAGTTTCCAGTATAAAAGGTAGCCCATTTATTTAACTATTCAAGCCTTCTCACTACGGTCAAATCTGCTGAGAAATAGCTTCCTTAGAAACCACTGTATGTTTTACTCTTCCAAAACATAGGATAAAAAAGTTATAGTTGTTCTAGAAACTAGTATCCATTGAGACAGAATTCCATTGTGGAAAATAATTTTAAAATGATATTTCAGGTCTGATTGTTTCTAGATCAAATGTGCTAAGTTTACAAACAAATGAGCTAAATTTACACATGCTCACATTGTTTTTGTATCTGACATTATTGCTACCCCAACCTTGTACCCAAAAATTAAATAAGTGTTTATGCCTTCACGTATCAGCATATCTAGAAAAGGCTGAAGGTCAAATTACACTTATATTTAGATCTATATAATTTCATGGGCTTAAAAGTATACCTTCTTTGGCAATTCTGCAAACCCAATTCCAAAGCTTTTAAAGCTAATATACGTTTATAAAATAGTTTGCTGAAGAGTTAAATATATTTACTTAGCTTTATTTTTTGTCCTCTTACCAAAAGATAGAAGACCCACAGTCATCAGAAGGAATAGAATAATGGTTTTCATTCACATTTCTCAATAGGGCAATGACCGACTCTAAATCTAAGCCTTGTTTGTCTGATGATGTATCATTTACCAAAAAAGTGAGCAAACAGAAGCAACAAGAAAAACCACCACTGGATATAATAAATCATATTACATTGATGATGACGGAGTGAAAAGCTTATTGTAGAGTCTCCCTATAGTAACACAAAATAGATACTTCCTGAAATTCCTACCACATAAATTGGTGTGGCATCTAAGGCCCAGAACTTGTTACCAGAAAGCAAGAGAAAGAAGAGTTTTGTAACAAGTAACCGTAGAACTCTGTGCCATGAAAGAGTTCTCATAATAAACAGTGTCAACAGCCTATAAAATGTTACTCTGGTATTCTCTTTTCCTTTTCAAAATTCTATTTAAATAACCAGTAAGCCACCTTCATAATTTCTCTCCCCACTGGTGGTACTGTACTTCTCACTGGCCAAGGAAGCTGCTTGTAACTGGCAGTAGGCAACAACCCAGTCTCCTTCCCTCTCAAATTGCATTTCTTATTGCATTGGAAAATCCCTGGTTGTTTTCAGAGAGTTAGTTATGAATACAGCAACTCATCCATAAAACAAAGTCAGAGGGGCAGGAAGAATTGCAAGAATGGAAAAGCAGCTGTACCATTACCAAACACCTGACTTTCTTTATCAGATGTTTGTGCTTATATTGGTCAGTCACACATGTTTCTATTAGACAAGCAAGTATGATGAAGTTATCAAAAATGAAATACTCCTTTCTCGTCAAGTCCAAATGGCTGGTTAAAACAATCTGATCCTTTCATTCAACAATGCACATTTATTTTTTTTCTACCACCTACTTTAAAAACAGGATGACTACTTTTAAACATATCATAGTTGAACTCTTCGTGGTAAAAGCCCAGTGCAAAGCTATATCGCTTCATCATGACGACTCACAAAATCCTATAGAAATGTAACTCATCTCTCTGTACTGACTGGTGGACTCAAAGGATCAAGGAGATATGCCATGTCTTATTCCTGTTATATATGCTGGAACTGTCTGCTTTTTAAATTACCTCCCATATACAGATGTCAGCTTCATAATACAAGCTATTTCATTATTCCTTTTTGTTACCAATGTGCTTTAGAACATAGTGACAGTGCAACATACACAGTTACCTAATAAGAAAAAATATTTTAAATTAATATTAATGCAATATGAACATTAAATTCTACAAATTAAATTAAAGTCTATGTAATAAAATATCACAGTGAAATAATCTAAATTAACCTGGGGCACCTAAAATTCAGAACTTGGCAGGCACTTTAATTAACATTAATATTATAAAACGGAAGAACTTAGAGAAAAATACAGGATTCCCTTCATTCTAGAATTAACCATACTAAATCCTAATGAAATTTACTAAATAGTAATAACATTTATTTTCTTTGCAAAGATATCTTATTTATTTCACGGAAGTAAAATTCTCAATACATAATGTATTACAGTTAATAACTCAAAAGCCAAGCAAAATCTAAATTATCTACAGAAAATTTTTAACATACTAGTTTGATCTTGTCTGCCTGCTACCACCATGCTTTTTAATTCTGCATCTGATTTATCATCTCAATAACTGACTTCAGGCCTCACATGAAAATTCAAACAGAATGCAAAGAAGATTAATCAGGAACAATATTGTAAATTAGATATGACAGCACTTCTGATGCATCTTCATTGCAAGGAGGACTAAAAATCACCTTAATATCTGTAGAACATGCAACTTTTCTGAAATGTCTGAATAGACAATAGCCACATTACACATCTTCCCTGGAAGAGCTACTGGAAAGAAAAGGAACTACTATTTCTCCCCAAACTGCAAAAGCCTTCTAACTGTTGAGTGATCTCTCCAACCTTCCTCACAGACGGAGGAGGATTTCTTCACAGTCTACACGTGCTACCGGGTTGCAGTAAACTAATTAACACCTCTGTAAAATAGTACTGTATCTTACAGTGGGGTAATTAACTGTGGTTAAATGCACATGTAGATGCTGACCACAGGCATGAAATTGCACTCAATCAATCCAGCCAGCAAGGGGCCAGACTCCTGCCTGCCACCTAGCCACACAGCTCCTCACTTTCAGTACCTTCATACCCCAGCTAACCCCTCTGCTACCCAACATCACTACCTGGAGCCTGGGGCTGAACCCCATGCCTCTGGCCCTGGTGTAAACTGCTCTGCCCCGGCTCAGACTGCTGCTGTCCTGGGTGCATGTTTGGACTTTGTGCCCAGGACCAGTTTACTCTGGCTCAGACTGCTCTGGAGCTTATTGCTTCAAATTAACTGCATGTGGAGATGTGTCCTATAGCATTTAAAGAAGTTGCCAAAGCAATAAAACTTCTACCCTTCCCCATTCTTACAAGCTACTGGTTTAAAGTTGATGGATAGCAATTTGACTGAAGTCAATAGGAGTGCTGAAAGAAGATGGATTTGGGACTACTGTAATAATTTTGTATGACATTTCAGTGACAAGTCTTTTGTAAGATGGCAAAACTTTTCTCTAAGATGGGTAGAGATTGTGGAACTGTAACAAGAGAAATCTCACAGGAACAATCCCTGCTGATCACAGCACACAACTGGACAGCACGCTGGTGAGGCTACCTAGGCTAACTACCTTACTGACTTCTCCATAGCTGAACATGACAGAACTACAAATATGCAAAGAGCATCTTCTTTAAAACTGTTCTGTAAAGAGGCTCTCCTATGTAGAACTTAGTGTCAGAATTTTCTCGGAAATTCTCATTCCCATCAGCTGTCAGAACTCAGTTTTGGATCAGCTTGACAAGAGGAAATCATATTTGATAAGACTTGAGAACTAGCAAACTACTATAGTATAACAGTTGGGAAAGAAGACTATTAGGGTTAGGGAATAAAAGGATGCAAAGGAGACAAGCAGGGAAATGAGCAGCAAGAAAAATTATGTAACACTTCACATGAGAACAAGAGGGCAAATGGAATATGCTAAGACAGATAGCAAAACAGAGGACTTTGTGCAGGAGATAATATGACTAGAGGGATAAAAGAGAAAAATAATCATCAATAAGAAGTACAGATATTTTGAATGGCATAGGATCATTTGGACCTATGATGGGAAAACTAACGGACTGGGGCAGGGGGGAGGAGGGACAGCAAGAAAATTTCAGTTGATCCTATCTGGCCTGCCAATTGCTGCCAGAAACTGGAGGAGAGAAGGCTGTGCCCATACTGCTCCAGTCTGCTGCGGCTGGGGCCAGGCTAGGCTGCACAGTGCAGCACATGGATAACTCCACCACCCACCCTGCATCCACCCCCACTCTCACCACCACCCTGGCTTCCTGTTGGTACTGAGCAGCCCTGGCACTGCAGCCATGCCCAAACGGGATGAGGCATGATGCAGTGTGTCGGGTATCCATCTCATCCACATGCCACAATGACTCACTGCCATCGTGCCGCACTGGGATAGCTGGGAGCAGCTGCCCCAGGCCAAACCCTCACCCTCCTGCAGCCAGCAAGGACTCACCTCCTAGTGCTGTCACAGCGGCAGCAGCTCAAAGCAGTGGGCAAAACAACTACTCGGCACACTGCATGAGACCCCCATCCTCTGTGGGCCTGGTTGCCAGCAGCTGTAGCAACAGGACTGTGCAGTGCCAACAGAAAGCCATGTGGGAGGGGAGGTATGCATGTGGGGGAGCAAAGGAATCTCCATGCTGTACAGCCTGGCCTGGACCTGACAGCAAGGTGGTGCAGAGTACAGCCTTCCCTCCTCATGCTCCCATCAGTTGTGGCTGGCAGGTCAGATAGAATTAATTGGCAGGCCAGATAAGGCCTATGGGCCGTATTTTGCCCACCCCTAAATTAAGGTGCAGGTCACCAGTAAAGAAGAAAGAATTGTGGAGATATTCAATAAGAAAACTCAGAAAATTAGGGTTGGAAGGGATCTCAGGAGGTCAACAAGTCCAACCCCCTGTTCAAACCAGGACCAGACCCACCTAGATCATCCCAGCCAAAGCTCTGTCTAGCAAGAGCTTAAAAACCTCCAAGGATGCAAATTCTGCAACCTCTCCAGGTAACCTGTTCCAGTGCTTTACTATCCTTCTTGTGCGAAAGTATTTCTTAGTATCTAACCTAAACTTCCCCTGCTGCAACCTAATACCACTGCTCCTTGTTCTGTCATCTGCCACCACTGAGAGCAGTTTAGCTCCATCCTCCTCAGAACCATCCTTCAGGTAGCTGAAGGCTGCTCTTGCATCCCCTCTCAGTCTCCTCTTCTGCAGACTAAGTAAGACCAGTATACCCTCAGGCTCTCTCAAGAAGCCATGTGCCCCAGCCTCCTAACCACTGTCACTGCCCTTAGCTGGACTCTCTCCAATTTGTCCACATCCTTTCTGTAGTGGGGGCCCCCAAACTGGACACAGTACTCCAGATGTGACCTCACCAGTGCCAAATAGAGGGGAATAATTACTTTCCTCAATCTGGAAATGCTCCTAGTAATGACTCTGTCCTTGCTGAAATTCATGAGATTTCTTTAGTTTCAATCCTTCAATTTCTCTAGGTCAATGAATCTTAACCTTAACCTCCAGCATATCTACTACTCCACCCAGCTTGGTATCATCTACAAACTTGAAGTGAAATGACAAGGCTCAGAAAGATACTAGGTATTAAGGACAAAAGAAGAAAACCAAATCAAAAACTGCATGAAGATTATAGGTCTAGGAGTTGAGAATAAGGTTCCCAATAAAGTGGAAGTTCCGTTTTGGCTAGCTTGAGTTTCAAACCATAGATCATCCAGGAAAAGAAGTCACTGAGAAGCTACAAAGTAGGTTAATTCATATAGAGACTATATCTAAAGCCAAAGAATTATATTCTGTCAGGGAAAAAAACCTGTGAGCTAAAAACAGAAGACAGCATCATTAGGAGCAAATGGATGCTTATTTAAGGAAATGCTCAGCAAGGTACAGAAACAGGAAGGCACCAAGCCAAACTAGCTTGGAGAAGAGAAAAAAATATAGTAATTTTATAATGTTGTGAATCCACACAACAGTGGAATAGGTGAGCACACCTAGAGAGAAAGGAGTCAGTCAATAAGAACTGTCACAGTAGGTTAAACCAAAGGTCCTTCAATTCCAATAGCTTGTCTCTGGCAGAAGCAAACAGAGGATGATACAGAGCAGTGATTTTCAACCTCAGTGCTGTGGTACACTAGGATGCGACATGATCTGTAAGGTTGCCATGGGATGTCATTCAATATTTGCAAACACACACACGATTCCATTATGTACCCAGAGATTTAAAATAAAAATCCATAGTGTCACAAACATTCTGGGCTGTGGTGGTCTGAGTTCTTTACAGCAAAGCTGCTCTATTATTTTTCTGTGGTCAAAAAACAACTGAAATTTAAAAGCTAGCATTTTCTGAGGAGGTGTCTTGAGCCTTAAGTTGAAAGCTATAGATGTAGGGAAAGAGGCACGTGCTGGGTAATTCACCTCTTGTATGCCCAAACAGTATCCTACCTTACTAGTGGCCTAGCAGTAGCCATAGGTTTACGCATGCCCTGTTCCTAAGATTACATGCCTAATTGTTGGGCTTAATAGCTCCCATCAACTTGTCAAATCCCTTTTTGAATCCCATTATGCTGGCCTTCAAAAACACACAGCTTATGACTTGTGTTATCTAAAAAATGTAAAAAGGAGTTGCTTTTGTATGTTTAAACCTGCCACTTCTTAATTTTACTAACTGCACCCAAATTATCACTTAAAACTGGATAACAGTGCCCTGCTCACTTTTTCCACTCATTCCATAGCCCTGATCGCCTTGCTCATCCATACCTTTTCTACTTCTACTGTAGAACTTAGTAAAACATGCAACATTCAATGTGACCATGGATTTATATGTGGCAAATGTTCTCTGGTTCGCTTTCCATTCATTTCCTAATGATTTCTAACATTCCATTTGCCTTTTTGATCACTGCTGCATGTTGAGTGAATGCTTCCACAATGACTCCAGTAATCTTTTTCCTGAGTAGTAAATGGCTAATTCAGGGCCCATTACCATATGTATTGAGAAGTAGGATTCCATTCTTCAATAGGCAAGAGCATATCAAAACAATTTCACATATTTTTGGCAAACCTAGAAGTCCTGTTAGTGAAGGCATTTGGAATTTAAAAACTGCCTAGCAATTTTTTCCCAGTTTATCTTTAAGTCATATTTTACTGATTCTGCTTTGCAGGTGGAAAGGGTTAATAAAATACATTGCACACTTAAGTGCATAGGAGAGCATCTATGAGCAAATCTGTTCTTACTAATGATCTGAAATAATTGGAAATAAAAGGGTAAAGGGTATCAGATTGTTGGAAGAAGTTGATTACTACAGTGCCAAGAATAGCTCAAGCTTTTCTCCACCCAGACTGTTACAAATTGGCATCAAAAGCTGTAGCCACAAATTACTGCTTATGTTCAGGTAAGCATGTTTACCATGAGAATCCTACCAGTTCTACTGTAACTATAAATGAAAACAAAAGTTATTTTATATGTATCAAGAGAGTTAAATGCGAGTTTATAAAACTTTTAGATATATAAACTAGGAGTACACCAATTAAGATTCCTTTGGTCAATACTGATGGCTAAATTTTAACACATCATATCACCTGATACCTGTTAAATTGCCGATACGTGGCCTGGTAGCTTAGAAAGCAGTGTCCAGCTGGTAAGTCTGTTGTAGGGGAAGGAGTGAGGCAGGGAGTATAGGGATTTGGGGGGGCAGGGACAGATCAAGGCCTCCATGGTTAAGGAAGGACTGGGGCTGGGGCAGGTGCTACACAGCAGGGGCTATGGCAACTTTTGGGGTGGCTATAGTCACCCCCCCACCTCCTGTAGCCCCTGGCCCAGCACTGCTGCCACCCACCGTAAGTGCAGCCCTAACCCAGCCCCCGCACCAGGAAGAGCTCAGCACAGCCCCAGCTCCCTCTCACAGCTGCAGCCCCCCTTGCCCCGTGTCCTCTGTATAAGCTGTGGCTCCATCCTGTGCCCCGCCCCACCCCAAATGTGCAGTGCCTGCCCCTGCCCCAGCCACTCCCTAAGCCCCAACCCCTCTCTCACCACAGAGGCTGTGATCTACCCCCTCCTCATGCCCCTTCCCTTCCCCCACAATAGACTTACCAGCCACATGCTGCTCTCCATGCTGCATTCCTGGCTGCCTGTGTGCTGCATGCATGCATGGGGCATTTATCAGTGACATTATCAGCCACATCAGCCAAAAAAAGCCAACTGCCGATAATGTCAATTTTCCTTTCATCAGTGCTGATACAACATGGGACCAGTGTATTGGTGCACCTCTAATATAAAACTATTTTTATTTCAAAATGTGCAATCTTGTTTAAATTGGAATGCTATTTACAGATGTGTACGCAGTACTGGGCATGTCTACATGTGCCATTAATGCAAAACAATGAACTCTGGAGCTTATTGCTCTTGGGAAGCTCCCAGGTATGCTGTTTACATGTACACCCAGACCACAGCACACTTGATTCAGGTTGGAGCAGCCCCAGCTGGCAGGGGGACTGGAGGCGGGGTGGGGGATGAGTCAGTCTGCCAGCCTCGGGCAGCTCCAACCAGGCTCAATGTGCTGAGGAGGGGCTGGCAGGGTCATGAGGGTGTTTCAGTGCGGGGCTAGCAGGCAGGAAGTGCCCCAGCCAGCCAGTTCAGTGTCTACATGTGCGCTGCTGCACATGAAAAAACTCTGCAGCAGGGTAGTACTTTTATTCATAAGTACTACCCTGCTGCAGAGTTTATTAGTTTCCTGTGCCCTTATAGGGGTACATGTATAGACACTGAGATATTTACTGCAGAGCTAAGCAGGTAGCTCTGCAGTAAATGTCTCATGTAGATGTACCCACTGTTTTTTAAATCGGAATCAGATTTAATTTAATCCTACTACTCCTTAAACTGAGAACCATAGTCAGAGGGAGACTGGCCTGCACAGCAGAAAGCTACGTTAGCTTATTTATGTTCAAAAATGCTGAAAGATACTTCTGTGAAACACTGCACAACCTTCCTTTTACAACTTCAGCACTATTATTTGGGTTCATGTACTACCTATGGACCTCTCCTAATACCAAAAACATATTGTTCTATATATTGACAACCCTTGCCCCAAAATGCTGATAATCTAAATGGATACAAACATATACAAGACATGGTAAAGGAATCAAACAGATAAGGCAAATGAACAAAGCAATGACTAGCAACCATCATGGCTCTTTCCTAATATATTAAGCATCTTGTGGGACATGTGTACAAGTGAGTGATAGACAACAGGCTTAAGAAGAAAAAGCAAGTAGAGCAAATGCAAAAGAAAGAATGGAGGAATCCAAAGACAGTGAAAGGGAACAATGTTGAATTGAAAGAGCACCCAGGTGACAGACAGAGTAGGAACAAAGAGCTATTCTATTTAAAAAGCTATTCAATTATTTTTAAAAAAAATAAATAAAAGAAAAATAACCAAAGTAAATGCTAGGGTTAATAGTGTGACAATATTTTCAATATCTGAACTTCCTTACTAAAACTGTTAGTCAAATAGTTCTCTACAACTCTCTCTCAACCCTTGGGTCACAAATGTATATGAAAGGGTTGCAAACAAACTTTAAAAATGGATCAACACATTTTAATAATGGATTCTCCTTTAAGGACAAAAACGTGGGAAACTGTGGCTTTTCCCTTGCAGGCCCCCACACTCCACACACACCACTGCTGCCCCACACACTGGGGGATTGTGATCTGGGGGCAGGGGGCAGCAGGTTAGGAGTGGGACACCAGCAGGGCCAGGGGGCTGTTTTCTACTTAAACTATTTACTGGGTCGAGACTGGCCATCCATGCTTACAAATGGGTCCTGGTACAAAAAAGTTTGAGAACCGCTGCTCTACAACATCAGCAGTGGAGAGGCATATGGATCCTGGTGTCCCTGAAAGAGAGAACCCTGGACAGTTCTAGGTCTCAGTTGATAATGCACCTCCTATTCTAACTTGTTAATCAGATATGAGGTAAACATACATCCCAGCACCTTTCCTCAGCAGCAGCAGTCAACTTTGTGTAGTGCCAGCCAATAGTGGTATTCTTTCAAGCTACACTTCACAGCTTAGTAACTTGGCACTTTTCCTGCAACCATAAAGTAAGTTAGCCTCTGAAAAGGATGTCAGATTTCAAGTCTTGCTATATGGCTCCAAGTTAGGAATGTGAAAGATGAATAACCTTCCATATTCTCTACACCCTCAAAAAAGCAGACACTGAAGCTGTTCTCTAGGCACATTTTTGTGCTATCTTGTTAATTCATGTACTCGCACTGTCTGGTTGCATAAAGGACTTTATTTCCATAGTCTTGCAATGGCAAAAAGGAACAAAAAAAATAAAAAATAAAAAGCTTTTGAGGGTAAGGACAGGTAAGAACAGTGTTCCTTGAAGAATGCAAGATATGCTTCCTGGAAGTACAGAGATGACAACAATGAGTTAAGTCACTTTATTTTGTCTGAGCTGGTGATCAAAATATCTTGGGAGGGAGAAAGGCAGCATGAGACTTTTTATTTACCTAATAGAAAAAATGTAAATTATTTCAATGGACAGTAAGTGCCCTGGAGCTTGTACTACTTGCCACTGCACATAAAAAAATACTTTGCTGAAAGAGTTTGGGGAGGGAGGGTTATTGTTTTGTACTGCTTTTTAGAAGTGCAGATTTCTTAGCTTTACTAAATATAGAACTGGTTGAAATGCAGTACATAAAAGAGAAAGGAATTTAGGAGAAAAGTTCTCAATAACGGGCACAAATAAAAAAAGCCATACAAATGTTTAATAGAATATAAAATCAATATTTAATAACTGACACATAATGCAGACCCAGTAAATAAAAGTTGCAGATGTAATTTTTTTTTGTTAGTTTTAGATTGAAACACTGAAATAGTAGGGGTATACACACAGGAGTATAATGAAGTCACACAGGGTGATCAAAGGCTTCATTTTTCCACCCTGCATTTGGCAAGTATCATCACCCCTCCACAGACAGCATGAAAGACAGTAATCTTAGCTCTTTTCCATGCATGTGAAATCACAGTATATTTTCAAACTAGTATGACAATAAGCACTGTATATTCAGAAGGAATGAGAAAGGAAAGACGTGAAGAACTGAAAATACCGGCCTTACAGTCAACCGCACCTCTTCTCTTGAGTACTTTTTCTTCCTTTTGTTCTGCAACTCTGTCCTTTCTCCTGTCCTGCTTCTCCCTTCTCCCTCTCTACTAGTATGTCTTCAGGGCCCTGGCAGACGTTACACTAAAGAAATTATTAACTCGCTAACTATGCCATAACAGTAACCCTGACATGTTTGAGAAATTAATGGTGTGACAAAAGGTGTGTACTATTTTTTTGTAGCTAGTTTCCATTGCACCTTAAATTGAACATGGGGCAAAGTAGGGACAAACTGGAGCTGGTTCCAGACTCCTGTGTGGACATGGGCGGGGCTTGACAATTAGCTGAGGGTCAGCATAGGACTCTGGAACTGGCTCTGGTATGGTCCTGGGGCCAGGCAAGACAGGGGCTCTGATATGGTCCTGGGGCCAGGGGCAATGCCAGGGCTGCATTGGTTCATTCCAGGCTGAAAGCACCTGACTTTCAAAACTTGTCAGGCCAAGGGGACCCCAGGATCATGTCCTGGGCTCCCACTGCACTGGCAAGCAGCAGTGGCGCCTTTGGGATCTAACACCAAATCGTGCATCCTGCCATGCACATGTGGTATGACAGGAGACATAATTGTTAGGATGCGGACCAGAATCCATTACTCGATTACATGAAAATATGCCAGGGGACTCCAATGATTGGCTGGAGAAAGGTAAACAGTGAAAAAGGAGGATCCAGGGAATTACAGACCAGTCAACCTGACCTCTATACCTGGAAAGATCATGGAACAGGTTCTCACACAGTCTACTACAAAGCACCTAGAGGAGAACAAGGTAATTGGAGACAGCCTGCATGAATTCACTAAGAGCAAGTCATGCCTGACCAACCTGATTTCCTTCTATAA
Source organism: Gavialis gangeticus (assembly GCF_001723915.1). Classification (NCBI taxonomy): domain Eukaryota; kingdom Metazoa; phylum Chordata; order Crocodylia; family Gavialidae; genus Gavialis; species Gavialis gangeticus. The sequence goes on along the minus strand of NW_017729026.1, from coordinate 6,769,831 downwards.
TAAAAGGTGACAGGCTCTCTGGATGGGTGGGAGAGAGCAAAGATTTTAGCAAGGTTTTTGACAACATTCTCATTAACGAGCCAATGAAATACAGACTAGACAAGAGTACTGTAATGTGGATACGTAACTGACTAGATTACCATGCTCAATGAGTAGTTATCAATCACTCAACATCTAGTTAGGAGGAGGCATGAAGTGACGTTCCCCATGGGTCTGGTACCGTTGAGCATCATGAATGATTTGGATGATGGGACTGAGTGCCCTCTAACCCCACTTTCCTATGATTCTCAGCACTTCTCTACCACAGTGGGGGGTCACAGAACACCATCCTTTTTCCCATTCTTTTCTTTATCTTTACCACTGGGGGCCAACTGTTTTGACACGTATGCCACAAATCAGCCCCAGGCCCTCCATAAGTGCCACTCCCTCCTTTGCCCAATTCTGTTATATGCTTTCTGCTCCCTAGTCTGTGCTCCTTGCCCAATTTCCTTCTCTGATTTCTGTTTCCTGCTCTATCAGCTGCTGTGCTACCTGTCCCTTTCCCAAGCTGCTGAGTGCCACACACACAGCCTGCCCATGCCACCAGGGACACTCATTCCACAGGTTGGCCACCCCTGCCCCACACACTCTCCCTTTCAGTAATCTCATGAACAAATAGATATGACTACCATCTCTATGCCAATAACACTGTCCTATCTCTTTATTTTATGTTTGTCTATCTTCCCCTGGCTTCTCCAGCATGCCAGGAGCTGGGAAGAGCGGGAAAAACAGCATTTTCCCCTGAAACAGGGCACTTTGCCCCACACCAAAGACCACATGCAGGGGTGCATGCAGAGGAAAAAAGTAGTGACACAAATTTGTACAGCTACCCTTTTCCCTTCTGAAAGCACACACCTCTGCAGGGGGGTGGGGGGAGGGTGTACTCCATGAGTCAACATACTAAGCAGTGTTTTCAACATATTATAGCCCAAAACTTATGAGGGTTTTTTGTTTGTTTTTTATAGGCATCATAATAAAAGAGAATCTTGAGGGGTGGCTTGAAGGAAGTCAATTAAGTAACTTTATGGATGTGTACATGGAACTCTTCCCAAGCACGAGAGGCAGCAAAATGTTCTTTTCATAATCTAACAAGCAGATTATTGTAGCTGGCAACATGGGCTGATCAGAGATGTAAATTGACATTTTAAAAGTGTACAGACATGAGAGCCTATAGAGAGCATCATGCAGGTTTTGGAACATAATGCAAACTGTAAAGATACTCTCAAAGGGGATTAACTGCTGAAGGAGATTCGAATTTGTTAGCATATATTTAGAAACAGACTCCCACCCTCATACATCATAACTTACTGAATACTCTTAACAAAGCAACTTTGTTTAAATCAGTTAAGAGTAGTGACTTTTCCTCCCGATCAGTTTAAACTAAGGAATTAATTATGATAGGACAAAATGGAAAAACAAGTAAAGACTGTTTTGATTAATTCTAAATTTTAAAATACCTTTGGAAAACTGAATCATTTCAAACCACTTGCAATAGTACCTCTGAATCTCTTATATTGAAACACAGTTTGGTCATCATTTATGGAGGATCCAGTCATCTCTTTCACATAATATACAAAGGAAATAAGAGAGAAAAAACAACTCTGATTCTACAATCTTTTAGACTCTCATCAGAGACCATTTCAAACACTGGAATTTGGGGGAGGGGAGAGCAGAAGAGGGTTGTAGGACATTTTCTTTAATTCAGATGTTAAAGGACATTTCATCTACCAGCACCCAGCTCAGAGTTCTGCATTTTTCGCCAACTACAGGGTGGCATATCTACTCCATTATAAACAAAAGCAGGACTGTATTTCTTTTTGCTTGTAAGTATAGAAACAGCAAAAAAGAATCCAGAACCTTGAGTTTGAAAGATACAAAGGAGGATCCTGTGTTAGTTATGCAGATTTTTTGTGAACTTCATAAACATTTCCTAACTGAATACAGACAACTTTTATTAAATCAACATTTACAGGTCACCTTTAAGTACTTTTGTACCTCCTCATAGGCCAAGGTAATTGCTTCTGTATCAGTTTCTTCTCCTCAACAAAGATTATTCATATTCTCTGCTCTAAATTATGAACACACTATGATTGTTTTTTAAAGCCAATTTCATTCAAAAACACCCTGTTTGAAATATGGCTTCAAAAAGAATTGTAAGGCTTGCATTTTCAGTTATTTCTCATTCATGCAGAGCCTGGGCTTAGCAGTTTGAAGTGTAGGAGTAAATTTAGTTGGGGTTCTAGCCTACTTGACTAGAAAAACAGACAGAGACCAGAAGTGCTGATATTGCTCATTTCAGTTACATGTTTTGAGATAAGAAATCCTGCAGGTCTTATTACCCTGTGCACAGATGTCCAATTAAGTAAACTTATTTTAGTTTCTCCAAGATCATATTTTTTTCTCTCTTTATCTGTCTTAAGTACAAAAATGCTTGAAAACTTAGAGAGGAGGAAGATTCCTTTGAAACAGACAAGTGGGTGATTCCCCTTGCTGTATGAAATCCTCCCTGTGATCACAGTATAGCCCTAAATAAAGAAAAGCTGGCTCTGTCAGTTCTGATTCAACCACAACGCAAAGTTTGATTTCTTCCACAGAAGGAATAAAAAAATTGGCAGATATATAGTTTTAACTACTTCCATAAGAAAAGAAAAAACAAATGTAAAACAAAAACTCACCAACACTGAAGGCTTCATTCATTATTCATCAATGAATATCACTGACAGTGAAGAAATGTAAGCAGGAATTACTCTGATTGGCCAACATTCAGGTTATCTGAACATTCAAGCTCATATAAATGAATACATATGGCTTTAAACTATTAAGTCCAACTTTTTATTCAGACCCAAAACTAATACAACAGGGATAATATGAGATCATAACAATTACACATTAGTCTTGCAATTTAGTCTTACCTTCATAATAGCACATTTAATTTATGTAATGCCCAACAATTATAACTAGCACTAGCTCCACTACCCTCATGAAAAAGTTACTAAAATTTTGGATAAGCTTGTCACTTGTCCCCCTGGTGAGAGCCTTGAATGTTGCTGCTGATGTACAGACCTCTAAAATGGAAAGTGTCATCTAACAAAACAGAGTAGACTAAAAAACAAAGAATGCCATTCAGGTAACATCTTCTAGCCTTAGGATATTCAGCATGTGTTTGCCATTCATTTTTGGTTAAAAATGCAGAACTAAGAATTAAAGAAGTTAATCACTGCTATGATTTACTCATGTCAGAGATGGATAAGTACAGGCTATCAAGTGTTTTTTAAGAAAGGATTTTTCATAGGATGAGAAACACTGAGCATAGGGTCATCCTTGCACATTGACAAGTAAAAGGAGATTGGAAAAGATGTTATTTAAAAGGAATATGTGCTCACACATATGTATGTGCACACACACAGCACCAAACAGTGAAGAAAGAAAAGTATAATGGCCTACTGGCAAAAGCACAAGTGAGAAATATCTTGATCATTTCTTCCTCTTTTAGAAGATTACTGCACATTTTGTCAAATTCCCGCCAAATTCCCTCCAGGGACTGCAAACACAGAGGCTAAGTACAGCCAGTCAAAAGCCCATGGCTGAATCTAGTCAATCTTTGCAGGTCAGTCTAGGCTGAACAGATTGAACTAATAAGCAAGTGAACAGACATTCACTTTTGATACCGGAAATGCAGCCAACATGCCTGCAGTGGCCCAGGCCAGAAGCAGGGGGGCACTAGACCATACTTCCCTACCTGGCTGGAGCAGACAGCCTGGGCCAAGGCTAGCCCACCCGCCTGAGGGGAGCTTGCAGGGGACATGCAAAGCATCATTAGATGCCGGGACACTGCTGAGTTAACTTGAACCTGGAAGGGATCTGGGGCAGAAGTTCAATAAACCAATTTAACCTAAATCAGTTAAGTCTGATGCTACATCCATCCAGGTTCATCTTAAACCAGTTTCAGCCATTTTGATAACAGTTTACGTGCACTGAACTTCTGTTGTGTTACAGATTTGAAGAGGTTTACGATCACTTATACCAATTCGTGTCTAATTTCTGCCCCTAGCCCAAAATGCTCCCCTCCAATAATGCAGAACAAGTAAGCTATCAGCAGCATCTTATTGTAAAATACCAGGATTAAACAAAGAAAAGAAACTTTCAAGAAAAATATCTTTGAAGCAAATATCTAGAAACATATATACAATATGTTCTATTAAATATGTCCTTTCACTGTTGCTTTTAGAAGAAATTTTCTAGGGATTAACATTAATTTGCTATAAACTATTACTAAAAAAAAAAAAACTAGAATGCATTTGATTCTTTAAATCAATATAAAAATATTTTAAGTATGTAAATATTAATGCCGTTAAAGAACATATTGTCCCAAAAAAGCGATACTTTTCTGTATCAAAACTGCCTTGCACAAGAAGATAATAAAATGCCAAGTGCATAATGGAAAACTTCTATAGCAGGAAGAAAATCTTCAGCCATCTAATATAAAGATATTATCTAACAATTAAACAAAAAATAACAGCTGCTGGGAGAAAACTAGCCCAGACATCTATGCCAAGAAGCATCGCTGCATTGCTCTAGCACTGTAAAGAGGCCTTTAGGGTAATTTATAACACTTTAAATCCAATTTATAGTGACAAAGGGGCCTTAACATAAATCAGAATATACCCTCCACAGTTATGGAGCAGAGAAAAAACGTGGAGAAGGAAAGAAGTTGGCAGTAGTTGAATGACAGAGATGGGGGAAAAAATTTGGGAAAAATTCAGAGCTTAAATTCTGCTCTCCAAAGACTTCCCGGTACTGAGAAAGTCTAGATCCAATTATGCTTACAACAGATTTTAAAAAATCATTTTGTCCATATAGACTAACAGCTCATGATTTCTACTAATAGATTAATAAAAGCAAAACACATGGACACTGGTAAAAAATATGTAAGAGCTTATCACCTTAAACTAAACCACTGTGCTTTCAACTGGAAATTAATAAAGCTACTTTTATAGGCAGATCTTAGTCCCAGTTTTTTAAAGCAGATTGTTTCCTGGAAACATCCAGAGTAAGTGAAAGTTTTAATCTGACTACACCATCACCATTAGTTTCAAAACACTAGAAGCTTGATAATGTAAGGACCCTTAGGTGGTTTTCCCTTTGAAAGCAAATGCACCCATTCCCTAAAACAAATTTCATTCTTTTCAGGCTTTCCTTATTTAAAAAATGGCTAACCTTGGTCTGCCATCATGTATGGCAAAGTTGTCCCTTCTATAGAAATTTTGTCTACTTCAATTATACTTGATTCTGAAGCCATCCACATATACAGCTCACCATGTTTAACATACAAAAGTATGGTGTGACTGAAGTTTTCTGTCTTTGAATCTGCATGTCCTCATGGTGGTATACCGTCAAGTTTAATTTGATTTTTGTTCCCAATTCTGATGGTTTTAAATGCTCAAATAATTTACACTGGAAAAGAGCTACTGAGTAAAAGCTACACCAATATACACCAGCTGAGAAACTGAAGAACAAAATGAGAAATCATTGGCACCTAAATGTTGGTGGCTATAAGAACTCGAAGAGAAAGTATTTCCCAAATAAGCCATGCCCTCTAAAAAATATCAGTTATTTTATGAACCAAGAGGATGTTAATGACACCTTTGACAAACCTAGATTGTAAAGAAGGATAATTTCTTGGATTAGAAGAGTGAATCCAAACATATTTGGGTAAACTTAGATTATATAGCAGGATCATTCCTTGGGTTAAAGGGTGAACCTAAAAACCAGATTTTGAGAAAGGCAGCTTTGTCTCCAAATAATTGTGTGTGCTTTCATTGGCGTAATGTTTGCCACATGGACAACGTCAGAGAATTGTGCCAAGACGTACATTAAAAGTATTCAATTCTATTCACCTTTGCTTCTACTGAATTGTTATTAGTACAGAAAGCAGAAGAGATTACAAGTGCTCTAGTACAGGCAAGTACCTATACTACTGGTTCTATGAATTTCATCGTTCTTCAAGCTGCAATGCTATGTTCAGAAGCCAAAAGAGTTCCAATAAGAAAGACAATAATAACGATAATAACAGAAGCTTTCCTTCCAGGTTCATTTGTTTGCAATTACTCCCCTGAGAAACAGGTATACACTACTTTTGTTCTCAGAGATTAAAAACAAAAACACCTCTCTCCAGTGCACTAGTAACCCACTTACATTTCTCAAAGTTCATCCTGAACTCAAGAACGTATTAAGACTCACTGAACTCTTGATTGCTACAAGAGCTACTTAGAAGGCATTTCTGTTACTAACCAGTTTTTCTGGTATGTCAGAACATGAAACTTCTAGTGATGATGTGTCACATCCACCCCTCTGGAGTCGCACCAAGTGACTAATTACATCTACAAAAGTTTGCCGGTAGGTATTCAGCCAGGGAAAAGAGAAGTAGTTAATCAGCTCTCTTAAGGTATAAAAATAAGGCACAAAGGTATTTAGGATATTCTGTGTTTACTCTTGGGAACTACAAACTTGGCTAAAAGTTAAAGAAATTTAGTGTGTTCAGATATATATCACTGATGTTTAGGTTTCTTGTGTGGATAATTGAAGACCAATAGTATAAAACGCCAGCACATAAAATAATCTATTCCGCTGCTTCTCCTTTTGGCCTAGAAGGGTTGGGTTGCCCGGCCTTCTCTTGAAATGGCAGCTTTTGGGTGATAATATCAGTTGTCTTTCCTGCTTGGTGCAGGGGGCTGGACCTGATGATCTTCCAAGGTCTCTTTCAGCCTTACAATCTATGAATATGTTTTGTTAAATCTACTGTTAACTATAGTCTTAGGAGCAGGAAAGAAACCACAGTGTAATTACTCATACTTCGATATTTGTAAATAAGAGCACAGTGTGCTTCACAACTAATTAAACCTCACAGAAACTGAGTGAAAGATATCATTTCCAATCTCCAGGAAGATGGGGATCCTGTAAAATAATAATAAAAAAAGCTAATGTACAGGCAGTCAAAGAGTATATTAAGGATGGAGTACATTAAGGATGATGTTCATACTATTGTTGCTAATGGCTGAAGACCTGTCAAATAGGCAGAACAAACAAGATTATAATATCTGTGACAGAACTACAAATGTGTTTAAATGAGATTTTAAAGGAAACATGGTTGAGGCTGTAAAGTTAAAACCAATCTTTCTGCTGTATGTAAAAGCATTAACTAATGTGTATATATATCTTGGCTCACCAGACAACATTAGGGCTTCATTTATTATTGAACAGCTCTAAACCACATCCAATTCTTCACTAAGAAGCAAGAAAGCAAACTGGACAGAAAAAAAATGGTCAGGTAAAATCCAAACCTACTTTTTCCAGTTACAAGCTTCCAGCTTTTAAGACATTATGAATTTAAATCTAAGACTTTTCTTCTTAAATTTTTTGCAGAAAAAGTCCATGGTTCTGTAAAGATTAAAATCTACAATTTTTCTGAAGCTTTAATTTTCTTATTTTCTAAGTTCCTTAACTAGTTGTTACATTATAAGCAAGCATTATTCCTGTCCTTTGTGAATGTGCACCAGGATATATTAAAGGTATACAACTGTAGGTTTTCAAAGTGAATATTTTTGTTATTCCAAACCACTTTATTCTTCTTTGTAAGAAATGTAACCTTCCCCCCTACACAACTGGAGTTCCAGAAATTGTGACAATATGAGCCTTCTAATTAACATTAAAGCTTCAAATACAAGGAATACTGAGGCTATATATCTATACTTAGATCTACAGATGTATCTATCATTAATCCCTTGGTATCTATTTCTTTTGCATGGGAACACACAAAAGTGCCGAACATGTTATCATTTTAAGATAAAACAGGGCTAACGGAATAAACGACTCTATTTTTGCCCATTAATCAAATGTATATTTGTTAAAAGCCCCATTTTATTTACTTATGAAGAGCCTAGACTCGCTGCAGTGTACAAATCCCACTAATTACTAGGAGCCACAAGCCTTCTTTGAGGAGCAAAGCGATTTCAACTGAATAACAATGTTCATGAAGAACAGCAAAGTCTTATTGCAACAGGCACAAAAATATAGGCTCCGGTCTACAATATAAAAAGCTATCTTCTTGCAATTAAATGAGTTTTTCACATGATGGTTAAAACAACAGGGGAAGGCTATGTTGCTAAAGTCAATCCAACTCTTTGCACACGAGCTCTAGCTGTAACTGTCACTCAAACCACATTCACTGTCTGGCTTTCTTCTACCTCTTCCAAAAACCGTTCCCTACTGCACCCTGCATTCTTCCCTTCAAGTATCTCTCCATCTACTATAATGACAGTGTATCAGCCTAGAGGCAAAACTCTCAGCTGCTAGGATCGCCACATAATATTAGTCACACTTGTGGACAGAGTACTTGTTGAAAGCTGTCCGTATGGCTCTAACTAGTTATAATTAACATTGAACAGCTAGCATGTAAATAATGTATTGGAGCAAGAGTGCTCAACCCTTGGCGCACAGGCCAGATCCAGCCCGTGGCACCCTGTCATCTGACCCACAGGGCTCCCAGCATGCCCAGACATTTGGTGATGGGGGAGAGGTGGCACAACTGCCCTGCTGCCAAATTTCCAGCCCCATGGAGAGCCCTGGGCTCTGCATGTTGAATCCAGTGCCCAATCCCAGTGTGCAGGGCCAAGTGGGGGCTGTGCTGGACTCCAGGGCCTAAACCTGGTGTGAGCGAGTGGAGGGGCACAGCAGGGGTGGTGTCAGGCCCCCAGAAAGGGGGCAGCACTGGGACCATGAAGCCCAATCCCAGCACTCCAGGACCAGAAGGGGCAGCACTGGGACCACAGAATCCAATACCAGCACATGAGGGCAGGAGGGGGCAATGTCAGGGGCCCCAGGGTCCAATCCCAGTGGGAGAAGACAGGGGCAGTGCCAGGCCTGCTGAGGCACAGTCCTGGCATGCAGGGCAGGAAGGGGGCAGTGCCAGGTCCCAAAACCTGATTGTGGTGCACAGGGCTCCATTCAGCCTGTGGACCAGCTCTGGACCAGTCATCTGGCCTGCAGGATAAAAAAGTTGAGCATCATTGTACTAAAAAATAAAGGAGCAATGAATTCACTTAGCAAAAGGCAGATATATTGGGATGAATGCTTAGATCAAGGTATGATATTATTTGAATGCCCTGAAATGAAACCTTAAAAGCGGTAACTAAACGGTTCAGCTTTAACTTTGCCATTTTGAAAAAGGAAATATCCCCACTCATTCCCTTCCAAAGAACAATTTGGAAAAACTGACCCAATATATAATATCTCCCTAGCACTGGGCTGGTGAATAACGGACTCTTTTTCTGGTTTGGAAAATAAAACAAAACACTGAAAAGGTTCAGTTCCAATAGAACTAAAATAAGCTCTTCAGTTTCTCCAGAAAGTACAAACCTGCCATTTTCAGGCAGTTGAAAAGAACAAAAATTGACAAATTAACTTAAGTAGTAGAACAAGTAATGGAGGGAACTGAACACTTGTCTCCCATACCCTGGGCAGAGAGCTTAACCAGGAGCTGTTAGAAAGAGGGACAGGACTCCACCAGTTAACTAAGTAAGAGTCCCCCCTCACATCCACTCTCCCTCTGCCCCAGTTGACCAATAACCAAACAACTTGTTAAAAGTAGATCCAAATTCACGAATAGGTTAGACGTGACAAAACAACATTCTTCAGTGAATTTATTTGCTAAAGTGTCACTCAGATCTACTCAGCACTCACAAAGTTAGTGCTCTCTACACCAATTTTGCAGAAAATGCTCTCTTTGAAGTTATGTTATCTATTAAGGTGTATGCACCAACAGCATACTATACTGACACACGAGAGAAAAAATCCAAAAATCACTCTGAATTTCCAGCTCATCACACATGAGAAGTGCAGGACTGCAAAAAAATGAAGTTTTCTCATAACACAGAAGTGTTCTAATCTATATTCAGAGTGGCAATCAGTGTGCTATGACACTGCCGGAGCATTTTAGATGCTAGTCTGACCCATTTTTATTGGGCTAGTTTCTTCAGTTAAGAAATGAATCGGATCAACTAACAGCTAAAAAATTACACCACACTGCAGATATAACCAGTTTAAAGCCAGTCAGAAAATGTAAAATGCACATAGCCCCAAAGCAAAGTAATCCACTTAAATCCCCAGGAAAAAGAATGAATCATAGCCATATCCAAGTGCATCCTCTTGCTGGCAACCACTGACTGGTAAGAAGTCAAAGAATCCATTCTTGCTGGTATATGAGAATAGAAAAATTTAAATTTATTTTGCTGACAGTAGGTAAGAGGCAAAAGATACAGTAGTCTGAAGCCTCTATTAAGCACACAGCAAATAAATGTCTATTATAAAAACTCTGGAAAACACATTACTTTAAAAAATAATTAAATAGATTTGATCATATATTTCCCTTTGCACAAAAAACCCCAACCATTCAGAAAAATTGCAAATGAAAGTTATAAAAAGTATAAAGAGTTCTTTATATGACAAAATTAAATTAGAAAATTAATAATGTCATGCTGGTACCAGAAAGCCTTAAGTGTGTAATTTTTGGACTTCACCACAATTTTAGAACACTGCCTTTTTGCTTCTACTGCCCTTACTTAAATATCATGTCTAGAGTTGCAACACCTTAGAAACAGTTATTAAAGTGGAGTCTGCTAGGCTGACATTACAGTTTTCTGTGCAACCTACTGTCAATACAAGTCTGGTAGCGTATTATTTTAAGGAAATCAGAGACTACTTTTGCAGCACTTAATCAGATTTAGGCACACTTAACCAGGATGTGGCTGGAAGGAAAAAAAATATTTTTTAAAGTTTAAATTTAGTCTGCTTGAATTTTCTTTGTAATTCTGCAATACAAAATAAATTATTGCAGAGCCCCTAGCAAAACTATTCCACAACTCGTCATGCTCTGGAGAAGTCCCTGATGACTAGAAGAGGACCAATGTTGTGCCCATCCACAAGAAGGGCAGAAGGAAGGACCTGGGTAACTACAGGCCAATCAGCCTAACTTCCATTCTAGGGAAAATCCTAGAAAAGTTCATCAAGTAGTCCATCTGTGATAAGCTTGCAGAAGGTCAGATTATCAATGGCAGCCAGCATGGCTTCATCACAGGCAGGTCTTGCCTTACCAACCTCATCTCCTTCTATGACCAGGTACCTCACCACCTGGACACAAGACAGCAGATGGACATTGTATACCTAGACTTCCAAAAGACCTTTGATCTAGTATCCCACAATGTCCTTAAGAGAAAAAATTGGAGGATTGTGGGCTTAACTCCAAGTCAGTCAGGTGGGTGAGAAACTGGCTGCAGCATAGGAACCAGAGAGTAGTCATAAATGGATCTGTGTCATCCTGGTGAGAAGTGGGCAGCAGTGTGCCACAGGAGTCAGTGCTCGGTCCAGTAATTTTCAACATCTTTACTAATGATTTGAATTTAGGAGTGAAGAGCTCACTGGCCAAATTTGTGGACCACACCAAGTTATGGGGAAGCATGGTCACACTTGAAGACAGGTTATAGTTGCAGGTGGACCTAGACAGGCTAGCAAGTTGGGCGGATCAGAACCTGATAAATTTCAACACTGAGAAATGTAAAGTGCTCCACCTTGGGACGAACAACCCCCAACACACCTACAGGCTTGGCAGCATCAAACTGACTAGCACCACGAATGAAAGGGACCTGGGGGTAACAATACACAACAGTATGAATATGAGCCAGCGGTGTGATGATGTAGCCAGTAGGGCAAATAACACCCTGGCATGCAAAGCCAAGGAGGTGATTCTTCTGCTGTACTCAGTACTGATGAGAATGTAGCTGGAGTACTGAGTCCAGTTCTGGGCGCCACACCATCACAAGGACATGGACAAGCTTGAGAGAATTCAAAGAAAAGTCACCTGTATGATCAGAGTGTTAAAAGGCAAGCCATATGAGAAAAGGCTGAGGGATCTGGGACTCTTCAGCCTGAGGAAAAGAAGGCTGAGAGGGGACCTGGTAGCAGCTTACCACTACACTAAGGGAGTACATCAAGGGTTCAGTGAGCAACTGTTCAACAGGGCACCCAAGGGGAAAATCAGGAGTAATGGCCACAAACTGCTGGAACAGCAATTCAGGCTGAACATTAGGAAAAACTTCTTCAGGTCAGGATGTCCAGACTGTGGAATAAGCTCCCTCCAAAAGGTGGTGCAATCACCTGCCCTGAAAATCTTCAGGAGGAGACTAGACAGTCACCTTGCTGGGGTCACCTGACCCCCAATTGTCTTTCCTGCTTGGTGCAAGGGGCTGGATCCGATGGTCTTCCAAGGTCCCTTCCAGCCTTACAACCTATGAATCTATAATCAAGGTCCTTTGGTCTATAACGGTTTGCATATTGGAAATTTCATGCAATATACATAGTTTCCCAAATAATACTATTTCTTTCTAATAAACAGTACTGAATGGATATCTTAGAATGAAAAAGCTCTCGTCATTTTCTTCTTGAGGATATGAACAGTACATTCAGCATAAATCAGGGAAGCTCATTAGGACTGTGCAAAGCTTTGGTCCCTAATTCAATTCAGCTGAGATTCAGCCTGATTTAGTAGCCGAATCTCCTAATCCGAATCGAATCAAAGGACCCTTTAATCTCTCCAAATTGATTTGGAGAGATTCAGAAAAATGCAGAGATTTGGACATAAACACAGCTTTAAATGTTTTTTCTACATACCTCTAGGTACCGGGAGGCTCATGAATGTTGCAATGCAGGGGTGCATGGAGCATCCCACAGAAGTCTGGAGGGCTCCCCAGCATGCTCAACAGCAGACCCGGAAGTGGACCAGAAGCACTTCTGATCTACTTCTGGGCCTGCCAGGGAACATGCTTCCCCCCCTCACCCCGCACCTCCCTGCCTTGGCAACTGGTGCCTCCTGGTTCTGGGGGGGCATCCGGGGTCCCCCCCCGTGGCTGACCACCAAGCCAGTGGGGGAGGTGCGGGGGGGGGGGTGGCTCCCAGCACTTCCCAGCCACTTCCGGGTTCACTGCCAAGCATGTGGAGGGCCTTCCCACACTCCTGTGGGATGTTCCATTTGCCCCAGCATTACAGCATTCACAAGCCATGCTTGCTATCTCAAGGTATATAGAAAAAAAACCTGTTAAAGCTGTGTCTATGTCCGAATTGCTGATTCTCTGAATCAGTATCGAATCTTCATATTTGGATTCGGCCAAATCGAACCAACGAATTGAGTCTCTGTCCCTGATTTGGGCAGAATCCGAATCAAATAGGGCCTGCTTCACAGACCCCTAATGCTCATAGATAGGTAACATTCACCTTAAGCAAGGAAAAGGGTATAAAGGTAAAAACAGGTCTTCATCAGCGGTTTCTCAACATAAGGGCAAGTCTACCAGTAAATACAGAAGTCATCGATGAGTTCATAGATGACTAAGAAGGCTGATCCAAGATCTGCATGTCTGATTGCAAACAAAGCTAATACTTTCAGACGGAAGGAACAGTTTAAGGTGACATCAGTCACAGCTCTTTCCCTTGTTTCTCTAGTCTGTCTCCATCCCAAGTGAGGTCAGGTTGCTTAAAATGAATGATGCCTTGCCATATATCAAGGCTTCATTAGGTACAATTCAGTGTTCAAGTCTCTTAGGTATTGATCTTAATATCACATTTCTCCAGACTGGCTTTCAGGGTGTTCTTAAATCCCTTCTCTAGCCTACCTCTAGAGAAGTGGCAATGGGTGAGTTGGGAGTACAGGACCTGTTTTGAGAGACTATTTTCAGGCAACCCCTGTCCAACGGAACTGGTGCCATTACTGCCTTATAAGCATGGCTTCAATGCTGGTGGCATTTGCTTGAGTCAGAATGCAGGGATTCATTCATGAAACTATGAAACTACTCTTTTGTGCTTCCAGTTGATACAGAGGATTTTCTGAAGATATTGTGGATGGTAATATTCCAAAGCTTTCAGGTGTTTTCAGCATCTCATCCAGGCTTCACACCTGTACAACAGGGTAGAGATAATAGCCTAGTATACGAAAAGTTTGGTTTGCATCCTGATGTCAGGATCATCGAAGGCACAATTTTGGAGATGCCCAACGGAAGCACTGGCAGATGTTATCCTGTTTTGAATTTTGTCATCTATGCTAACTTTTTGGAAAAGGCAGGAACCCAGATAAGGGAAATGGTCAACATTCTGCAAAAAATGCCCTCTAATTGTAATATATGGAGGAACAAGTGGTTGGATTAGGGTGGGTTGGTAAAAATCTCTTAGTTTTTGTAAGGACCTCATACCAACCCCCAAACCTGGAGGCTCAGGAACTAAACACTAGTTTCCATCAAGCTATAGTTTGTGGGCCAAGGTATAGTGGCAGGGAAGTAGCTCTACTGTGAGACAGCCTCCATGCACTTGCCCTTGATTGGCCAGGGTTTCCAGCTGCAGATTGGCCTTTCAAGCCTATATAAAGTCTGGGCAGGGAACAAAAAGCTGCCTGAACAGCTTCCTGTTGCCTTCAGACCACCTGCTGTCTCTATATCACTGTCTCTTTATCCAATACCTGACATTTCATTACTGACTTTGCCCAGACCCTGATCAGCACCTCTGTCTCATGAATCAGCTTTATCTGGAACTCAGATCTCCAGGTACCTGACCTGGCTTGCTCCCTGACTTGGCTGTCTATCAGTTTGGCCACATCTTAGGGTCTGAGTGCCTGGTTTCAATCTGGCTAGCACTATGACCCCTAATTCCTAGCCCATGCTTGCCACTAAGCAAACTGCCCACACCCGGGCTCCTAAGTTTTTGCAAAGTTGATACAGAGTCAAGCATTTCATATGCTTCACAAAAGCAATCAAGAGTGACCTGGAGCTCTTCAATTGAGGGGGAAAACATGACATAAACAATCATCAGCGTACTAAAGATCAGTAATATGTGTGTTGCTTATGTTAGATTTATAGACTGTAACTGGTTGATGTTAAAGAGATTCCCATCCATACAATACTGGATGCTGACTGCAGCTCTAATAGTGAAGGGGTCTGTTTCTGAGCCATTGCTTAGGATGGTTCCTGTCACATTGTCATAAGTAAGTCCAATAATGGTACAAAATTTTTGCAGGCATCCAGATCTCATCAGGATCTTTCACAGGGCCTCTTTGTTGACTGAATCAGAGGCCTTCATCAGGTCAATGAAAGCTACAGAAAGATCTCAGTACGGTTCATGCCACTTCTGAAGCTGTCTAGGAACAATGATATTATCCAACATGTCTCTGGATATTATCCAAGGTCTCCTCATTGAGGAAAGGATGTCTGTTCAAGAGAACGCAGACAAGGCTTTTTCTAGCTATGAACAGGAGTGCAACACCTCTCCTGCTACAATCTGATATATCTCTTTTCTCAAATATAGTATCGATTCTGGCATCAAAGTCACTGGGAATCTGTTTGTGCTTCCAGATTTTCAAAAAAAATGATGTGTAGTTAGAGAAAGACTTTTTCCCCTACTTTACTTACAAATTTCAGCTAGTATTCCATCATAACAACATGCTTTGTTGTTCTTCCTCATCTGCTTAATGGCTTTCAAGGGATCTTGATAAACTGGGGGATCTGTAAGATAGTCTGTAATGGAGCATTGTGGAATGGCTTTGATGGTATTGTCTTCAGCATTACAATCTTGGTTCACGAACTCTGGAAAGTGCTCCTTCCACCACATATTGATGGTGAGGCTATCTTTAAGGAATGTAGTTTCATCCTTGGATTTCAGAAGCATGGCTCGTTGTGTGCTTGGACCATAGATAGCTTTGGTTGGGCTAAGAAATCTATTCCCATTGTGGCTGTCAGCAAACTTTTGAATCTCTTCTGCTTTGTCACACTACTCTTTTGCTCTTGTTCTTTTGGCTCTTGAGACTACTAGGTCTCAGCTTTAATACAACAATAAATGGTTTCCTTTTGCTTGGAGTTGATGTAATTCTGTCAAGCTTTGAAGGCTCTCTTTTTCTGCCAATGAGAGCCTGTATTTCCCTATCATTTTCACTGATGCTTCTTTGTGATTTTTCCCACACCTCATGGACACCCATCTTGAAGCTCTCCCCGAGATCAATGGTGTCAAGCTCACCAGGGAGGTTGCAGTTTTTGCCTCTGAGGCCCTGGAGATTATTATTTTTACCATGGTCTTTCAAGAATTTAATACTGACTTTCTTCTTTATTTGCTTCTTTTTTGTGTGTCATTTTGGGGAAGATCCAAATGTATATGATAAATACATCAAGTGATGATCCATCCAGCAGGTGTCTGGGCTAGTGATAAGGTCATCTCTGGTGATATGGATGTTGTACAGTATGATATAGTCAATCAAGTGCCAATGTTTTGAGTGGGGGTGAATCCATTATATCTTCTATTTGTTCCTTTGGTGGAATAAGGAGTTCATTATAAGATCATGTTCTGAGCCCTTGGTCAGGAGCAGAATTCATTTTTGAGTTGACTTTCCTCACCCCTTCCTTTCCAAGTATTCTTCTCCATAGCTCAGAGTCCTTACCTTACCTTACCTACTCTACCACTGAAAACTCCAAGAAGAATGAATCTATCTTCTTCTGGGAGAGATGACAGGAATTTGTTAGACCTCACCCAGCAAAGGTAAAATAAAATTCTAAAAAAAGTATCATCATCTTAGCCTGTTAAATCTCTATTCTGGATGCCACTGTACATGGTATCAATACAAAAGTTAAATTTGGCAAAGAAATTAAAAATCATGTACAATGCAGGTCTGGAGCAGTTGTCATGCAATGACTGGTACTGCAGAATACCTTACCTCAGGAAATATGGGTTCAAATCAAGATGGAGAAGACAGAATTAAACAGTCTCAATATAACAGATGTCTGCCAAGCACCTGGGAGATTTTGAGATACAGAGAATAATCTCCAGTACAAAGCAGCCAAGAAAGGGAAAACGTCCAGTAAGAATCAAAATGGACTGACAATTGTGGTAGAAAAAAAAGCTATGCATCATCTGCCGACATCCTACTTCTATACCTTTATCATCAGTCTTTCACTTCAGTGAATGCTAAGCTCAATCTCTCTTATTCACCCTGCCGGGGAGAGGGAAAAAAGACTATTCCCCTAAAAATCTATTCCCTAATTCTGTAAATTTTCATGTTATGCAATATTATTTTTACTCATACTAAGTTCAAGTTTCCTTGGTGAAGCAGGCCCTATCTTCAAAAGATATTACCTATCAAGGGCCATCTTATACCATTTTAATTAACAGCAGCTTAATGAAAGTGTATAAAATCTTTATCAAGGTTGCAAAACACAACCTTGTATCTGTAAAGGATCAACTTCTGATTAGATATTGAAAAGCCACTGTTCATAAAACATGTTTCTATCAAGCAAAACAAATGTCACTCCTCTGTCTGATCTTTGCTGTTGCACTGCTATTTCATTCTTTATTTACTTGATTCCATCCAACTATATTAGGTTGTTAAAATCAACTGCTAGAACTAGTTATTGGATGCCAGTTAAATACAAGATCATGACCTGCTAACACTATGTGTCAGCCTCTCTCTCTGTATGCTAAGATTAAGTGCCCCAGGCTTGAATTTTTTTCTTTAATAAGACTGTTTTCCAGATATGACAGAAATCTGTGTGACCTCTGGACCAAGCATAACTTAAAACACTTAACTATAGCATGAGATGGTCAAGAACCATCAAATACAGCAAAATACCCTCCATTTTTAAACTGAATTTTGTAGTATACTCTTCCAAGGGCAACTTGCTAGCTTTCTCCACTAGCAAGCTTAAAATCCTCCCATTACTGCTTTTAAATTTTCTAAATTCAAAGGCTCAGTAGTAAAGGTAAGTACAAAACACATATTTCTTAAGGATGAAAAGCCCATTAATGCATTATAAAGGTCTTTCTCCTCCTCCCAGTAGTAAATTAAATGATACAGAGATTAAATCAGTTTGCCTTAAGTGGTGCACATGAACTCCTTCACATCATTAACATTTTTGTGGGTCTCACACCCCTACTGGTATCTCTTGATACCGGTTTAATTCCAGCGCAAAAATAGTTGATTGACAGCTATGCAGAAAGGTTTGTGTTGTTTCAGTTCTAGAAAAAACTAGGTAAAGGAAAAAGAAGGGTTATGTAGTGCCCTCTGGGTCATGATGTATGACTCACTGAAGGGCTAGTCCGCACATCTAGGTCAATTCACATTAAAGAAGAAAATGTGAATTGACCTATGCCTTTGAGAAGGTAATCTTTTGAAGGCTGGGATCTTACTGCTTTACTGAACTATTTTAAAGCCACTAACCCACCACAATCTTCTGTTCAGCCTGGAAAATTTGTACTCCTAATAACGGACTCAATGACATGACAGGGTAGTGACAGAAACCAAGGGCTTGTTTTGACCATCTTAATCCACCAATGCAACTGCAGGTTCAACTGCAGAGACTGGACCTCCAGCACAGTAAGGGTCCAATGAGTATTTTGATCATAAAAGTTTGTTAAGGTCACATATCCTCAGTCACTGAATGGTTCTACTGAGAGCTACACTTCATTATAGCGCATTGGCTCGAATGTTCCTGTCAAACAGCTGATTCAGAAGAGTGGCATATTAACAGGTCTGGCTACCTGAAGTTAAAATAGACAGAAACTTCAACCTATTCTGTGTGTGAAGGATTTGAGAGAAGGCAGTATGAGCACTCCAATGAACAAGGCCATATAAATAAGGAACTCCATAAATCATGCTGGAAATACCTCCTACAAAGGCTTCTTTAACTTTTTTCATTTCACCACATACCCCCCCAATCCCCAACTAGTGAAGAGGCCCCATCGGCCAGGCCATTTGCCACTGATTCCTGTGGAAGTGAAAACGCCAGCATATTTAAAATCTCTGCCAATCAGGTGTGGGGGAGGAAGGAGGGCAAAAAGGCATTAAAGGACCTGGTGTGGGAGCACTTCCAAAGCAATTTACAAAGATCCCTACATACAGGGAATTCACAGGGAGACATCTGTGCTCTCTCTCAAAGGTATCAAACTCATCAGGCCCTGTAAACTGGATGAGTGGCACAGTGCTCATCCACAGATTAGACCAGGCTCTCAGACCTGCCCTATGCATCACATGCAGTGTGCACCCAGCCCCCCCCCCCAACTAATCTGACACACCACATGAAATACATGCCTAGGCTCCGGCCCCATGTGCCACAGCCAGTGTGCAGAGCTGGGGCTGGCATGTCTTTCATGCAGCACACAAACCAGGCTGGGGCACATTGCATGAGCTGTGCAGGTCCAATCCAAGACCCACAAATCCAGATAGGGCTCCTGCAGACTAGATACAGCTAATTAATTAAAGGAAATACACATGAATACCATGAAGAGTCCAAGGAATGCAAATTCGGGGGGGGGGGGAAGGGGTGGTCTATATTGACCTTCCTCCCCAAAACCTTTAAAGCAATAGTGGGGAGAAGAGTAACAGTCTAGCCACATTGGTTTCTTCTACAAAGGTGGCCCAACAGGCAAATACAGATATTCAAAAGGTTAGATTGCCCAAAAGTAGAACATCCTTCCAGGTTTAGAAGCAGTACAAAGATCAGTTTGCAACATACTTCAGTACTAAGGATCTGTCTATGACAAATGACCCACACTTATATGGCTTATCCCAGTTTGAAATACTGCAGCATGGCTACATTAAAAGGTTTTATGCTAGTGACAGATTCAGAGCCTATAAGCAGGATCCAGGAAGAACCTAAAAAGGACAGAGAATGGACCCTAAATTGAGAAAGAAAAAAATATACCACCAGCTTGATGTCAGCACCACAACAGATACCATTTAGAATCTTCTGCTATGGTCAGGATGTATGACAATCTGCTGTTTATTCAATGAGATGCAAATTACGGTTCCTGCCCTCCAGTCAGCATAAGAAAGAAGAGAAAATAGGAGCAGCTGAGCAGCAAGGCTGAATTCAGTACCAAAATATTTAATTTACAACTTGAAACCATTTAAAGTAAAGACAGGTACTAACACAGCAGTAGAAGTATTACTGAATCTCACAAATCACAGAAAAAGGTCCTTTCTGTCTTGGAACGGGAGGATATTAGGGCACAGTGGTGTACTTATATTCAGAAAATGTACGCATGCAGTGGGCAAGGAGGGAGAGAGGAGAGAGTTCAAGATCCAACACACTAATTCATTCATTCATTGATTACTGCATTTGTAAAGCACTAATTTCAGTAATAGGGGTTGTGAAGTCCATTAATACACGATCCATTAAATAACGATTGGTAACCTTAATAGCCAACTGGAAAAAAAAAGTGACTTACTGTAGAGGCATTCAGATTCAAGTCAGCATCAGTGCAGAGAGAAAAAATATTTGCACGCTGTGTATTTAAGACACATTATATGACATTAACACGCAGACACACACATATACAGACACTCTTTAGAAAAGAGGCCATAAAGAAATCCAAACTGTACTTAAATAGATTTGTGCCAACCTAACAAATGAAACTTTGTAGCAACCTAATAATATTCTCTTTAAAATGTAGGGTGAGTGTTGCAGATAATCATCATTAACGTGCAAATTTCTTCATGGATGTCGTAAATAACAACCACATTTTTAAGCTACCATCCAGAAAATTAAAACTAAGCTTTCTCCTATATATGGCAGTACAATACAAATGTTGTATTGTAGGTAAGACCAGGCTTAAGACATTTAGTAAAGATGAAGACAAAGTTGATAGTGAAAGTTGGATTAGTTGTTATCCAGCTAATTATTCATTCTTCACACAGCCATTTCTTCCAGTCAATGTGATAAATTGTTAATTTTCTATAATAAAACATTTAATAATCACTTTTTTTATATTAAAATTTCCTTTCCTGGGTTAATTTTAAAAACCAAGAGAGGAAAAAAGAGACATACTATTACTGACATGTATGAAAGTTGACTAGCAACCCTTTAATGAATTTGTTTTTACCCAAAGACTAGAATTAATTCAAGGCCTCCCCTTAATCCCCATTAAGGTCAATGGGACTCTCTCCACCAAGCTCAATGGACACAAAAATAAGGCCCTCAAACAGATGCAACATTTGTGTATAGAATTAAAGAGCAAGGTCCTGACAAGGGCTATTTGGTATTTAGCTATAATAAGCAGTCATTAACATGCATACTATTCCTGTCTCTCAGGAAGGGGGGGTGCCCAGGGATCCCACAGGGGAATTAAGGTGTCTCTTCACTAATGCAAGAAGCATGGGG
>NW_017729026.1:6744984-6745764 GCF_001723915.1 Gavialis gangeticus | reverse complement strand
TAGGCACCTGGTTGGGGTCTTATGACCTCTGCCACCCCCAGTGCTCGTTCCTGCCCATGGCAGGGGGTCAAACTAGACGATCTGTCTAAGTCCCTTCCGACTCATTGATTCTATGATTCTATGTGTTAAAAATTAATCCTGTTCAGTACCTCAGTAAGAATTATTTTGAGACCACATAAGTATCAATTAAAATACAATATCCAATCTAGTCAACGTGGAAAAGAAAAGTTTCAGTCCAATGATATATTCCTTATACCAAGGCCTGGAGGACTCAAAACCATAAGAAAAGCAGCTGCGTCTACTACTAAAGGGGGACTATTCAGCTTGATACAAATAGTTTCATGACCAACTTGCCTACAGCTGGGATTAGCAACATTTCAGAAGCAGGCCTAAATAACCTACCTCATTCTGAGACAGGGTGGCCCTTTTGACCTACCCATTGCCACCACCATAACGACTTCTCTTTGCTATGAAACATGCAGGCAGAAGTGCAGCTCACAGCTGTAATTCAGAGCTATTTCTGCAAAGCATTCCGAGTTACAGTGTTACCCCAGACCAAACAGAAGTTCACTGTTGGTTCCATGGGGGAGGGTAATCTAGGTGCCAGCCTGCTACCAAGTTCCCATAGCAATGGTTTGGGCCCTCTGCCAGTGCTTGCTGTTTTCAGACTGGGAGGGGAAAAACACAGTGGAGGGAAGTCGTTCTTGAGGCTCCCCAGCCAGAGCTGAAGGGTGCGGTGGGTGAAATGGAGCCTCTCCACCTTGTGGGGGGGGGGGGGGG
>NW_017729026.1:6735551-6744567 GCF_001723915.1 Gavialis gangeticus | reverse complement strand
AGACACCTGGCTCCACACTCTAGGAGGGGCTGAAAAAAATCCAGCCTGAACTTCCTCTGCTCACTTTCCCTCCTCCAAAACAGTGACAGAGTGGGAGGCAGCACAGACACAAGTTATAGAAGATGCTACATTTTGGAATGGTATTTACTGACATCTCATACAATGAAATATGATTTTCAAGCAATTGGCCATCTTCTAAGCAACTTACAGGCATGCACTTGTGTTTAGTCACAGCTATAAACTGCATTCTGTGGGCAGATCAGGCAAAAATTGTCACTTCTGTCTGTACTCCCATAGGCAAAGCCCCTCACTGCTGAAATGCTACAGAAAGTTAATCAGAAAAAAATTGCTCCACAGGCTGTAGGTTGCTGGCCCACGGTCTACAGAAACAGCCTGTTCCTAATAAGAAAGAAGCCTTGATTTAGTTAGGGTAGCAAAGACAAAAATATTGAGAGGTAAGAAGAGAGGTAGATCTAATTTTCTATGCTCCTGCTTTCTTCATCATGAAGAGGTTGATCATACAAGTTGGGAGGGGTGGAAAGGAGGAATATCTATTTTAATCACTAGCACATTTAAATTAACAACAAAATTCCTGAAACATAAAATAGGATCTCTCAGCCTGTACACATTTTGTATATATCATGATGCATGTTCTTTTAAATTCTCCAAATTTAGATTTTTATTCATTTAATCTACTATTAAAAGTGAACTGCATGAGAGAAGTATGTTTACTGCTTTCTGCTCTGCAATAATCTGTACAGGCAGACCTTTGATTAAAAAGAACCCACTACTAGAAATCCTGAACAATACAGCATAACCTGATGCAGCAACTTGAGCTGACACAAAGTAAGGGAGAAGCCATACTGATTCCTAAAAATATATTATAACTACTTTTCAAATCTATTTTAAGATTTTTATGAGTTTAAATCTTAACACACTGATGTGTGCAATGCATTATACAACCTAAGCATTAGCAAGTTTTAACAGATTCATTCAACTATTCATTTGTTCAATTTTTATCATCTTTCACAGGTTGTTAGTAGAAGCTTTAAAACTTGAATGCCATATTGAAAGCCAGTCTGTCTAGATATTATTACTATTCAGCCTTGTCTACATTAAGTCATTATCTAGATTAGGAAAACAGTATTGTAACTAGTAAAGTGCTTTACAACAAGCCATTTTAATGTCTTAAACTTGCACAGATTGGGTGCTGATGCTTTGCAGGTTCTTATGCTATCCTCATCACCTTTTATCTGAACACATCACTAACTTAGTAACAGGGTACTATACTCATTCCCCCCCCAACATCTTCTGTGTTTTACTAGTTAGCTCTCCTGAGACAAAGTGATAGATGAGGAACAGTTTACCTGTTGCTTTTCACAACAAGTTTTACTATATACTAGATATTATACCTGTACTAATTCAACCAACTAGAACTCTGTTTCAAAATGATACCTTTTATTAAACCATCTAAAAGCTGTAAATAAAAGCTGTCTGAAGTAGAGGTGCAACTGATACTTCGGTCCAATATCAGATCAGTACCAATATAAAGAAAATTGATTATAATCAGAAATCAACCTGATGTGGCTGATAACTTGGTCGATAAATGCCCATGCATGTGCGCAGCCACAGAGCAGCACACAGGCAGCCAGGAACACAGCCTAACAGCTTGGACAGCTATGTGTGGCTGGTAAGTCTGGTTTAGTGAAAAAGGAGGGGAAAGGGAAGGGGCATAGGTGGGAGGGAAGCAGTGCGGGGGGTGACCCATCAACACCCTCTGTTGTGAGGGAGGGAAAGGAGCTGGGGCAGGAGTAGGCACTGCCCAGCCAGGGCTGGGAGAGGCTTGGGATGGAGCCACAGCTCATCTGGACGGCATGGGGTGGGGGGCAGCTCCTGCGCACCCTGGGAGGGCATGAGGGTGAGGTGCCCCCAGATCTGCACAGGGCAAGGCAGGCTGCAGCTGGGGACCACACTGCACTGGAGATAGGTGGCAGCAGCGCTATAGGACAGCTAGGGGGTGGTGCAGCCACCCCAAATTTCACTATGGTTCCACTGCAGCCCCCCCCTCCCAGCGCCGACACCTGCCCTGAGCACAGCACATCCCAGGTCCCTCTTCATGCCTCCTGGATGAGCTGCAACTCCATCCCACACCCCACCCTGTCTGGGCAGCCCCTACCCCACCCCCTCCCTCACCATGGGGGGGGGCGTTGATCTTTCCCCTCCATGCCCTTTCCCGCCCCATCTACCACACCAGACTTACCAGCTGGATGCAGCTGTATTGGAAATTAGATCCGTATTGGCCCACAAAATCTCTATTAGTACTTCCCTAATCTGAAGCAAACCCACAGTAAGAACCTTTTAAAAATCTGTTACCCATAAAGTAGATTGAAATGTACAAAACAAAAACACTTTAGGCTGCCTTGATGTGAACAGATAAAAAGCAGATGTGCTTTTTCTCCTCTGTTAGGTGTTGGAGAAATTCTTCTATCCCTCTTTATTACAGTTAATATACAACAAAAAGCAATTTTGGGGTCAGAAATGCATAGATTTCAAGCCAAATTTCAATTTTTTCAATGACTTTTTTCTTTAAGAAGAAAACACACCACTATTTTAAAAAAGCACATTGAAATGCCACGTTTCTTCATTTAGGAAACACCCTTGTTTTGAACCTGCTCTCTATTTACCACCGTGCAGCAAGTAATTAAAATTAAAGGAAAGCTATGGTTCCCATAACAAGATAAACAGTATTTGTAATCATCCTTTCTAAACTCTTATTCACATGCTGGCTATTTTAAGAAAGCTATATTTCAAAATAAATTACTCTCTCATACATACGTGCCCTACTATAAAAAAACTCTAATGCCAGCATTTGAATTCACATTTCCTTTAGCTGCAGTGCCACTATACAAGGAATAAGCCATAGTGTAATCAAGTACCAGTGTTTTCACAAACATATCAGTGATGAAGACAGCAGGGCTCCCATCACTGCCACTGTCACTGTTATTACACCATGCGGATGCTTTGAAATTAAATGCTAGTGCAGAGTTGGCCAAGCACTGTGCAGAGATTTGAGATGGAATCCACACGCATTCCTGATAAAATCAGAGAAAACCACAGCACTTCAACAACCCTCATCCATTGCTGCAGTTCCAGTCTCTGAGCTAGAACAGTTGCCAAACCTCATCTAAACCCTTCTTTACAGAGTACAGGACTGCTAGACCCATTTATGTATGTACCTTGTAGTCCAGCTTCCTGGGCCATTTCTCTATAGCTCTCTCTATACCAACCTATCCATTACCTTTCCCCTCTCGTTTACATATTTAAAAGAGTGACAGAAGACTGTGCAGGCCCAAACACTCCATACAAATTTCTCCCACAGAAGATAAGCAGGTGAGTCCTATACTCTCAATTATTAATTACATACACACATACACGCACTTCATTTCTTATAGGCACAGCAGTAAGAGAAAGCTTGTATATGAAAAACGTTGGATCCTGTGCCAACTGTCAGTCAAACAGCAAGGAAGCTTTAGTACAGACAACAAATAACGGGCGACTGGCATGTTTAGGCTGACAAAGAAACTTGGCAGCCCATCCATCTAAATGCAGTTAAGTTTCAATTTAACTAAATTACAAGGTTTGAAATTAGCACTGCTTCAAGAGCCCTAGGCTACTACCCTCAACAGAGCACTTGAGCTTTAATACCTGGCTCAGTCTGCAAATAATCCATGGAAACAGACAGGGAGAAAAATCAGATTTTTAACAAAGGTCCTGTTTTATTATGAACTTCAGCACTGATCATGCAGGGTTTTTTTCTCTTTTTCTTTTTACTTTAATACAAAGCAAAGAAAAAGCAAACATTCGCCAGAATAAAAAATAACTAGAAGAAAAGGGTTTTGCTAGTGATCTGACAACTACAGTGCAAGTTTAGAAAACTTCCCTATCTTATTCCAGAAATGTCACAGAGATAATATTCTAATACTGGAGTCTCATCCTTTCTGAAAATGGTTCTATGAAAACTGTTTCAGAATGGTTCATTAAGAGCGTGGATGGGATGAAGTCACAGAAAAAGTTAAAAGCAATGACCATAAAAACAAAAACTGGGAAACCTTAGAATGGGGCTTCTAAACTTTAGCCTTCTCTTCACTGCACCCTAACCCAACCCCATTTGTCCCTGTTAACGTAGTAGATAAGAATGCTTCTATCAATGCTAAGACAGCCACCACACACAGATGGGAGGGGGTCCACTAGGATGTTGCCTTCAAATATATATTGTTACCAAAGACTTAATGTGGTCTTAGCTATGAGCATCTACAACAACAATCTGCCAAGTTCTTCCAATCCATTCCCTTACACTCACTAGGGACCACTTCATGCCTACCAGGTTGGAGCTCAGGTCAATTGCAAAGTGTTCTACCTAAACATTTTTCTGCACAAAATCCATGATCCCACCCTGCCTACAATATCTCCAAACCTGACCATTTCCAGGGTTGGAAAAAGGCAAAAAGCTTATCAGCCTGTGTATCAGCTTACAGACACTCTCCCCTATGAGCATACCACAATCTCAATGGAGCTTTGGACTAAAATAAGCAAAATCCTTTACTTCAAAAGCTCAACAAGAAGCACTACACATTTCAGCAGGTCCTAGATCAGGGCGGGCAATTATTTTGGGCAGAGGGCTACTTACCAAGTTTTGGCAAGCTGTCAAGGGCCACATGGGTAGCCCCTCCCCTTGACATGCACCCCGCCACCTGGTCACCACCTTGGGACCAGGAGTCATGCCCCCTAACTCCTGACCTTTGCCACCAAAAGTCCCTCCCCTTGCTCCCAGAAATACTTCTTTCAGCAAGGGGTTTTGCCATCTTGGAACCAGAAAAATACCAAATTATATTCTAAAAAGTGAACTTCTAAAATATTCATTAATTTGATTTCAAACAATATTTTTGCCCTGGTTTATATGCGTTTGTGTTGTATACATAGAGGTGATTGCACAGTACATTAAAATGAAGTCTTACGCTTGTATATTGTGGGGAGGTTTGTGGGGAGCTGTAGGTGTGTGGGTATGTGAGGTGAGGGAGGGAGCGTGCGTTCGTGCGGCATGGTTGGGTATGGCATTTGTGGGAAGTAGATGGCTGGGGTGTGGGGTTCTGTGTGTATGGCAGTGCAAGGGGGGGTATGGGTGCATGTGTATGGTGGGGTGTGCATGGGACTCACCCTATGAACACACACACACTCTCTCTGTCCCTGCCTGCACACACATACACACTCTGCCTACATACACACACACTCTGCCCCTGTCTGTGCACACGCACACACCTCTGTGCTCTCCAGTCCAGCCATGCAGCCGGAAGCCATGTGCTGGAGCAGGGTGGGAGCAGGAACCAAGAAAATGGCCTGGGGTGGGGCAGGGCTAGGTTGTTGCTTCCTACTGATGGCTTCCCGTGGGTCCTACTGCCCCGGCTCCTGTCCTCTTTGACAGGAAGCCAGAAGAAGATAAATATTTTCTAAACTTTTAAGGGTCCCATGGGCCAGACAGAATGGCCTGGTGGGCCAAATGCAGCCCACAGGCCATATTTTGCCTGCCCCCGTGCTAGATGATCACATAATTGATTGGAGCAGATTGGAATAAACAAAAGTTAAAAGAGTTCAAAGTGAGCTATCTGGAAAAGAGAAAGAAAGAAACAAAGCAGTCACACAACCTGTCCATTTAGCAATGAAATCTGCGTTTGAGGTGTGATTACCACAAAACTCAACTTCAACAGACTTGTTCATTAAGCTGAGATGGGTTGGGGTTTGGAACTTGGATCTGTTCACAAATTTGACTTTATCTGCCATGGACACAGAGAGGGGAAAGCATACAGGCATACAAGTGAGAGAGGTGAAAGACCCCTTCCCGGTCTCATAAAAGTTGTTCTCTTCTACATCTCGGGAAGAGCACAACATACTGGAGAAACCTCCAGTATGGCAATGTTTCTCCAGTATGGCAATAAGAGAGCACTCAGCCTCTCAAGCAGGAAAAGCAGCAGCTGCAATATTTTAAAAAAGGTGTAATCTTTCTTGTTATATAACAATAATATTAAGAAATATTTGGTTCTAGCTTTGACCTCATCCACAGACAAATAAAATGCCATTATGGTTACCCAGCTCCCTCCCCTCTAGGTCCTGTCTCCCAACCCCAACATGATGTTCCACGTGGTGGACATGTGAGGTGCAAAGAGAACTCCTTATAGTCAGTGTTTGATAGTGGATGAATGTAGCAACTTGTTTTTGTTTTTTTATTTTAATAGATTTTTGTTTTTTTTAATGAAAATTATTAAATGTAAAAATTAAAAGTTTTGTAACCATATCTTGACTAAAATGTAAAGTACTATAAAACAATGCTTACTACCATACAAACCACCTGCAGGTAAAGGCACCCTGCCATTAGCACAGAAGCTAGTTTATTACTGATCTACTTTTAGTCTAGTTCTATAGTGTAATAAAACAGAACTTTTCACTCAGTAAAAATTTCAAGCTATCTTAGAAATTCCTCACTGAAGCAAAACTCCCTCTTTATTCCAAGTTCAATGCTCACCCAAATCACTTGTTAATTTCTCTACCACAAGATATAAAAAATGTCCTTGACTGAAATGGAGGGTCTCATCCTTGATGCCAAGTGCTCTTTCTTCTACTCTGATACCTGAAGTACATGTTGTTAGATTTTAGCAGTCTGAAACGAGCAGAAAAAACATTGCTAATATCTTCAAGTAGCTTGCTTCCAATCCTGCTGTTTCTTATGTTTTTCCTTTGCACCTGATTTCTTCTCCCCCCTCCAAACAATTTTCTAATGGTAGCTGGAACATAACGTAACTTTATTTCTTGCCCTGTTGTAGATCCTTCAGAAATGTTTTCAGAGTTTTATGATAAAAATAGTAAGCAACAACAGCAGCATTCTTTTTTGCTTCACAACTGCATAGACCAGTGACATCCAAACTTGTAACTCCATGGGTTGGATGAATTGCCCAATATCAGTCCACAGGCCAGATCCCAAACCACCCCAATTTCAGCTGCGCACCAACATAATCTGGCATGCACTGCCATGTTAACCAGCCCACAAGTCCCCCCACAAGGTCCATGAGCGTGTCGCTTCAGTCCCGTCTCCCCTTTTCTGTGCGGCGCAGTCCGCCCGTAAGTGTCCCAAAGTAAGTGTCCATCAATCAATAGAATGGAAAGGGAGGCACCAGGGCTAGTGTAGGACACTTACTGAAGGTAAGCTCCTCAACTCCTCACCCAGGGCGGGCAGCAGCTCCTCCCTGAGGTGAAGCAAGGTGAGGTAAGGCAGGGGTGGGGGCAGAAACGGGGCCCCGAGGCTGGCTCTGGGGAACTGCTCTGCTCCCCCACATCACCTTGGGGAGAGAGGAGGCACATGGCATCAGGGCTGGGGAATGGAGAGGTTCCGGAGCCCACAGAGCAGCTCCCCGGATCTGGCAGAGCCTCACATGAGGCAGGCAGTGGCTCCTCCTTGAGGTGAGGCAAAGCAGGGATGGAGGCTGGGGTTTGCACGAGCTCTGCCAGCTCTTGGGAACTGCTCCACTCCCAGCCCTGATGCCATGTGCCTCCTCATTCTCCAAGGTGACGCAGGGGAGTGGAGCAATTCCCTGGAGCCAGCGGAGCCCCATCCCCCATCTCTGTCCCTGCCTCGGGGAGAAGGTTACCTTATGTAAGTGTCCCACACCACAGCCCAGCTCCTATTCCTGTAGGTGCGCAGCCTTAAAAAATTTGTGCACAGCAAGACTTTTACTTGTGCACAGCCACGCACATGCGCAGCTTAGAGGGAACGCTACCAGCCACAGGTCTGGAACTCTAACAAAAAGGGAGCAATACCACTCCCCAACAGACAAATTTATGGATCCTTAGGAAGTTCCACAGTTCAGATGGATAAAGCTCGATGGCCTGGATACAAGGTTAAGCACCCCTACCATAGACCCAGAAATACCCCTTTGAAATTGTATGAATTCAAGGTGGCTCACTTCTCTCCTCCTTTAGCTTAAATGAAAAGATACTACAAACCACTGACTTTACCAGTGGATGGGACCAGCAAATATAAGATCACTGAGTCTAGTGACATGATTCTAAACATGAAGGGAAAGCAACTGAAATACTAGGGGATTGACATGATTATGAGGGGTTGGCCTAAATAATGCTTCCAGTGATCAAAAAAGGAAAAGGAAGCTGAGGAAATAAATGAAGGAGAACAAAGGGCTACTGTTAGGAAGTAAACATTGAGAGTTCTCTCAAAAATGAGATAAACAATTGAGAGAATTTAGCAGGACAATGTCAGGTTAAACTTAATTGCCTTTTATGATGATATGACTGAGCTGCTCTGTGGATGCCGGGAGACCAGTGGATGTGGTAACCCTTGATTTTAACAAGGCTTTCAATACGGTTTCCCACAACATTCTCACAGGCAAACTAAGGAATTATGGGCTGGATGAAGGGACTGTAAGGTGGATAGAAAACTGGCTGAAGCATCAGTCTCAGAGGGTAGTAATTAATGGCTCGATGTCTAGTTGGCAGCCAGCATCAAGTGGAGTGCCCCAGGAGTTGGTCCTGGGGCCAGTTGTGTTCAATGTCTTCATAAGTGTCCTAGAAGATGGCATAGAATCCACCCTCAGCAACTCTGCAGAAGCTGAGGGGAGCAGTAAATACACTGCAAGGTAGGGCTAGGATTCAGAGTGACCTAGACAAACTGGAGGATTGGTCCAAAAGAAATCTCATGAGGTTCAACAAGGAAAAGTGCCAAGTTCTGCACTTAAGACAGAACAATCCCATGCACCAGTACAGGCTGGGGGCTAACTGGCTGGACAGCAGCTCTGCAGAAAAGGACCTGGAGGTTACAGTGGACAAGAAGCTAAATATGACAGACCGTTCCAGGAGGTTCCTAGCTGAGATACAGGACGGACAGTTCCAGGAGGTTCCTAGCTGAGATACAGGACATCCACTTAATCCAGGAGGTGCACAGTCCCACCAGAGGAAA
>NW_017729026.1:6715500-6735540 GCF_001723915.1 Gavialis gangeticus | reverse complement strand
TGCATTGGTAGGAGTGCTGCCAGCAGGTCAAGGGAATTGATTCCCCTCTATTCCCCTCTTTCCATAGGCCACATCTGGAGTATTGTTTTCAGTTTTGGGCACCCCACTACAGAAAGGATGTGTACTTCCAGTCCACTTCCAGTCCCACCAGGGAGCACATGCCCCCCCCCGTGCCTTCCCAGCTTGGCAATTGGCCACAGAGGGGATCCCAGGTGTCCCCTCCCTGCACACTCCCCGGAGGACCTGGAAGTGGACCAAAACTGCTTCTGATCCACTTCTGGGTCTGCTGCTGAGTGCATTGGGGAGCCCCCTGAGCTTCTGTGGGACACCCCATGCATCCCAGCATTCATGAGCCACCTGCTACCTCAAGGTATGTAGAAAAAACATTTAAAGCTGTGTCTATGTCTGAATTGCCAAATCTTTCCGAATCAATTCGGAGGGTTCCAATTCGATTCAGAGAGACTAAAGGGTCCCTCTGATTCGATTCAGATTCAGAGATTCAGCCACCAAATCGGACCAAATGTCCACCAAATTGAATCAGGGACCGAAGCTTCACACAGCCCTAGCTAATAGTCTTTAGTGCACCACTGAAAACAGCTTCATCAACTATACAGAAGACATGAACTGTATCTTAAAATCCTGCCACCCAAAACACCACTGTTAGGAAATTAGCATATTACTTTGCCCTTTTAAAAAGGGACCAGACTTTTAGAACACCCACACAGACCTTTCCAATGTGTCAGGGGTAGGTGTCCATGCACATACCAGAATAGCCCACAAGGACCTGCATAAGGATAAACTAAATATCCTTTCCCGTTAACATACTTAAAATGGAAGGGATAGAACGGTATGCACATGCCAACAACACCTCCACAATTCTAAAGGGGCAATCATTTACACCTTGCAATTATTTCAGGAGTATTTTCCCATTTTAACAAGCTTAAGGGAAAAACACAGCATTAACTCCCTTACAAAATGCAATATCCACTGCACCCAAATCCAGATTTTTCAATCCCAAAATCTTCTTGGCAATTCTCTGCAGAAGAAGGTGTTAGGAAGGTAGCTGCCCACGCAGGTTGCAGGCCCATTGGTTACTAATCAGTCCAATTGCAGAGAGACAAATCCTGCTGCAACAATTATGTGTGTATGGCTGACTGCTGCTAGATGAGGGTGCATCTTTCCTTCTACTCTTCTCCTCGATGCTGCCTCTGCACTGACGTTCAAAGAAGGCTGTTGCCTTTTTGATTTAGAACTGCCCGGCATCATGATCTGCAGCCTGCATGTCCCAAAATTTGTAGTCAATACCACAGGCAGAACAGGACCACTTCACAGTGTCCTTGAAGTGCTTGCGTGGGGCCCCTGTCACGTTTCCCCGTCGTTAGTTCCCCGTATAGCGGTTGTCATCCATCCGGGCCACGTGGATTGCCCATCACAGATGAATCTGCAGGAGAGTTGCCTCAGTACTGGTGGTATTGGCTCTTTGTAGCACCTCCACATTGGTGACATAATCTAACTAAAGTGTAGCAGTGGTATCAATTTCCATTGAGGTGTTCCACTACAAATGCAATGGCAAGATCTTAAGATAGCAAAGTTCTTACCAAAGGGCTAATCCTCCTATGTTTCTCTCATGGTATGGTCCCATCAGCAGTGGTTTGGACCCTTGATCAAACATGAATGGTCCACATAGGGGGCATCTGCCATTAAGAATGACTAAGTAAAGCTACATGCACACATGGTCCCTTTCAATAGGAACTGTACTATTTCTAAATGCAAGCCACTGCCCTTCATCTTCTCTGACCCAAGAAAAGCTTTTGAAATGCCTACCAGTGTATCCTGGCAGCAGCTTCTGTGAAAACAGAAAAAAAAACATTGCTTCCATAAGAAGCAACAGCTCTCAGTCCCACCACACCAATTCAGTTACTGCCAGGAAATTAATTTCATGAGCACAGCCCACTCCCTTTGATATTCCCAAGAATGAATAGACAAGTTGCCCTGCAACACCCTGCAAATACAAGCAAAGAGCAGAAAAAGAAGAACTGTGAACTCTGAATCTCTACATGTCAACCATCTAGCTTGGTCAGAGCTTTGTGACAGTGTGCTAACTGTGAACTCTCACAGCATGGGGGGCAATATCACATGCAGACAAGCATGGGGTTATTTACTCTGCTGTTAGCATATTGTGAAGACAAGATTATTGACTGAGGACTGGACTACAAGCACAAATGGCACATATTGGGCCATGCCAGTTCCTAACTTCAGTAAAAAAATACATAAATAAATACTACTACTACTAGTATCAGTGCATCTCCCTTGTGTTGATGTTTGCAGTGATTTACGAGTGGTTAATGCTGGTTTTCATTTTAGCTAGAAAAACTGTTCTTCCATAGTTACTATTATAACAGTCTTTTGAAATCATACCAGAGACTCTCTCAGAGAGTTACTGATAGCCTTGCAGCATGATTACTGCTAGTGTACTTCAAATCATATTAGGACAAGCCCTAAGAGAAACTTTTCTAAGGATGAAAATAAAATACACAATACGCATGCATGTGTGCGCGTTGATGACAATAAAATACATAACTCCATGTTGCTGTGTTAATATTTTCCTTCCAACTGTGTAGTTTGAACTGTTTCACTTTGAGTGAAATACTACAAAGGCTCAGAAGTCACTGGTGTTGGTTTGTACAATTTTAAGAGTTCCGAAACAGAAAAGAGCTTTTGTTGTTTCACTGAGAGCTTTGAATGTATACATAAGCAGTGTTAATAGCATTCTCCTACAATTTGTTGAATTTGATTGCTTTCCAGCTGGCACTGATCAATCTGTCCCTTCTTCCCTTGATGTCATTTCTTTAATATCAGAGATCAGCGGATAGAAAAGGATTTAAGAAAAAACATCATGCCATATTCTGTAAAAGGGAAGGGCTGTGAATAAGAAAATTATTAGAGATTTTGCAAGTAGAGCGTGATAAGGATGATCTGGAAAAAAAGAACAAACACTAAAGTGCAAATTTCCTTCACAATGTAAATACAGGTGCTGCTGTTTTACTAACACAGCTTCATGAGTTTCTCCAGTTAAACAATATCAGAAGTGTGGGTGTGAGCTATGCCCATGCTAAGTTACTAGCTCCGTTTGCCAGAGGACTTATGGATCTGGAGACACACAGGAAAGTTTTGCTGAATCTTCTTCTACCCAATTAATGCCTTAATTTAAGAGACGACCCCCCACCCCATCCCTGGGGATATTCTCAATAGAGCAATGCAGTCTTAGTTGTATCCTTGAAGTAAGGCCAGCATACTTCTGTGTGAGGTCTATTTAACTTACGCACATCAACTTCACATCTTTAGTTAATTACTCTTAACTTTCTTGAGAATCCTATTTTAAGAAAATCTTAGAAGAATTTAGACAGAACTCTCATCTACGTGCTAATGTTCAAATTAATGACTTATGAATAGAGAAGCAGTTAGCTGTGTTAGCTATGAAGACAGGTAAAGAGCAGAGCAGGGTAGCACCTTGAAAACCCTCAGAGAGACATAAAGTTTTGTAGGTGACACTTCCACTCTCTTGGGTTTCCATCCGCCATCAAAGCCTGGTTCTGAGGGTACTACCTGAAGAAATCTTGGAAACGCTGGCAAGATTTGCAAACTCTTGGATGACGGATGAGATCCAAGATAACTGGCAAAGGGATAACAGTGCTTATCTTTAAAAAGGGGGAGATGGGGAAGAGACCCCAGGATACATCAGACTGCCCAACCTGACTTCAATACAAAGTTACTCAAACAAGTTATAAATAGTGACCACTGTAATTCCGGCTCCAGCAGGGGAAAAGTGAGGTCCCTGCAGGCTTCCCAGAGCCAATTTCAGGTGTTTTTCAGGGCAGGCTCTCCCACACTTCTGACTGGTTGAGGAAGCCTGCCATGGGGCTGATTACCACTGAAGAGCAAAACACAGGCTGTCCTTCAGCTGTTTTAAGGAAGTAAAGCTCACCACTTATTAAAACAACAATTTTTAAGTAAAGCTCACCAATCAGAATTCTTAATGAAACCATAATAAGCTGTATTAAACAACAACTTTTACTGAGTGCTAACTTTTATGTGATGCTGTGTCTCACACAAAATTCACTGCTGCAAAATCCATGTTAACAATTGAAAGCAAACATGGAGCAGCTGCTCACATTTCCTGGTGACATAACCTGTCTTTGTGGAGTGAACACTTGGCCACAGATGGAGATGGCACACTGCACCCACCAAATTTGTGGGAACTGAGTCACTGTTTTGCCAGAGTGTATAGCTCTGGGAACCATTCCCTGATAGAGTCCCAGAATAAAGTTATGTTCACAGGCAGCTGGTACTAGAGGTACACTAATATGTCAGTTGCATATCAGAGGGTGGTGGTGGATGGGTCATATTCGACCTGGGGGGAGGTGGGTAGCGGAGTCCCCCAGGGCTCGGTCCTGGGGCCTGCGCTGTTCAATTTCTTCATCAGCGATCTGGATGAAGGGGTGGAAAGTAACCTGTTTAAATTCGCTGATGACACCAAAATCTGGGGGGAGGTGAGCACGCTAGCAGGGAGCGAGAGATTGCAGAGGGATAAGGAAATGCTACATTTCAGGCTTTCCCCTAAAATCCACTGAAACCTGTATTTCAGTGATCCCTAGGTATAAAGCAGTCTGTCTGGAAATTTTATGATGGATCATGAGCAGCCAACAGATTTAAAACCAATGTGAGCAGACAATATAGACTTAAAACCAATGTGATTAAGAAAACAATGGTGTTTTGTTGTTTGTTTGGTTTTTGTTTTGTATATGTTTTGGTAAACAAGGAAGATTCATCATATACCTAGTCTTTAATAAAGTTTTTGACAGTTCCATAAAAACAAGGGATCAATAAAATTGCTATTATGTGGATACACTATCAGTTTAATAACTGCAAGCACAGAATACCTAATATGGAACAATATCAAAAGTGGCTGAATGGTTCTACAGGAGTCTGCTCCAAATCAAAAGCTGTTTAAGACTCCTATTAATGACGTGGATCCAGGGTTCAAATGTGTAGACAACACAAAACTAGGATGGACTATAAACATTTCAGATGACTAAACTGTAATTCTAAGGAATCTTCAGACATTGGAGAACTGCATAATATACAAAAAATAGGAAATTCAAGAGACAGATGGAAGAGGCTATTAATAGAGAATAATTAAAACAAATACAGGAGGTCTTAGCAGTTGCACTGTTCAGAAGGGTCCAGAGGTTATGATGGGTCACACCTGAGAGTGTGTCAGCAATCCCATGCTGTAACAAAAAATGGAATTTGGGTTTCAAAAACAACATCAGATGCAAGACAGGAGACAACAGCACCTCTCTTTGATATTGGTTAGGCTCCAGCTAGAGTACTACTTTTGCAGGCCCCACATTTTAGAGAGGATGTAGAGAAACTCGATTGGGTCTAGAGGCAATCAATGAAAAAGATAAAGGGGTTGGAAAGCAAGCTATATAAGGAAAGACTGAAGAAACTAGATACATTTAGTTGGGAGAAAAGAAGATTAAGGTTGGGGGGGGAGAGAGGAAGATGAATACTTTTCAAATATGAGAGACTGTCATGAAGAGGATGAAAAACCTTCTTTCTTGCCACAGAGGGAAGGACATGAAGCAATGCCTTTAAACTGAAGCAAAGCAAGTTTAGAAAAATCTGAAGGAAAATGTTCCAACTGTCAGAACAGAAGGACAATTCAGAAAGCTGCCTAAGGAAATTGTGGAATTTTCTTCCTTGAAAACCTCCAAGAGGCTGGATAGGCAATCCTGTATTTGAGCACGAGGCTGGCCAAGACAATGGTTCTCAATGTTTTCAGAGTCAAGGCACCCCTCAGGAAATGTCAGCAATTAGCTTTCACTAGATATTTGATTACAGAAAAATAATAGAATAATTCTTCAGTTGCAAAGAACTCAGAAAGAACACAATAGCTCAGCATGTTTTTGGCACCATGAACTTGAAATCTCTGGGTTTAACTTCTGAATTATGTTTGCACACCTAACATTGTGTAGCACCCTGTTTGGAAAACAGACCTAGATGATTCCTTGCAACATTATAATTCTATGATGTACATTAGAAGAAAAATAGAAGGGAAATAAGTTATACAGGTATAAGGCTCCTACATAATGGTATAACTGCACTCATATTATTAGAAAAGCAGAAGAACTGTACATTTAAACTATACAACTAAAGTTTAACTCCTATATAGAAGACAAGCTCCACCATTTTGCAGGCAACCGCATCAAATAATTTGATGCAGACCCCTGCAACTGCATCAAATAATTTCAGAGGAGCTGCATACAGAGGCACATACAAATCTACTTGCCTAGAAACAGTTATGAGATGAGGGCCGTAAACATTTAACTTCTATAATTTAAACCATTACTTCAAAACACTTCAAGATATTTTTAGCTAGGAAGAAAAGCTACTATAAATATATTATGGTCAAATAGAAAAATCCTTATAAGGCTGGAAATTAAGTATAAGTAACTGATACTCTGGGTGAAAAAATAATTGTTTTCCTAACTCTAGTTTAATCATTTTACTGGGTCTTCTGCTACAACTTTCTTCTGTGTTAATCTTTTAATCACTTAGCAATTAGGGTCAGAAATTATCCTTATTTTATTCTTGTGAAGTGCTGAGCATTCTGCCCAAGAAATAAAATTTCCGAAAGACAGAAAGTGTTTATATGTCCAATTAGCACACACAACCAGAGCAACAAGGAGCTGACAGTTTTAAACCATCAGTTGACTCATTAAAGCATGTAGGCCCTTTTCCTTTTAAAAAAGCAGGGCTCTTTACTGACTTTGGTAATCCCCAGTACATTTCTTACACAACATTTCCTGAGGAGTAGTGCCTTGAGTCTAAAAACATTGAAAACCATTGTCTTAGCCAGCCTCATGCTCAAATATAGGATTGCCTATCCAGCCTCTTGTTGGAGGTTTTCAAGGATGAAAATTCCACAATTTCCAGTTCTTTCTAATAAGATATTAATTGTTTAAAACATTTTTAAATTGTTATAACTAAGGTAGTCCATTACTAACTACCTCCAAGTCTCTCCTTTTTTAAGCCACTTTGCTATCAGATTTTAAAAACAAAAGCAAAACACCAACCCATGAGGAACACGCAATTTGGTTTAATACAAAACTAACAGTGAAAACTTGATAGTTAAGGAAAAAAAAGATATTTGCTAAAAAAGCCAAGCTACAAAACAGAAACAGGCTGCTTTTTAATTAGTTTTAAGTTTTTACTAGTGATCACCAAATGCAAAGCATTCTAAACCTGCATTCACCTTTAAGTTCAATTATTAGGTATTAAAACAAGTAAATTACGTAGCTATAAGTACAATTCAAGGCAAATTTGTTATGCAGCTCATTAGAATTTTGTTTCCAGGCTGCAGTTGTAGCTATTCAGTTCATTCATTACAATATCTTTTACTAATAGAACTGAAGACAAAAACAGACAGGGCCTTACATCCTCCTCAGCATCTCTAGTCGCGTGATACATCTTATTAAATTAAATACCAGCTAAACTACTTTGAATTATCTGGATTTTTCAAGCTTCATGACCTTAACATTTGCTAATGTAAAGCTGACAGCTGGGTCTGTATGTCTGCCACTGTAAGGAGTGTGGAGAGATAAAAAACAGAACAAAGTAAGTTTAGGCTAGAGAGTCAACCTTGAAAAGCCTGTCTGGATTTCATCTGTCTGTCAAAACTAGACTTTATCTAGCGTTTCCTCCACCTTAAAAAAGCTTTCATAAAAGATAAGTTGTGTCTTAGTCAATTAAGATATTTGATTTTTTTTTCCAAAAGATTGAAAGGTACATTTACTCAATCAATGAAAAAGCAATTTTTAGTTCTGGTCTGTCTATTCAACCTAGCTGAACTCTCATAGAACACATGAGCCCAACATACTACAAGCATTTTTGTCATCTTATTACACATTGTCTGAGAAGAAAGCTTTAGGAATCATAATTATATTGGAAAATACTGGACCTTAATGCAAATGCATACTCAGACAGGTTTTAGACAACTTATTAAGCACATATGCATAAAAGGTATGGGATTTCATGGGTATGGCCGAGGTCCTGATTTAGCTCGCAGCATTTTTTTTTTTTTTAATATAATGAAGCATGACGAATTTGAGACTCTACCCCTCCACTCTCACTTGCCTGAAGTTTGAACCTAAAGGCTAGAGATTGGGGAGGGAAGGGGGGGAATGGGACAGATGAACACAGACTCAACAAAAGAAAACACACCTTTAACCTGCATTTTCCCCACACTTGATATGGGATTAAATCAGTATCAAGCCACATCACAGTATCACTTCACAGACTTGCGTCCCAGGATTAAAATAAGATACTTCAGGAGTTGACTGACAATATAATATCAATGTCCTTATTGTGCTAAACTTTCCACAATTTTTTTTTATCATCCACAAAACAGGATTATGATCATGGCTATAACAAGGCATCAGCCATATCGCTAAAGAGACAAGCTACCACATATCTCACCAATTGAGACTTTTATAGGGTTTCTGTATTAAAATTCAGTCTTTCACAGCTGTATACCTAGGAGCCTCTTTATACATCTTCAGATTTAGGAGATTGCTAATTCAGACGGCCTATCCCTTATTTTAAAAGAAGGGAAGGAAATGAGGGGAATAGGAAGACAGACTAACTGCATCACAAACACCTCAAAAGAAGGTTACTATATTCCCAAACTGGCAACTTCCATCCTTCCCCCAAAGACAGTGTACCAGTATAGGGAACAGGGGGAGACGCTCATATGCATAAGTTCAGGAAGGCATCCACACATACATCCTTTCTAGCAAACAAATGGATTCTAGTAGAACTGTAGGGTTACAAATACAGAATTCAGTCTTGGTGCTATTCAGAGTCCTTTGCAAAGAGAAAACCCTTTGCACGGTTGTGCTAGTATATTATCAACCAACCTAGTAAACCTGATTTCCCCTGCAAATGCATTTAAAGCATTTTTCTCCACTGCCAGCTGGCCAAGAATTGAACATTCTGGACCTAAACTGCAAGCTATACAGATCCTGCAGTTCTACAGAAACCTTAATCTAGCTGGGCAGTCCATTGATACAGGGCAGAAGGGAAATTCTCTAACATCCACAGACACTTCTCAGTAACATACACCTTCATGTGACAAAAAGACTGCCACTGGAAGAATGAACATCCTTCTAGTATGTCACAAGCGCCCATGTAGAAATAGTGGTAAATATTATAATATTCTATGATCATCTTTGAGAATTTGAACAGTTACTGCCCAGGAGCTAGATACCTAGAATATGTAATTTCTAGAAGTATTTTCAATTACAGAATTTTACTTGAACATTTACCTTAAGCAGAGTCTCTATGTGTCAAGTTTCTACATACCTAAATCCAAATGAGCATCATTTAAAAGCATCGGTAGAAAACAGAAGGTAATAAATTAAGCAGTTTCGCGCACATTTTTGCCTGTTTAATATTTATCAACATCTCCATACAAACATCCGTTCTGAATCTATGTCCTGAGGTTGCAGAATTGCAGTTTCAGCAGTGAGCACGGAACATCAGTAATGAGGAGACTAATACAAGGACATATCCTAATTGAAGTTCATTACAGTGCCCTGAAAGACCAGAAGCACTGGAAACCTAGCAGGAGCTTGTCATGGCAATGCCTGACAGCAGCAGAATGCTCAGTACAATGTTAGAACTACCACAAACATACCTGGCTCTCTGAGCTTTTCACTTTTTTCCCTTTGCAAGGAAAGGAAAATAAGCTAATCTGCTAAACTTAAACATCTTCCAATGCATTTTAGGCAAACAAATATGATTTATGAAGTGGTGTTTTCCAGGTTTCTAAATCCCCCAGTTTACATATTTCCTACATAAAGCACTTGGTAGCATTTTCAAAAGCACTTAAAACCTCATTGAAAATAAAAAGGACTAAAAAGCTAAGGCTCAGATCCCCAAAAAGCATCTAATCACCTAGCTCCTGTGTAAGTTGAAAATTGGGCACCTGGGGCATTTATACACAAGCGGGGGGGGGCTCTTAGAGCCGCTCCAATTAAAGCACCCAATGTGTCTCATGTATCAGCATCCCCACACTTAAAAATGGCAGCAGAGGCGCTTTAAATAAAGCTCGTTCAACAAGCTTCTGTTAAAGTGCCCCCACCACCATTTTTAAGCGCAGAGACACTGATACACGAGACACTGGACTCTTCTGAGTGTGGTAATTACTACAGTCCAGCAGACTCAATTAAATCAAGCCTGCTCAAACACACTATAATTACAGCATGTTGGAGCAGCCTTGCTGCTCATGTATAGGTGCCCAAATCACTTTTTTAAAATGAGCCCTGAGTGAAATTTTCAAAAGCAACAGTGAAACTATACACAACATGAAGAGTAGAAAACATTTCAAGGAAAAAAAAATCTTGCTACTATAATTGCTTGACCTACATTGTTGTTCAACACAAATGCTCCTCTTGAAGAAATTAAGGGGGGCCTATACAGAAATGTTATAACATTCTCTGATCATCCTTGTGAGTTTTAATCCACCATACCCGTGTAAATTTTAAAGGCCAATTCAGATGATAGGCAAGTTTAAACAGTAACTGTCCAGGAGCCAGAGATCTAAAGAATATAATCAACATGAGGGAAGACCACCTGAAGCTGATACTACACATGTAAGACTATCCTGCAGTTTGAACCTGAAGGATTTTATTCACAGCTGCTCTTCCTGCTTATCAGATAGCTCAGATCTAGGGTTAGATAAATAGTAGGAAGTAATTTCTTCTGAGAAGATCCATTCACTGAGGGTGTTCAAACACTGCATGTTCACCTCCACAAATCTTCCATGAAACAAGTTCCTGGGCACATGCACACAAGATGAATATTTACAGAAAGTGGGTTTTAAATATTTGCAAGTACCTGTACCACAAACAATTTTTAAAGAGTTATCTAACTGGAAATAGAAACATACCATAAATTCATGCAAATAAATCTTCTAGTAAACAAAATCTGATTATAAGTTATTCAGATCTCTCTTTGGTCCTGATACCAAGACAGGGCAAAATAAAAATCAGGAAAAAACAAAAAGCATAAAATGGATTAAATTACATAAAATTTAGACTAGAATGCGACTATTAGAGAAAATATTGCTTTGTGAGGCTTTGCAGAAGGTTGAAGGGGTAGGGGAATCATTCTGAGGCTGATGAAACCAAAGGCTTTAAAGAGGGCAGAGACTAACTTTGTAAAATGAGGCACATACAGGTACAAGGTAAAAAATGGGGGAAGAACAAGTAAAAGAAAACTTCAGCATCGCAGGACCTGCTGTGACCATGAACATTCACTGAACAATTGACTAAAGCAATTTTTTTTGCAACTCATTTTCTCTACTCTTTGGCTTTTATCAGGGATGGCAGAAGTTTTTTGTTCCCAAAACTCCACAACCAAAATTCACATCTGAATGTCCTATGAAGCCATAAAAATATAATTATGACATCATATTTCATGGGAAAGATATTAAATTTTTAATTTACAATCAAGCAGAAGTTAACTATTTAACCCAAGGGTGACCAAAATATGGCCCCACAGGTTTGTAGATTTGGCAGTACAATGAGTGGTGGCAGCTGTCATTGTCACTGCTCCAGAAGGCATGATAATTAACTTTGCTGCCACTCCCCCTTCCATGGGCCAAATACCATGGCTCTGTATGCTGGATTCAGCTCATGGACCTGGTCTGTGTGCCATTCATCCAGGCCATCTGGCCAGATGAGTTGAGCATCAAAATCTCTCTGCTAAGACACAAGAGAAAGGTGAAGTTATTTAATACATACTTAATATATACGAAAAAAGGAATCTTGATCAATGTTTAGACAAATGCTCTCTCCAGGACTAGCCCCCTCTTTCATTTCATTTCTTCACTTAGAAGGTTTTATTTTTTTCAAAAAATGTATGCCCACATAGGGCACATCCACACATGCAAACACGTGCGCTTGCAGCAACTCAAATAGAAGAGGTGCAAATTTGAGCCAGGGCTTTTTGCTTCAGTGCACGTGCTCCGACATGCACTTTGTTATGCAGCAAACTGTGCCACCTGAGGCACAATAACCCTGCCGTGCCAGCACCTGTGCTGTCCCCAGCAGTATAAACAGCCACCCTGGCAAGTAGCTCAGGGCTACTAACTCTCAGGAGCTTCTGGGGCCCAGCCAACTGGTTGAGCGTCTCCATTGAGGACCCAGCCTCCGGTTGCCTTAGGCCACCTGCGCTGCTTTTTTAAACGTTGATTTTTTTAGACCCCTGGATATCCAGGAGTCTAATTTTCTCCCCACACTGTAAACTTGCAGCACATGGAACATTTTTGTTGTTCCTGCACGTGCCTGTTGCCCTGCCTCAAAGGGGTTTGAGGTGGGGCAACAGGCACATGTGTGCTCGTGTGGATGAGCTCATAAAGTGTTTCACTAGACAAAGGTTTTTTTGTTGGGTTTTTTTTTGGTTTTGGGGGTTTTTTTTATTTGTTTGGTTGTTTTTTTTTTTTGTTTGTTTGTTTTTTTTTACTTATTTTCATTTTATATAGTATCATTCACAAAGTTAAAATCACACTCAAAGACATACTTTGATATCCTTGAACCAGTGATGGTGGAGACCAGGAAAAATATGAAAATGGGCATGAGTGGATTTAGGTTTTTGAAAAATGGGGGTGCAAATGATGTGACATGTCATCACATAACACAACACAACACAATTTTCCTCAGTAAAAAAGCAACTGGAGGCTTTACTAATAACCATAGGCACCTGGTGTATCTTATTCAGTTTAAGATCAAAGCAAAAACAAATATAACTTTATTGGAATGTATTTATTATATCATATATTTTGTATTAAAAAAAAAACTAAAAATTAGAAACAAATAACCAAAAAGCATTAGTCCTGTAGTCATTAGAATTAAATGTCTCTCTTTTTTAGGTTCATAAAACAAAATCTAGTCTTCTAGAGCATCTTGAGAGTGCACCCAATGCTTCACTGAAAGTTATTTCTATA
Source organism: Gavialis gangeticus (assembly GCF_001723915.1). Taxonomy (NCBI): domain Eukaryota; kingdom Metazoa; phylum Chordata; order Crocodylia; family Gavialidae; genus Gavialis; species Gavialis gangeticus. Next base: position 6,722,465 of record NW_017729026.1, on the reverse strand, counting down.
CCTGAGTCTATGTTCAACTGAGTTAATATTTTTAGCTAGAATTACAAACAGTGTGCAGAGCTGTGAAATTGAAGTTAGATTACCAGGAGCAGTTAACAAACAGAAGAACTGCAGAAAAAAGGATAGGGATAGCTTGGTTCATCAAGACCATTAAAAAGGCGAGAGGGTCATTAACAACAGTGGAATGAAATGTTCAGGAAGAATCAGATAGATTATAATGAACCATGAAGTGAAGTGATACCTTTACTGCCGCCTGACTAGAAATGTTGCTGCCACTGCCAGGCAGTTGGTTTTAAATTGTGGGCGGAGCAGAAATTATTTTTTTATTAGATCAGAAAAACAGAAACATATTAGAAGGATTAAGGACATCTGAGTACCTCCAGATTCTTCTGCAACCTGCTAATACTTATACAGAGAATAAAGCAAATAGAAAGTCCCCTTGCTTCCCGTCATTTCAGAGCAATAGAATCACCATTAACCAAGAGAAGAAAGGGTGTTTTCTTTTCATGCCTTCATTTCTCCTCCACTTGTGCTTAACATTAAAAATAATTGAACATGCTTTTTGCCCTTAAAGGTTACTCCTGAGTTTCATCAAAAAAGCAAATAGGCCTGGCAGTTGGCAATGAACTATCATAACCATAAGCTTCACACATTTGTATAAATACATTTCAAGTCCCATCATTTTAAAAACTCTTGTTCCACCACCCACAGCTACTTCCTTTTATCCTAACAGAAAAATAGTTTTTCACTGCTGTAGGCTAATTGCACCATCTGTTTATCCCCACCACAGTAACACTAAGACATAGCACATTAACTCCTTAGCGTTCCCACATGGCACTCCTTGTGTTGCCCTCATACTCCTTTAGACTTTCAAAGACACAGGCAAGGCAAAAAGCAAGAAAAGCAGCTTCACATTTTTTGTATTCCCTTCTTCCTCCAGTGTAGCTCCATGACTAGCCTCCACAGAGACTTAAGCAATCTGACAATTTTCTTCCACCTCACCTCAGTACAATAGTGCCAGTTGTCAGGTTCAGCAATAAAAAACATCAATCTCTCTCTCTTGCTCACACACACACACGTGCATGAAAATAATCTATGCAAGTCAGCACTGCTTGTCATATTAAGTAGGCTGTTCTTTCACAGTGGCCAAACAGGGCTGTACCTAAAACATATGTAGGAACTAAAGCTTTCATGAGAAAATGAAAAATTCTCATCTTTCTGGTACTCTCCTATCCACTTCAGGATAATGGAATCAGTCACAACCCTTTTAGCCATGCTAAAATCTATTCACCTTAATTTACAAATCTTTTAAGCTCCTCCTCTTCAACTCCCAGAACTTTAAAAGATGACACATTTTATGAAGATATGTATGAGCATCTTCTATACATCTTTTGAGAAGCAGTGAAATATTTAACAACCTTGACATTTCATATATCCCTGTTATCTGAGCTGTGTGAGTTCGTGCCGAATTATATAAGGACTGAATTAAGCACAGGCTCAGACCTGGATGTTCAATTTAAAACTTTTATTGTTTCACAAAGTCATAAACTAAGGAGGTCTGTTGGTTCACGAGGTTCCCAAATCAGGCCCTTGCTTTCTAACCCGAAGGCTAGGTGCGGCTGCCCAATTCAGTAGTCTCAGAACTGGTCAACAGCTTAGGTAAAAGGAGTCCCTTATCTTTTTTAAGACAAAAGATACAAAACTGTCCGCACTCTGCTCTGAGTGAGGCCTCTAACATACTTTTTCTATTACTTATATATGATAACACACATACATATGCATTTCTAATTCTTACCTCTATTGGTTACTAGTTAACCCATCTATATTATAATATTTTCCAGACTGCTTCAATAATAAGCGGTTATCTTTCGTCATTGCGGTTTAACCATGCAGTTTCCGTAGTTCGCAATAGAAGCTGCGTGCTTGCAATTTTTATCAGACTGTCAGCATTCTTATTCAAGGGTCAGATAATGATTACCAGAATGTCAACCGCTGACTTCTCAACCTCCTTGAAGCATTCTGGGAGTTTTTAGTGCATTGGTAATTATGCTAGGCCTTGCTTAGCATGAGCACTCTCTCACATGAGCTAGTACCCACTAAAATGAGATAGTTCAGTTCTCTGAGCTAGTCTCAGACTCCCTAAAATCAAAACAGTTGGTATCAGTTCGTCACTTTACATTTTGAAATTTTTCTCTACATCCATAACTTTTTTGTGTACACAAATGTACATAATTATATATCACATTAACAGCCAAAAATGCAATTCTCTTAGTTGCTAACATATTCTAAGATTACAATAAATGAAAAGATGACTGTGAAACTGAACAAGTAGGAAGTAAGCAAGAAGAATGCATAGGAAAAACTAAATAAAAAGTGCAGAAATAGGCTAAGAAGGTTTAATGGTGCTGCTCATGCCCTTCCTAAAAGACGCGTTTTAACACTAGTAAAAGAGATTTTATTAATATTTTTATAGTGGATTGTTCCCTGAGATATCCAATAGATTGTTGTAACCTTGTTTTAAATGTCCTACTTAATATTCAGGATCTTAAATAGAAACTAAGATTCATAAAATAAACTATGTTAACCTAATCTTTCTCTTCCCCTTCATCTAGCTTTACTACTTTTTTCTCCATACATTTCCAATAAGAAATAAGTTAATATAAAGGAGACAAAATCTACATATTTATCATTTAGTACCTATATATTTATTCACTTAGCATTCATTTAGTATCTAAATATTTCTCAACAGAGGCTAAATCAATCATCTCAATATCTGTGACTGGTGCTACCCAAACAGCATCCAACTATTCATTAGTGCTGTACACAAATCCAGTCTGTGTAGAACAAATTATAACATGGACACAGCTCAATGGAGTGTCTTGAGAGATGTGTTGGCACAGATTCAATTTTAGGGGCAGTTGGCCAATAAGGTGGAAGTACATGCTGAAGAAGATGCACTTAGCTTTAGAGAGTAGAAACAAAGTCTTCACTGTAGAATTTCCCACCAGCAGGACAAAAAGCAAAGCAGAATTCAACATGAAGACAAACAACAGCCTGTCTCACCGAATGGGAAAGTACCAACGAGTAACACTTTTCTGCATAGAGACGGATCTCAGTGAAGGATGAAGTGAATGTTAGCTGCCATTAAACCAACTCGTCTCCCTTCCCTCCCACTCACTGCCCCTAGCAAAGCCAGTTAAGTCATAGCTTTGATTAACCTGATATCCATTTACTTGAACCACTGAAGAAAAGATACTAAGAATATTTTTAAACATGTTTTCTCCTCTTAAAGAAACATTGCAACCATCCTCCCATTTTAAATGTCACCTTGCTATTGGCAGTAGAAAATGTTCATAAGATTACTCCTCACTGAAGGATAAGTACTGCCAACTACCCATTCTGAACAATGTAAGGAAAATTCAACTAATAAAGTCTCATTTATTTTAAATAAACTTCATCTATAAATTACAGACTGCTTCACAATGCAGATCTTAGATTTAAACCAAAACATTTAAAAACGAACTCATTGAAATGTCGTAATTTAAGACAAGTACACATTTTAAAAAAAGAAAAAAAATCCAAATCTGTCTCTCTCACATTTACCTATAAGTCATACATACAGGATGTTTAATTGATAAAAGACAATTCAACACATATTCTTACACAACTGACTATAAAGAACAGCAAAAAAAAAAAAAAGCCTACACAAAACCTGCTATTGTCAAAAACAGTTACAGATGAACCAAGGCAGATGTTTTGTTCTACAAACTGTAACCAGTTGAAGCGCAGGCCAAGCTGATTTTCATTTTACAGGCAGAACAGGAATTATGGCTTGGTGAGAAGCAGAAATGTATTTTAAAAAAAATCCTCTACTGCACACCACAACTTAAATCAAGAGTATTTTGTATATGACATAAAAACTATTACTGTATGATCTTATGCAAAAGGTAGCTCTCCCTCTTCTTCTGGTCAAGCCCAGAGAAACTTCTGGCATTCAGATTCAAGCTTCCTGTTATCTTCCTACAACCAATTTACCTCTACACGTTATTACTGTTTTCTCCTAGTTCAGAAACAGATGAGAGGCAAGGATTTCTTAGGGCTGATATTTATTGGACTAACTATGTAGCTGGGATAAAGTTAAATCACCTTTATAATACAAGAAATTCTTCCTTAGTGTAATAGAGAGCCAGAGGCTCCTGGTATTTTAAGGGAGAAGTAGCATCAGGGAAATCCCCAGGTTGGAGAAACAGTGGTCATTATGGGCTGGCTGCGAGGGAACAGGCACTCAGGGATCCATAGGTTAGCAGTGTCTATTGCACAGCTAGCTGCCCAGCAATAGACCAGCAGGGCAAAGCCATGATAAGGCAGACTAGGAAATCCCTGTGGCTGAATGTAAAACCACCTGACAGGAAGGGGCAGGATTTAGAAGCCACATAAAGCTAGGGCCTGAGACTAGACAGTCAGTCTGGGCCTGCAGGCAGCAGGAAAAAACCTCCTGAGCAATATGGCTGATGGAGAGGGATTGGCTTGTGCCAGGTTTGCATTAGGAACTCCATTTCAGGACTAGCATGATCCAGTATGGGGATACTTTAAGTTTTAGCCAATACAAGTGTGTTTTCTCTGTAAGTTTTAAACCAGTGGACCAGAAGTGGCTATAAGGGGTGATGAGGCAGCCTGAGGGGTGCACCACAGTTTAAGCCACAGGAGTGCATAATAAGCACATGTGGCTTTGAGCTCTATCAGGACCAAAGCTCAAAACACTAGCAGGCGAAGCCAGCAGGGTTAAAGCTTGTGGCCAAAAAGGCAATAGAGGCAGCCTGGAGTTGGGAAGGCTCAGGCCAGAGCCCAAGAGGGGCAAGAACCAGGGGCCAGGGGGCTCAGAGACCAAGAGAGGTAGAACCCAGAGCCTAGAATCTGACAGGGGCAAAACCTAGGTAGAAGGAGGCCATGAATAGCCCTTAGGGCAACAGATCCCCTGAAGGCAGAGAGAGGGCAGAAACTTAGCACTTGAGAGCATGATTGGGACCAGTGGGGTCCTGAAGGGACCTGCTGCCTGAAGGACAGATGAGAGTTTGCTCTAGGACCCTTTTCAGAATCTAATTATTCCAGCAAAAGGCCCAGTAGGCAGAAAGAAGGGAAGGATACCCTAGGAGCAGTACAGGAGTCACATGGCTGCACACAAGGACCCAGTCCAGTTTCACTAAGAAATAAGATATTTATGCCCCAAGATTGTTCAATCTCTTTTCTGGTTGGCACACACCAATAATATAAAAGTTAACAGGCAGGAAAGCAATTTGTGATGTTTTAGGTACAGCTGTGATACATGTTGCTAGAGCAATATTTTTCCAGACACCTCGCTAGTAGACTAAAACCCCTTCAAAAATGACCCCTTTAAAATCTGTGCCAAACAGTTGTACAGTCAGATTAAGTAAGCATGCATGGAATGTAAAGCACCTTTTTGTCATTACATAATCGCCTTGGCAAAAAGCCCTACTGTAACACATAGAAACTCTTCAGTTTATATTTTCATTTTGAAATAATGTGTCCACTAGCATTTGAACCAAATTAAAATAAAACCTAAGAACAAATTAAACATTTACACCACAGGGAAAAATTCTAAAATATTTAGGTTTCATAAAAGAAAAAATATATATACTGGATATAGAAAAAATATGTATTTCTGATTTTCCCAAAAAAGAAAAGTACCTGTATCAACTAGCAACTTACTTGATATACTGAAAGTAGATCTTTGAAGAGTTGCTACTGTAACAAATTTTAAGTTTAATGTATTTCCATTACCACATTCTTGGCCCTCTCAGAAACGGAGTCATCTTATAAGACAGAGGCAGGCAAAATTCAGCCTGCAGGCAATTCCATCTGGTCCATGAGGCCCCTCCATAAGCCCTGGCCCTCACTGCCCCTATATAAGCCAGTGTCTCCATGCAGGAGGTGCAGCTCTAGTTGCTAAGCAACTCCCCCATCCCAGCCTGGGCTGACCTGCCCCCAGCCCTGAGCCAGGGGGCAAGGGAGGCAAGAAGCCTCTTCTTCGCAGAGGTTTTTGCCTGTCCCCTGAAGCTGTTCCCAGCCTCCCTGCCTGTGAGCCTGGGAATGCAGACGAGGGCCCTACCGGGCCAGGACCAGGGACTCCTGCTAGGGGAAAGAGGCAGGAATTCGGGGAAGTGTGCACTATGCAGCTGAGCTGGGCTGGACCTGCACACTGCAGCAGCACTAGCTGCACGCTATGGGACTGGGTGGGGCTGGCCTCACATGCTGCTGCCACCTGAAGCCAGGGACTGGGGAAGAAGCGCAGGAAGCTGCATGCAATGGGGCCAGGCAGAGATGGCCTGCTGCCGCCATGTGCAGCTCCAGCATCTCTAAGGACACCCCAGCACACACATCCCACCCCCTTCGAACCCACAAAACACACCCACACCACCTGACAGCCACAACACACACTCCCACCCCCCACCACACCCATCACCATACAATCTCACACACGCCCACTCCAACCATATACCCTGCACCCACCATACCCATATACCCCATCACATGCAATATACAAGAAAACTGTATTTTGAGCTACTATGCAATCACCTCTAGATACACTATGCAAACAAAACACATAAATCGTGACAAAAATATTTTTAAAAATAAAAATAAAATAAGTTATAGTAGGTATTTGATTATTTTTTTTAGTATATGATTTGTTTGTTTTTTTCCAGTTTCAAGATGGCAACCCCCTCCCAAAAGAAGTATTTCTGGGGGAAGGGGAGGGACTTCCAGTGGCAAAGCTCAGGGGTTAGGGAAGGGACTTTTGGTCCCAAGATGGTAGCCAGGGAGCAGGGCATCTGTGAAGGGGCGAGGCTACCCTTGAGGTCCTTGACAGCTCACCAAAACTTGTTAAGCGGCCCTCCAGCAGAAATAACTGCTCGCCCCTATTACAAGAAGTAGCAGTTGCTCCAAAA